>NC_081850.1:47121693-47476029 GCF_963259705.1 Myotis daubentonii
CTTTGGTGAAATGTCCCTTCATGTCTTTTGCCTATGTTCTTAATTGAATTGTTTTGCTTTTTTACTGTTGAGTTGCCAGAATTCTTTGTGTATTATTGATACTAAGCCTATGTTGGATATGTGGTTTGCAAATATTTTCTCATAGTCTTTTCATTCTCTTAACTGCCTCTTGCAGAACAATAGTTTTTAAGTGTGACAAAGGTCAATTTATTATTTTCTTTTACAGGCCATGCTTTTGGTGTCACATTTAATAACTCTTTGCCTATCCTTAGATCATGAGGACTTTCTCCTTTTTTTCTAAAAGCTTTATAATTTTATGTTTTACATTTAAGTTTGTGATCCATTTTGGGTTAATTTTTACATAGCTGTAAGCTTAAACTGAGGTTCATTTTTTGTTGTTGTTGTGGAGAGGATGCATATGGGTGTCCACTAGCTCCAGCACTATTTGCTTACTTATTTATATTAAAATGATTGAGGTTACATTGGTTTACAACATAATATAATTTTCAGGTGGACAACACCCAAAGTCTAGTTTTCTTTCATTACCACATATTTGACCTCTTTTACCCACATTGCTGTCCCTACATTCCCTTTCTTCTCTGGTAACCACTATCCTGTTGTCTGTATTTATGTTCTTGTTTGTTTTGTTAGATTTTTTGTCACTTTTTGCTTTATGTTGCACATGAGTGAAATAATATGATTTTTGTTCTTTTCTGTCTGCCTTATTTCACCTAGTATAATACTCTTAAGATCTATTCATGCTGTCACAAATGGAAACATTCCATCTGTTTTATGGCTGAGTAGTATTCCATATCTTCTTTATCCAATCACTTGATGAAAGACACTTAGGTTGTTTTCATGTCTCAATGCTGCAGTGAACAGAATGGTACATATATCTTGGTAAATAAGATTTTTCTTATTTTCTTAAATACCAAGAAGCAGTATTGCTGCATCATATGATGGTTCTATTTTTAATTTTTGAGGAACTGTTTTCCATAGTGGCTATACTAATGTAAATTCCCATAAACAATGTACAAAGGTTCCTTTTTCTCCACATCCTCTGCAATACTTGCTCTTTTCTTTTTGTTAAGGGCCAATTCTAACAGGTGTGAAGAATTATCTCAGTGTGGTTTTGATTTCTTTTCCCTAATAACGAATAATGTTGAAATATTTTCATATGTCTGTTGACCATCTGTATGTCTTGTTTGGAAAATTACTTATTCAGGTCTTCTTCCCATTTCTTAATTGGATTTTTTGTTGTTATTGTGTTGGGTCAGTTTTTTTATGAGTTTTGGATATTAGCCCCTTATCAGAAGTATCAGTTGCAAATATCTTCTTTCATCTGTTTGTTGTCTTTTTGTTTTATTAATGGTTTCTTTTGCTATGCAGAAGCTTTTTAGTTTGATAGAGTCCCATTCATTTATTTTTGCTTTGTTTTCCTTGCCTTTGGGGTAAAGTTCACAAAAACACCTCTAAAGCCAAGGCTCATAAGTTTATTGCTTATGTTTTCTTCTATGCATTTTAAAAATATAGGCATCTAGTTTATAGCTATTGGGGTGTTACTACTCTCATGTCTTTCTGAATGGCTAGAGCTATATACATACATATAATATGCATTAATCTATATTTATTTCTATATCTATGGACATTGAAAACTATGAATTCACAGATACCTCTAGGTCCAGTCAAACACCCAACACTGCAGGGTTAATTTTAATTATCTTCCCCTCCATATCTGTAATTCTCTTTTCTATTAGTGAGCATTCTGGCTCCTATTATTTTTCCCTTTATATTGAGAGATAATTGACATATAACAAGGCTCTCTCTCCCCCTCCTCCTTCTCCTCCTCCCTCTCTTCCTCTTCACCTCCCCCTCTTCCTCCTCCTCCTTTTTGGACTCAGGAAAAGAGCTCAATAGCCTCTGGATTTCTTCCATATGATCTAACTTCCCTCTACTTCTGTAGTGTTATCTCTAACATTCTTTCCTTTCCTTATTTTACTTTAGCCTCTGTGCTGTTCTTTGAACATAACAAGCATTTGCCTGCCTTAGGGCCTTTGCAATTATTATCTCAGGCTGGAATGCTCTTTACCCTGACACTTGTTTGGCTTAAATTGTACCGTTCTTTTTTCAGGTCTCTACTGAAATATCACCTTTTTCAGAGAAAGCTTTGCTGACTGCCTTAAATAAAATAGCACTTACCTCCTCATGCTCACTATTGCCCTTATCCTATTTATTTTTTTTCATAGCACTTGTCATCATCAAACATATTTTATATATAATTTAACTTGATAATGAATATATAGTCGACTTATAGCCCTGACTAGACTATATAAAGTCCATGAAATCAGGGACTTTGTTTTTCTTATTAGATGTCCCTAATGTTTGGAACACTCTGTAGAATGTAATTGGTGTTCCATTAATATTTGTGAAATAAACAAATAAAAACACCTTATGAGAGAAAGAATCTATTTTACTCAGCTTCTAATAGTACCCATCAAGTCCAGACATTTCCTGATGCTTTTTCCCCCTTCCTTTGACCTGTCCATCCCCAGTGGAAGCAGGGGCAACTTTGTGTGTGGAGACGGGAGTTAAGTGGATAAGTAAGAAAATGCAAGGTGGGGAAATAGAGAAAAAGAATGTCATACCCTCTTCTCCAGATCTCCCAGCCTAAAAGCACTATCAATTTGGCAGAGAGAAGATGTTTTAACTTTAAATGAAGATGGTGTTTTGCTTAATAAAATAGACTGGACATTTAAAGTACAGAGCTAGATTATTTTTGGCTTTATTAGTGGCCTAAAAGAAGTGTGTGTACGGAAATTATGGGATCTTCTCTCACCCAACATTTCCTTCAGAGGACAAGGGAAAAATGAGTCTGCAGCTGAGTTATGAAGGGCCTGTGAAAGTAACAAATGAAGTTTTTTGTTTGTTTGTTTTTGCCTGCATGCATTCTACGGAGTTCTGCTTCTTCAACATAATGGCTACCCTTCTACTGTGGTCTTTATTATAAGGCTGAGCAATCTATCGTTTAAGTGTCTGTCTCCTTTACTAGACTATGAGCTCCAGTGTCTTATTAATTCTGTTTATCTAAGACCTGCTATCATGGTGCCTGAGACATAGCAACCATTTAGTGTTTGTTGAATACTCTCCCGTTCCCATCTCAGTTCAAAAGTTACTTAAGTGCCAAAATGCCTTTAAGTATGAAAAATGCAATATCTGATAACATAAAGGAGACTGACCCTAGATATTTAAAGAGATTATACTGTGTTCCAAGATGTAAATTCATTTACCGTCCTGAAATTTAGCATCATTCCCTTCTAAGGGAAAACACTTTACTTCTGAAACGTATCACAGGATTGGCTGTATTTTTTCCTTTTCACTTAAGGTCTTAGTCACTTAGTCTGTCTCCCTGTTGCAGCAGGACATGAATGTAGCTTTTATGGAGTCCAGTGTTTGGAATAAATGCTAAAAATAATCCCTTTCTCTCCAGATCTGGTATTGCTGTGATTCCTCTTAAAGGCCATGCCTGAATCCTTATTATTCAAAGTTTGAAAGTCAACATGTTCTGTATTTTTTTAACAAGTGCAAAAACAAACAAAAATATATATATAAAAAAGAAGACAGTGTTTTGAAAGACTATGGAGGGGGTCTGTTCTTCAGGATAAAAATACAGCATTATTATCACTGTGATCTAGAGATGAAAAGTTATAAAGCATCTTGGCTCAAAGAGATGCCACATGAGTTTAATAATTTTCATGTGGATAATCATTTTCCAAACAAACTGTAGCCATGAATTAATCCCTCCTAGAAAGACAGGAGTGTGTCTTCAAACAAACTGCCTAAGCTGTTCACAGTTTGCTTTTTGATTCAGCAAGATGGATTATGAGGGGTAACAACCAGAGCTGTGACAGCTTTGGCTAAATCCCACTGGCATTCAATCCCTGTTTTCTTTAAAAAGCTCTCCAAGTTCATAATTCTACAGAAGGCTTAAAGTCATTGGAGGAATGCCTTAACTTGGGGGTAGGGAGGGGGATTTAACATGCCAATGAAAAATTCCATTGTTATTGAAAACTTCTTGGGTTGTTTTATTTGTATAGTAAAAGCAATCCAAGTACCACTCCTGTTTGAATAATGGTGAACTTGGGCTGACAATGAAATGAAGTAAAAACATTGAAGACCTATCCTACTTCTTTTAGTGAGTTTTTGCTGGTAAGTGACAGCCCAGTGAACCTTCTTGGGACACAGTGAAGCTGCCATTCTCCTGCCTCTAGGTATCATATCACCCATAACACTCATCCACAATCATCCTATTAATAAAGAGGTAATATGCAAATTGACTGTCATGCCCTCGCACAAGATGGCCGCCCCCATGTGGTCAAAAGATAGCTGCCCCCATGTGGTCACAAGATGGCCGATACAAGATGGCCTGCAGGGGACAGCAATTAGGGGAAACCAGGCGGACAGGGGTGGGCAGTTGTGGGGGGGCCAGGCCGGCAGGGAAGGGCAGTTGGGGGTGATCTGACTGGCAGGGGAGGGCAGTTGGGGCAATCAGGTCAGTAGGGGAAGGCAGTTGGAGGCAATTGGGCCAACAGAGGAGCAGTTAGGCATTGATCACGCTGGCAGGGGAGTGGTTAGGGGTGGTCCAGCTGGCAGGCAGAAGCAGTTAGGGGCAGTCAGGCAGGCAAGCAGGCGAGCGGTTGGGAGCCAGCAGTTCCGGATTGTGAGAGGGATGTGTGACTGCCAGTTTAGGCCTGGTCCCTGTGGGGTGCAGGCTGGGCTGAGGGACACCCCCTCCCCCCAGTGTATGAATTTCATGCACTGGGCCTCTAGTCCTATATACTAAAAGGGTAATATGCAAATAGGCTGAATGGTGGAACACCTGGTCACTTTGATGCGCACTGACCACCAGGGGGCAGACACTCAGCGCAGGAGCTGTCCCCTGGTGGTTAGTGCCCTCCCACAGGGGGAGTGCTGCTTAGCCACAAGCAGGACTGATGGCTGGCAAGCTCAGCAACACACCTCTGTGGCAGCACTAAAAATGCCTGACTGCGGCTTAGGCCTGCTCCCAAGGGGGCAGGCCTAAGCCTTCAGTTGGATATCCCCTGAGGGCTCCCGGATTATGAAAGGGCACAGGCCGGGCTGAGGGGACATGCCCCCCTCTCCCCCCCAGTCCCTCTAGTATCTTAGGTTGCCTGAGAAATTTGTTTCTGTGGAACTTGGAGCTTGGGTATTTAGAAGATGGTATTCATAAACCTACCATACTATGCTAGTGTCAGTATTCTAGCTGATAGGATTGTCATTGGTTGGTTCTGTATTGATTCTGGTAAATATACAGGTTTGTAGCTATCTATCTTTTCTTCAAATTTGTAACCCTGGGCTTGCATATATTAGTAGATTATAAATTTAACATTTTATGTTGTAAGGCATTTCTCATGTTTGTGGAGTAATAGAAATGACTTTTTTTCTCTTGACACAATAACTATACAAGCAATTGAAGTTTACATATTTTGACCTAATTGTAGTGTTTCTTTAGGTGTACAAAGCAAAAAATAGTCCTATAACTACCATTGCCATTCATTTTGTATATGTTCTCAATATATCACATGAAGAATCCAGTAAGACAGTTAAATAGTACTATTATCCCCAGATGTACTTTACAGATGTAATAGTCGAGGTCAGTAGAGGTAGTGTGACTAGCCCATGATTGCTTAGTACATAAAGTGGTGGGAAAGAAGAATGAAATTAAGACCTTTGTTTACCATCTCAAATCTCTTTCCTGTATGTACTGGTCTCTCATCCTAAAGAACTAAAAAGTGATTCTTCTGCTTTTCCTAGGTAGTGATCATTCAAATTTGGCTATCTTACCTGCTGTATATGAGCTGTAACTTGTCAGTTTACAAACATTTTCTCTAAGCATCTTAATCCTTTATGAAAGGTAAGTAATGATCTCATTTTACAAATAAAAAGTTGAGCCTTAGAATGATGTTTTCTTCAATAAAAACAGTTGTATTTTTCAGGTGTTACAGTTCAAAGGAAAGAAAGGAAAGGAAAAATGTATTCCTAATTTTGAAGTTCATACTATAGATAAATATTTATTGAAACTATATTCTTCCAATAGTTTTCTTATATGCATGCTTAATGTTTTACATAGAAAGATTTCTATTTGATTAGCTTCTAATCATGGGATGTTTAGAATAATTTCTTCCAATCTCTCCTAAGGCTCCTATTAGTTTTTATATTTTTGGGTAATGAGGTATTTTTTGTGTGGAAAGTTATAGAGTGTACAATTGTGGCTCATAGTTGTGTCTTTTTAAAAAATCCTTATGTGAGGATATGCTTATTGATTTTAGAGAGAGGGGAAGGGAGGGAGTGATGGAAGTAGGGGGGAGGGAGGGAGGGAAGGACGGAGAGAGAGAGAGAGAGAAGAGAGAGAGAACAACAATTGGTTGCCTTTTGTGCCAGTGATCAAACCCACAACCTAGGTATGTGCCCTTACTGGGAATAAAACACTCAACCTTTCGGTATATATATGGGACAATGCTCCAATCAACTGAGCCACACTGACCAGGACAAAGTTGAGTCTTTTCTTCAAAAGTTTTATCCTGGTTTTAATTCTGTGGTTCCTTCCAGAAACTTCCTATCCAGAACCCCATGCTCTCACCACTGGAATGCAAACAGATCCAGCTTGGCCAATCAGATTATTTCATTTACTAAACCTTAGTGATTGATTCTTTTAGGCCAAGTAGGGTTGTGTAATAAAGAACTTGGCCTCAGTTCAAGGAGAAGGCTGGCCTTTGTCCCTAGTTCCTAGGAGGTAACCTCTAATCCCTTGGAATTTCCTAATAGGAGTGTTTTTATTAGTCATGATGGGCCCATTGGACCATATCTGCTACTTTATTTTAACAAAGTGAATTATGGTCTGCTCCTCAGACCACGTGATGTCAGCTTGATTTCCAGAAAGTATGTGGGCTGGAGATTGAGTTAAACCATGTAGGTAATTATTCAATCAATCATGCTTACATATTAACCCCCAATAAAAACTCTGGCCACAGTAGCTTCGTTAGCTGGCAGTTCTCTTAGAATATTATCATACATTGGTGCTGGGAGAGTAATTTGTCCCTGAGGAAGATGAAAGCTTGCACCTGGAACCATTCCAGACTTTGGCCTCTGCATCTTTTCCTTTGGCTGGTTCTAACTTGTATCCTTTTGCTATTATAAAACTATAATGATAAGTCAAATGTTTTCCTGAGTTCTCTGAGTTTTTCTAGCCAATTATTGAACCTGAGGGTGGTCATGTGTTACCCTAATTTTGTAGCTAACTGGCCTGAAGTGAGGGTGGCCTTTTTGGGACCCCTGAACTTGTGGCTGGTGTGTGAAGTGAGGGCAGTCTTGTGAGGACCATTCCCTGTGAGTTTGCACTTTGGCTTACTCACTGCAGTTGATGTCAGAAGTCTTTGGCACACTTGGCTGTCTGGAGAACTGTGCCCTTAACATTGAGTATGACTAACCTTGGGTAAAGATCAAGCAGAATATTTCATAGGATAAATATATAGGCAGAGAGGGAAATCCTATTTCTGGAAATGTTAAGCTGGGGATGTTAAACTGGAAAGATGTGGTTGGTTTGCTGATGGCCATATTGACTACCATGTGGTGATAGCTTGCATGCAGACTATAGTAGGTGGAGTAATAGAATGAAATGGAGAGAAAAAGGAGGCCTGATAATATTGTTTGAGCTCATTGATTTCATTGTGCCAGATGTCATATGTATCCATGGCTTCCTAATTCAGTAAATCATTAAATTTCCGTTTTGCTTAAACTAGTTTGAACTGTCTTCCACCATTGCAATCAAAGAATTTATCAAACATCTGTTCTTTGAATCCAGTGTTTCTTCTGGAGAATCACAAAGCTCCACATGTATTACTGAATAAAATTTTGATCAGGAATCTCCTTATTTTCATATGGTCCTGATCTTCACTTAGAATTTCATTTTAAATATATTTTAAACTTTTATTTATTAAGGAATAAACCTTATCTCTATGAAAACATTTCATAATTGAGTACCCATGTTTATCCTCCTGAACTATATTATCTCTCTGACTATATATTTTTGTGGTATGGAAATTGAGAGTAAGGGAGGAAAGTCCAAAAGATTCTCTCTCTCTCTCTCTCTGCATATATACACTGAGTGGCCAGGTTATTATGACCACCTGATGTTTGTAGGCAAATTAGCTATAATTTCGTGCTGAAGTTGCTAGAAGGCCAGACCATTATAAGTAGGGAAGCAGGTTGTTTACCATGACAGTAGAAGTGATTTTTTCCCCCCCGAAGATATGGGTAAACAATGAAATTTAACAGTCTTTGAACATGGGATATATATTATTATGAGTGGCTAGATTATTATGACCACCCCATCAGCACTTTGTGGGCCACCTTTTGCCTTCAATACTGTGGCGATTCTTCTTGGCATTGACTCCATGAGATGTTGAAAGGTGATGCGAGGAATCTGACACCATGCCTGATGAATAGCACTGTCCAGTTTTGTGAGATTTGATGGTTGTGGAACCAGCTGCCTGATGGCTCTTTTAACTTCGCCCCACAAATGCTCAATTGGATTGAGATCTGGTGATTGTGGGGGCCACCTAAGCAAGGTAAAGTCTCCCTCATGTTCTTGAAACCACTCCTGCACAATATGAGCACCATGGCATGGCACATTGTCTTGTTGGAAGAAGCCATCGCCATTGGGATATGCCATCAACATGATAGGATGAACTTGATCAGCAACGATACTTAGGTATGTTGTGCTATTCAGACGTTGTTCCACATGAATTAAAGGGCCCAAATCATGCCAGGAAAACATGCCCCAAACCATAACACTGCCCCCACTAGCTTGAAGGGTTGTACTCATGCATGTGGGGTGCATGATTTCATTGCTGTTTCCACCAAATTCTCACTCTGCCATCTGCATGATGCAACTGGAAATGTGATTCATTGGACTACATGACTTTTTTCCAATGCTCGACTGTTTAATCCTTGTGTTCCTGTGTGAATTGGAGACATTTTATCTTGGTAACTGCAGACAGCAAAGGTGTTCGAATAGGCCTTCGGCTTCCATATCCCATACGATGCAGTGTATGGCTAATTTGCCTACAAACGTCAGGTGGTCATAATAATCTGGCCACTCATAATAATATATAACCCACGTTCAAAGGCTGTTAAATCGCGTTGTTTACCCATATCTTCAGAAAAAAATCACTTCTACTGTCGTGGTAAACAACCTGCTTCCCTACTTATAATGGTCTGACCCTCTAGCAACTTCAGCGCGAAATTATAGCTAATTTGCCTACAAACATCAGGTGGTCATAATAATCTGGCCACTCAGTGTGTGTGTGTGTGTGTGTGTGTGTGTGTGTGTGTGTGTGTGTATGTTAGAACAAGGGCATCCACGATATAGAAGTGAAGTTTGCCAGGTTTTACTTCTGTTGTCAGCTCTAGAAATGAAAGTCATTTTGTGAATGATAGCAATAATTGTGCTACTGACTATAGCTGAATCTGTCTGGACTCTGGTTTCACAATAAAACAGGGAGTACCATTTATCTAATCTTTAGGACACTGAAGCTTAATGATATTATGAGGCTTTTTTGTAAGACCAGACTTTCATTACCCATATACCAAATATTAAAATACTGCGTTCTCATCTTCCATCAAATTTTCAAGACTTCTGTATTTGCCTTACTACTCAATAAATTTCTAGTTGCTGGAGGGTACATGAATGAGAGAATCTTTGTTGAGATTTTGGGTTGAGAGTCTTTTTTCCCCAGAATATTTCATGATGGTTTTACAAATTAAGATCTCTGTGACTAGCATTTTCATTACACACATTGCATGAGAATTTTCTGATTTCTCTCTAAGGCTCCTTCCACTCTGCCTTGTGGATTTATACCACATCATTTTCATATTCAGTAATTGTTCCTCATTGAATGGACTATGACTATCACAAATCTTGTGTTAAAAACATTTTTAAATGAATGAAGCAATTCTGTTATTAAATATAACAGTTTTATTTCTTTACATACTCACAAGAAATGCCATATATTTTATTTGGAGTTTTAATAAATGAAAAAAACAAAACAAAACACACCTCCAAGGAATAAGGTTCTGATTATACAAGTGACCACACTAACCAAAGACTGAACCGCTCATTTTTTTTTTTTTTGCCTCTTCCTCTGAGAGATGCTCATCTCAGGTCCTAATTTGTCTATCGGAGAATAAGTCAGGAATCAGCAAACTGCAGGCCAAATCTGGCCAGCAGCCTTTTTCTGTAAATAAATTTTTATTGGAACATAGCCACAAGCTTCTATTTAAGAAATGTCTGAGAAATAGAGTGAAGAAATAAAATGGAGTCACTATAGTTAAGCTGCTAAATTACTAAAGTCAAGTATGTTGAGGCATGAGGAAATGGTTGTATTTTTAACTAGCCTGAGAACTTAAACTTTTGAACTTTCCAATTCTGAGTCAATGTCTAGATGTACATCAAACCTCCAGATAACCCTCTGATAACTCCCTGAAGGACTAAGTAAAGAATCTTCATGTATCCAGACCACCTGGCATTCATTCTCCAGATGCTGGTCATTGAGAGAATTATCATCTCAGACCAATCTTGAGGCTAAAAATGTAGGACTCATTATTTTCAAGAATGTACTTGTGGTTTCTTTTTTCCTTATAAGAACCCTTAGCTTTTCCGTCTTCTTTGGAATACAATGGTTATTGCCTACTTGTATTCTAGTTTGCAAACCCTAAGACCCTTGAATAAATCTTTATCATTTCATTCTAGCCAAAGCCTCCATATTCTTCTTGAGTTTGCCATATTGATGCTGCTTTTGTGCTACAATAGCAGAGTTGCGTAGATGCAACAGAAAACATGTGGCCCTCAGAGTTGAAAACATTTACTATCAGACTTGGTATAGAAAAAGTTTGCCTGCCCTGGTCTAAGAAATGATTTTATATATTCTACTAGAGGCCCAGTGCACGAAATTCGTGCACAGGGGGTGGGGTCCCCTCAGCCCAGCCTGCACCCTCTCCAATCTAGGACCCCTCGGGGGATACCCCTTTCACAGTCCAGGACTGCTGGCTCCTCACTGCCCCACCTGCCGGCCTGGTCGCCCCCAACTGCCCCCCCTCTGCCATCCTGGTCACTCCTAAGCCCCCCCCCCACCAGCCTGGTCACACCTTACTACCCCCCCCCCCCTGCTGGCCTGGTCGCCCCTAACTGCCCTCCACCCCCACCGGCCTGGTTGCCCCTTACTACCCCCCTCACCAGCCTGATTGACCCTTACTGCCCCCCCCACCAGCCTGGTCACCCCTTACTGTACCCCCACCAGCCTGATTACCCCCAACTGCCCCCCTCTGCTGGCCTGGTTACCCCTAACTGCCCCCCCCCCCCGCTGGCCTGGTCGCCCCTAACTGCCCCCCTGCCGTCCTGGTTGCCCCATGCAGCCTGCTGTTCAGTCATTTGGTCATCCCTCACTAACCCCCCTGCCATCTTGGTCGCCCCACGCAACCTGCTGATCGGTCATTACTGTTACTGTGACAGCATCCTGGACAATTTGCATATTCCTCTATTATTATATAGGATGACTATCTAGTAAGGTAGGCAGTCCCTGAAAGCATGGTCAAATATGATTTCTCTTTGTATCTTCAGTGCCCATCACAGTCTTGTTGAAAAGAAGTGCTCAGGTTCAAAATAAATGAAAGTAACCTAATTCATCTGTATAAATAATCATGCTTCCCCTACCCCCAATCTTAAGAACTATGGAAAAGAACTATTGAAAATCAGATATAGGGGGATTTTTTTTCATCATGAGAATTTTGGGTTGATTTTCAGGAAAATCTGTATCAGAAGAGCAAACTCTGGTCTTGCTGTGCTGAAAAGACTTGCTTCTGTTTTCATTCCAGCAATCTAGGGATGGGAAGGCAGATATATGAGGGAAGGACCAATGCAACTTTATGCTCCAAGAGAATTATCATACCTAGTGATTTCCCAAAAGTATCACATGATCTCACACATATGTAGAATCTAAAGAACTAAATAAACTGATGAACAAAGTAGATCCAGAGACATAGAAGCATGGAACACACTGCTGAATCTCAGAGGGAAGGTGGGGGAGGGTGGGTGGTAGAAAGAGATCAACCAAAGAAGGTGTATGCATATATGCATAAACCATGGACAAAGACAATAGTGTGGTGAAGATCTGGGGCAGAGGTGGGGAAGGAGCCAGTGGAGGGGTGGGGGAATACATATGTAATACTTTCAACAATAAAGATTTTAAAAAAGGAATAAACAATATTAATACCTTAAAAAATTGCCCAGCTGGTGTGGCCCAGTGGTTGAGCATCCACCTATAAACCAGGTTCCATTTTGAGGAAGTACTGGATAAAATTAGGAGCTTTTTGAGTACTTATCTTTATACTGGGAAGTGATTTAGGGCCCCGGAAAGAAAGAAATCTCATATTGAGTTAATAAATTGTTAAAATTGTGCAGACACCAAGTTTCCAAACCTTCTGAGAAAACAGAAACACATATACACAC
This sequence comes from Myotis daubentonii, assembly GCF_963259705.1. Classification (NCBI taxonomy): domain Eukaryota; kingdom Metazoa; phylum Chordata; class Mammalia; order Chiroptera; family Vespertilionidae; genus Myotis; species Myotis daubentonii. Next base: position 47,134,277 of record NC_081850.1, read on the forward strand.
ACAACACACAGGCATATACAAACTCATGCCCACACACAGAATGAAGAATTAAGAAGAAAAGAAATAATCCTGTTCTGAGCTCACTTTTCAATTTGTAAAATGAGAAAGCCAGACTAGAAGTTTCTCTATGGTCACTTCCAGCTCTGAGTGGAGCAGATATCCAATCCTGTGCCTGTATTAGTCTTTGATGGACAGTGAGATTAAAAACTTTAATTGCAGAGCTTTAAATAGAAACAGAATCAATAGGCTTTTCCAGAAACTGCTTTTTTTAAAATTTTATTTTTACTTGTGTTTTTATTGTTTCCATTTTATTTTAAAAGAACTGAAATCCAGAATTTGCCAAACACGTTTCCTTGCTATACAACTGCCCTAGCCAGTTGACTTAAAACAATATTTTAAATATACTTTTAATGAGAAAATTTCAGCTTCAAAAGTTGTCCTACACATTTTTTCCCCTTCAGACCTCTTATAGGGATCTGCAGTTTCCATGCTTCATTGCCAAGAGCATGGGAAAGAAAATCAGATCTGTTTAGTAAGTACCTTTTGTTAGTCTAGCTCAAAGTTGCTTTTCTCTCAGTGGCTTAGGAGAGCCATTTGAAAGCTTTGATTCTAGTAATAAAAGTTCCAATGGCAAGAATAGATGAATGCTCAGGTAATGTTTAACCTATTAAAATGGCCATATGCAAAGCTTAAGCAGAGTAAAATCTTACCAAGGACTGTGAATAAAAAGCAAGTCAACATGGAAGAAAACACGAGAACACAGGAGAGTTAAAGTGAGTCTGGGGTTCTCTTCTCTTCCATTAGGTCCCACAATGAAAGTGGACATTTGTTATTGCTCCCTCTAATGTGGACGGGATCTCTGTGTGCTTCCAGGATGCTGACTCACTCCAGGCTTCACAGTGGAGCATGAACATTAGACAACCGATTCTCAAACTTTCTGTAGTGAAGAACCAGTTTATTTCATCTCCCATGCCTCCGTCCACTATGGACTGACACTGTGTAAAGTACAATAAAAAAGAATCACTGGGACAATGACACACAGAGAGAAACATATAATATACAAGCCTCAATTTTTATTATTCTGTCGAATTGCAATAAAAGTTTCTAAACATCCTCAATTTCTATATACTCAGCATTTTACTGACAATAACAAAAAATGTGAGACAGGCATTGGTCCACGGACCACACTTTGAGTAGCAGTGACATAGATTTGACTAACAGTAACCTCTGGCTCCCAGTAATTATTTCAAGGGTGTACTTATGACTGAGCTAGTTTCATTCAGTGGAATATTGGGACTTTATTTGAGAACACTGGGACAACAATTCAGCTTTTTTCTGCCAGTATGCCATCTTGGGACCATAAGAGAAGTGGACTGGGAACACTGAGAAAGCAGAACCAAGAGATGGCTAGCCAGAAGCTCTATCTACTCCTGTATTGTGGAAAAATATAAGCCAATAAAGCATAATATTGGCTGAAGCCAGAATTCATCTGGTTTTCTGTCATCTGCAAGAGAAAGAGTCCTATGTGACATAGTGATTAATTTGCATATTTCTCCATGAGTTCGCAGTCTCATCTTTATTTTTTTTTGGCCAGTCATCTTCTAACACAGATGTGGGTATGCCTTTCTTCTGGTTGTGAAAATGTTAGCTTCCCACTGCCCTCAGTACAAAGTTCAAATCAAGCTTCTTAAACTGTCATTCAGTGTCTGCCACAATTCAGTCCCCTCTATTTTTATAACCTAAATTTTTGCTACTTTCATCCTTAGGCACATACCTTGTGTTTTTTTGTGACCAGATATATACTGTCACAGGTTTGCTCATTGCACTTCCTCTCTACCCACAGTCTTTCCTGACATTGTAAGAATAGGACCAAGATAATTTAATGGATTCATTATTTTTAAGTGTTAAGCATCACACATCACCATCACTCCTGCTAATTCAAGGGCTAATTTTGAGAGTATTGGCAGGATGGCAAATTGATGACCCAGATTTTTAATAAAATCTGCATTTAGTCCCCAAAGATCTAATTTCCTAGAGCATCCAATGGTCATACTACCTGTATTTCACAAAGCAACGAGCTTTAACAAAGTACAACTTTAAGTGTAAAAATAAATAAGCAAGAAATAAAAACATACATCTTCACCAAAACATGTACCCAGATGTTCATATCAGCTATATTCATAATAGGCAAATAGTAGAAACATTTTCAACTGATTAATCTTTAAACAAAATTGGGTATATCTATGCAATGAAATATTTTCTATAAAAAGAAATGAAATAGTTCTTTGTGCTACAATGGAAATGAATATTAAAAACATGCTAACTGAAAAGCCAGATACAAAGAGCCATATATTGTATGATTCCATTTGCATGAAATGTTTGGAATTGACACATCTACAGAGAAAGTAGAACAGTGGTAACCTAGAGCTGGGGGAAATAAGAAGACAGAAGTCTAAAGGCTAAATGGAACAGAGTTCCTTTATAGTGATGAAAGTGTTTTAAATTTGTGGTAATAGATGCGCAACTTTGTGAATATATAAAAATCCATTGAATTTACACTTTTAATATGTGAATTGTATGGTATGTGAATTATGTCTCTATAAAGTAAACTAAAAAATGGGAAAGTTTATAGGAGCTTTTTTCATAGTTGCCAAATCTGGCAATCAACCAAGATGTCCAAGGTCAGTGGATAAATGGACTGTGGTACACCAAGATGCGGAAATATTATTTAGCATTAAAAGCAATGAGCTATTAAGCCATGAAAAGGCATGGAGGAATCTTAATGCATATTACTAAGTGAAAGAAGCCAATCTGAAAGGGCTACAGAGTCCACCTAGAGAAAACTCAGGAAATGAAAAAACTCAGGGGACAGTAAAAAAATCAATGGTTGCCTGATGTTAGGGTGGAGAATGAAATGAAGAGCACACAAGATTTTTAGGCCAGTGAAAATACTCTGTATGATACTACAATGGTGAATACATGTCATTATATGTTGAACAAAACCCAAAGAGTGTATGACATATGACACCAAGAGTGAATCATAATATAAACTACAGATGTGGGATGATACTGATTTGTCTATGTAGGTTCATCAGTTATAACATATGTCCCAATCTGATGCTGAATTTAGACAGTGGGGGAGGTGGTGTGTGTGTGGTAGTGTCAGAGGGCATATGAGAACTTTGCCCTTTCTGCTATATTTGCTGTGAATCTAAAATTGCTCTAAAAAAATAAAGTCTAAAGAGGGAAGAAGAGAATGAGGAGGAGGAGAAGAACAAGGAGGAAGGGGAACACTTCATAATGCCCATCTCACTTGGCACCAACTCTTAAGTTTTCCCTGACCTCTTTCCTCTCTACTTCCTTGCACAATACTCAATTGCTTCTTTATCTATATTTTGTGTTTTTATACCTAATTTTCTCATAGTTTTTATCACCTCATTAGAGTTGTTTGTAGGTTTCACTTACATAGGCAATGCCTTGTTAATATTTCTATTCAAAATACTACAAAACAGAATTCAATACGTTTGTTATGTAAATGATGGACATCTTACAGCTACTGTTTTAACTAAAGTTTTAAAGGATTTTGCCTCAGAATGTGTTCTTCAGCCTTTTTGGTATCTTGAAGAGTCTGTACCCATGTGGCTCATACCAGGGACAGTGATCAGGATGGGAGTGAGGACCTTCCCTAAAAAACTGAGGACCTAGAAGAGTCCTAAACTAATGACTTATCTCTAATATGCCTCCTCAAATAGAAGCACAGTATTCTAGTATAGCTTTTGGAAATTACTCTTTCTTGGAGACAATATGACCAAGTGCCGTCTGAAATCTGAGACCAGACTTCTGTGTGGTTTGTACCCTAGTTGGGGTTGTATGGAGATCTATATCTACCAACATCAGCTTGGCCATCTCCATGCTGCCTGAAATACCCTGAGAACTTTATTACAAAACCTAGTGATTAGATATATGTAAAATATGTGAGATGTATTCCTCAGAGAGATCGCATTTTAACCTTTTATTATTCATTTATAACTTACTGAAACATTGAAAATTTGATATTCAACATTCACAAAACTAAATAAATGTAAGGTAACTTTACATTCTGTATCCAGGTTCATGTAAGGTAAAAATATTCTATAGGAAACACGGATTTGAGGATATACATGTTCCTGAGTATAGATGTCTGGTCACAAGCAAAAATTCCAGATGATATTTTAGACTTTCAAGGTGCTGGACCTGGTGACCCAAATCAAGGACTCCAGACATTAAAGGGAAACTCAGGTAATTATGAGGTTACAGATGGAACATGCAGAATATTTCACCAAGGTAAACATATATGATATAATGTGGCTGGAAAATAGCATGGCAGGGTAGGGCAGAGGGAACTAGAGGCAAAAAGAGGGATGGAGGGAATCTGTTGGGCTGCCAGAGGGAGGGGCTGTGGACACACCCTCTTGAAGGTGTACCTTCTTCCCCACCCCCAGAAACCCTTTGTGACCCCTCAGTGCTTTGTGATGCAGGCCTGGCTATAAAGTCAAGAGTCTGCACTCTCAGAGCTCAGTTGCCTCAGGCAGCATTGCCTTTCAGAAAATGATTTTGAACACATTTCTGAAAAGCCTCCAAGAGCTTTATCAGAGCTTCTGCGGGGAACCTTTAGATTGTTACTGCACCCTAACTTACCTCTGTGTGTTGTGGTTGCTCCTCCTCTTCTTCTGTTTACTGGTGGAAGTTCCATTTACCCTAACCTTCTGGGAAAATGAATACACTAAAAAGGTAAGGAACCCTGTGGGAAGCCAAGAGAGATTTTTATTTTTTTCCATTTCTAGTCCCACGTTTATGAATGTGTTTAGTTGGGTCAGAGAGACACCTAAGATGGGATGTCTGAGGAGAGAACATAACATCGCTTTTCTAGGGGAAGAGACCAGGCAGGTCTAGGGGTTTAGGGACTCAGGTTACCATATGAAGCTCGTAGACCATCTGGGTATGGTGGAGAACTCCTGTATATATATAAATCCCACAGTGATTTCATGGCCCTGGATTGGGTTATTTTGAGTTTGGGATCTCTGCTAGAGATCAGAGTTCCATCGAACTTCATCATGATCATATTCCCAGGTCAGGCATAACTGGACCAAGCTTTCCTCTCTGTTGGGCTGATCAGGAGAGCAGTGCTGAGCACCTGGGAGCCTCTGACAGAGGCAGGAGCTGGAGCTCTGTCCCAGGTCACAGGGTCTTATCTGAGAGAGTAAAGATGAGATTGTTGGCCCCAGATTTTATGCCCTCCTTAAGCAGAGGGCTTCTGACTGAGAACTGACTATGAATCTCATGGATACAATCCTATGTGTTTTTTAAAGAAGAAAAAATTGAAAACATTTAAAAGATTTAACAACTGATATAAAAAAGAAACACATAGAGTTCTATTAATTAGTCATATTATTCTTGTATAATTAATGTCTGAGATTCCTAGGGAGAGGAGTGACAGAAATGTGTCCCAACCCCTCATTCTTTCGTTCTTAGCATCATCAGGGCAGAGCCAAGAGGAGGAGGAAAGGTGGGACACGGAAAGGTAAGGTTCTACCTGTTGATGTGACCTCTCCAAGGGTGACCCTTTCTCCTTCCCATAAGGAACCAGGTTCATGATTTCTATGATGTCAGTTGCTAGACACAGTTTCTCTCATTAAAATAAAGAAAAATCCCTCAGAAGAGAGGCTCTTGGGAAGACAGTCAGAACCTGAGACAGATTCCCTGCTCTGCTGTCGCTGGGTATGAAGCAGTGATGGGTCTGGGGAATGGGTGTTGAGCAATAGATGTTCAGAATCAGTACTTCTGTTTCCTGACTTTGTGAAAGTACTTTACTTCAGGATGATCAGATTCCTCTTTAATATAACCACTGTCCTCTATGCTTCACACAGTGGTTTTCAGCATCAAATGAAATAATGTATGTGAAAGTACTTTACAAATGAAGCAACATACACATGGGAACCTTTTAAATATTATCAATAACCATTTGACTTCACTTACTGATCCTGGGCTTTCGGAGTTATATGCCAATGGTCTCCCATAACGGGACTCCTCTGTAATAGTTCTGCTTCCACTTTCACCATGTATTATCTACTCTCCTGGTTTCTCAGATTGGAGATACTACAAGAGGGAAGAAGAAGAGAAAAAGATGCTGCTTTCTGTCCTTAAAAGGTGACTAGTCTTTCCCCCTTTTTCCTGATCCCTCTTTAGCAGGTTCTATGCAATTTCAGGCGTTCAGTGCAGCCTTCTGTAGTCTTGGGAGAGGGTTTCTTCAGAAATGGGGATTTGAGTGAAGGCCTTGGTGTGAGTGTTATTGAGTGCATTGTGAAGTCATGGATTGGGGCAGTGTGAAGGGGCAGCAGGTTTCAGGTGCCCCCGCCCTCCAGTCAGACCTTATCCTGGTCCTGTCTGCACCTTTGCACCTTCTGTCTCCTGCAGCTCCCTGGGCCAGCATCATGATTCCACCCACTTTCGTCAGCTGTTATGTCCAGACCCCTCCTGTGAGGTGTGTAATGATGCAACTGCTGAGATGGATCAGCTGCTCTTCTCAGAGACACTGCAAGGTGCTACTCCCTCCGTGTCCCCTTTGGCTTCTGCAGCTCCTGTGACTGAGTCATTGTTCACTCTGTCCCCTGCCTTCTCAGCAGTCCCTCCAGGAAAGCTAATACCACCCTCCCCTGTCTGAGCCTTTCCCACCAGCCCTTTCCAGTCTCTCCCCTAACCCAGTGACCCTCTTAGGTGATTTTCCATCACCACCACCATCAGTTCACTCTCTGACATCAGAGCCTTTACCTCCATTAGAATCTAAATTCACAGTGGATGATTCCCCATTCCAAACCCTTTCCTTTCCCTCTCTCCCACCACATGACACTCATAGAGTTCGGAAACTTTTCTGACCCTGAATAACATCGTTATTGATATCTCCATTACCCAAGGTATCAACCCCTTCCCAGATTTGGACCCAACTTTGAATCTCACTGCATCAGTGACTTATCACGGACCACCAACCATGTCTGCTTCACCAGCACCACACACCAGTTTAACTGTGACTCAAACTAAATCCATTCACATCTCACCCAAGCCTGCTCTGGAGAACCCTTCTCCACACAGCACTGGGGCATTGGCCACTTATGTCCCTCAAGGCACTGACCATCCAAAACTGTCAATTTCATACTTTTTCTGTCAGAAAGCTCGTGTCAGAGACCCATTGCTGTCCACCTTGGCACAAGGTGATTCCAATCAAGTTCAGAATGTGGGGTGTGAGTCTGAGAAAGACCTAAACACCGACATAATGAGTCTGTCAGGAGCAAATTCAATGATATCAGGGCAGAATGTAAGGCAGGGACAACCAGAAAATGCCTCAAGAGCACACTTGAGCAAGATGTCTGAGGAAACCAGTGAGGGTCAGCTCCCTGCGACTGTGCATAGTCCATGGCATGCTATCCATTGGGCACTTTCTGGGCAATACAACCAAATAAAACAGAGACGTTTGGCACTCTCAGCGGGTGAGGAAAGCTGCCTGAACACCTGCCACGAGCTCTCCTTCCTTGACTGGAGTGAACAGCAGAAGCTGGAAGCCCACATTACCAAGTTTCATTTGAGGAGGATGTGGGCCCTGCTAGCCAAAGTCCTAGAATCCATAAAGATCTTTAAATTGAGGGATACTTCTTCCCATTCCCTGTCTGATTCCAAGACTTCCTCCTCAACCAATCTGATTTCTGAGAGGGATTCCAAATCTATGGGCTTCCAGCCTGTTAGAGGAATCTCTAAAACCCTGAATCATCCTCACCCTGCCACCTCACTTATGGGCAAGGAAGGACAGGGGACCCTCAGTCAATCACTCCTTAATATTGCCCATGGGCTGGCAGAAGAGGTTCAGAGAATTCAGGTTGCCCCACAGACTCTTCTGCGTGTTACAAACAGCATTATTGGAAAAGAAAGTGAGAGACACACTCCAAGAGCCAACATTTGTCCCCCAAAGCTGCCCATACAGCAAGCTGGGGCCAGACATGAGCCGAAGGATCAAAGAGTGAATTCCAGTCAGAGCAAAAAGATGAAGAAATCAGAACCTGTCTCCATGCCCAATGTGTGCAGGGCTGAGGAGATTGATGCTCTTCAACCCCAAATGAGTGGCATCTTGACAACCAGCAAGCTGGGAACCTCCCAAAGGGTAAATGTGAGTGAGAGTAAAGGAGTAACTCCTGGGACAACTGAAAGCCTCCCAGCGAAAACATCAGTTCTCCAAGATCCTAAATCAGAAGACCCTCAGAAGCAGCTACTTTCTGAGATAAAGTGGAAGCTGGAGAACAGGAAGCAGTGCCAGGCCCAAGGCCAACACACTCATGTGTCCCATGCCTCAGACAGCTTGACTTACAAAGCCTCCCCGACTCATGCTCAGGGTGTCTCCAGTGTGGACAGGGCAGCTCCCCAGGTGCTGCATGTCCATTTGGGGAACACAGGAGTCAGTATGGAGCAGCCACAGGAGCCATGGGTCCCTAAGAAGATCTCAAGGTTGTGCCAGGATAAGAATTTCCCACCTGCTGCAAAGGTGAGGCCCACAGGCTCCACATCAGAAGAGCTTGGTGGAGGGAATGCTGGGTTGGGCACATCCCAACCTGGAAGGAAGAGATTTCCAACTCAGGACCTGCCATTAAAAGAGAGGCTCGGGAGCAAGTCTCCCCAGAGCCCATCACAGAATGCACAGTCTCCTCCTGAAAGCCTGTTCAGAAATCAAATGAATCGCTTTTTTCAATGGCTTCATCTTGAGATAAACCCCACCTGCAGGCCTGCAGCTGCCCGGGGGCCTCCTCCTCTCACCACTGCTGGAGGTGTAGTAGAGATCAATGTCTACTATTTAGACAGAGACAACCTCTACAGAATTTCCAGGGAAAGAGTATTTCCCACCCCCAAATAATTTTTCCTTGTGGCGATTATTGATTTGCCCTAATAAATGTTTCACTAATAATAGTGATGTCTTTTCTGTGTACTGTGACGGGTGTATAGATTTGGTGTGTTTCAGAGCTTCTGCTTAGGGAAAGGAGGGATTTAGGTTAGCTCCTACTGATTGCTTCCTTTGGGTTCAAAGTGACCAGCCCCCTTTAGCCTTTTCTGAAAAATAGATATCTTGACCCCTCCCCCTAAAAATCCCATTTCCTCCCTGATGAAGTTTAAGGAGATGGGCTCTGTCTCCTACCTTTGAGCTTAGCTTTAATAAACAAGAATGGCAGCCCATATCTTCCCTCTAGGATATGCTTAATATCTTTTCAGATAGCACACAGTACAGGTCTTCTGTATCTGAAGAAGATCAAGGTCAGGTATATTTTTCAGAAAATATCAGTGAAGAGAGTGGCTTAAGCATTATTTACTAAGTTAGTGATAAGAGGATCCCACAGGTCGGTGAACCATCAATGGGAATGTCTGGGGGATATGGCTGCAGTGGATCCTGGGCTGGTTGGGGTTAGGGTCTAGGAACAGCACAGATCTGCTTAAAGATCTGTCTCATGGGTCATGTTAATGTGTTGGGGAAGTGTACTTTAACCTTGTCACTCAAGTATGCCTACTGGAAAGTCACCTTGGGGAAGTCATTCTTGCCCCTGGATCTTCAGGTTGTGGGATTGGCAACCAACCCTTCCTTCCTTCCTTCCTTCCTTCCTTCCTTCCTTCCTTCCTTCCTTCCTTCCTTCCTTCCTTCCTTCCTTCCTTCCTTCCTTCCTCCTTTTTTTTCTGAGCAGAAACATCACTCAGCTGGGTAAAATAAAGCTGAAAGTAAGGAAAGTATGCATTAGACTGAGAAAGTAAGATCAGATGAAGAAAGAAAAGAGTGACCTTGTTGGTGGAACAAAGGTGATAACCATCATGCCAACACTGTGATCCTGTCTTGTTCCCTAGCTTCCTCAAACTGATCTAAGCTCCTGTCCTCAAACTGACCTAAGCTCCACCTGCCATGGCAGATCAGAGCACTGCACATTCTGCGATGTCTCACACCAAAAGCATGGGCTCTTTCTTGAGCACTAAATCAGTATTTGCAGGGATATCATCCCTGTTTTTGGTGATGGTGAAATCCATTCCTTCCATCATGATTGATGGAAATATGCAAGGCCTTGCCCTTAGTGTGTGTACGTGTCACTTACCAGGAGGGAGGTGTCACCTTTGATATTCATGGCTTTAGGGGAGTTATAATAAATCTCCCCCGGAACACCTACAGCTCATGAACCAGAGGTGAGTTCTCAACTATGCACCAGGGTTACTGATATTTGGGGGCCCACCTTGAACCCCCACGGGATGCTCTCTTTGGCCAAACCTGCACAAAGATCCACCCATGCTATAGTGGTAGGCAGGCGAGCAAACTCCACTGGTTCATACTAAGAGACAAAAATGGAATGAGTGTCCTAGTGAGCACTTCAGATACTTTATCCAGTAAGTGTTATGAGTCCTGAGTGTCCAGAAAAAAACACAAATTAAAAAACTTAGTTGTCTACCACAATCCTCTCTCACCACCACACTTGTATCTTTTGTACAGAGTTTATGCTATGGACAATGTATAAACCTTGGGGTCACCAAAAAATTGCAGATTTTGTGAAGATTGTGAGAGGGATGAAAAGGTGAAACGGAGCCTAAGGCAGGGAACTTGAAGAGGTGAGCAGGCAGTGAGTGCTCTAACATCCATGTGGATCAAGCAGCCGATAACTCAGCCCCCCATTCCCTTCATCATCTTAGGGTCCTTTACTTCTGTTCCAGGGCACTTACTGCCACACTGTAGAGCAGGAACACCTTTGGCATATGGAACAATACAGTCTGACCTTAAACCCCTATTCTTCCAGATTATATGCCCCTTATAAATTTTTCAACTCCAGGTCATTCATATTTCCACTTACTCCCTGGCAATTCACAAAGCTCTTGTTTCCCTCCCTTACCAAGGTAGAATTGATGGCCTATCTATCAGGTAACCAACTTTTAAACACTCTACTACAAATGGGCCCCTTCCAGTCCCCTTCCTGTCTGGCATAATTTGAACTTTGTGTTTTTCCAGAAATGTCTTTGTATAAGTAATGGACCATTATTGGATTAAATCAATCAATTCCACTGGTGCCCCAGAACTATCTGGAAATCATTAATTACACAAATAACTATCCCTGGTTACTAACATGTGAATAAAACAAATGGAGCTTAGGTCCCTGTTTCCTTAATCCATTCTCTCTCCAAAGCTACTGAAGTCTATTTCAAATCTCTTTTACTTTCCTCAAGCTGAGTCCATCTCCATTGGCACAACAGATGAGCTAGAAGACATGAGATGGGAACTTTTCAACCAAACACTTCAAAAAGCACTTTCACATTCTTCCTTTTTCCTTCCTGTTGTATGAAAAGAGGTTTCCTCCCAACCTCAAAGGAATGATACTTCCTGAAATAACCTTATTGAGAGAGAGAGCTAAATTCCCGTCTTAATGGACTGATGCAGCCTTGCCAAGTACCCTTTTGCCCCTCCCTCTCCTTATGAGGCATTTAACATCTTTTATTTTTAAAAAGCTTGTTGTTACAGAAAAAACCTGTACAAGAACAGATACTACATATCTTCCCATGTACCCGCAGCTCAACTTTCATAATTATGAATTGGCATATGTAATAAATAGATCCCATTTTTACAATAAAAGTGAAAAAGCCCATTGAAACATCTTCCCATCCATCTCTCAGACATATTCCATGTGCCCATGTCAAAGCTCCCACATTTCTTTGATATTTATCACATGTGGGACACATGTATGCACCACAGATGTAAACAGCATTGGTGAAGGAAAAGCATTGAGCTGTAAAGGCTTTGGCAATCCGTTCTGTTCTGCCTTTAAGTTAACCCTGAGGAGTCATTTGAGTGAGTTCTCTCAACCCCATGAAAGAAATCATCTTACAGAGCAAATCCCGTGCACAATATTGCTGTTCCTTAATCACAGTGACTATACTGACATGCTAAAAGTACAGAAGTAGGAAACTACATGTTGAGTTGGCATCACTATATGTGTTTTCAAATATTTAGAAGAAATATTTTCTGTCACATTTAAAATAAGATATTGTGTTTTGAGTTAAACAGTCGGTCAAACATATGTGGTTATCTATTCTCACTTTACATTCCATTAAAAGTAAAAGATTAGATGTTCAATATCATTAGCCATCAGGGAATGCAAATCAAGAGCACTATAAGAAAGCACTACACACACAAAAAGATAGCTAGTATCAAAAAGTCAAATGTTAAGTGTTGGTGAGCATGTATAGAAAGTAGAACCCTCATACATTGTTGAGAATAAAAATAGTGCAGCCATTTTGGAAAACATTCTGGTACTGCCTCAAAATGTTAAATACAGAGTTAACATTTGACCCAGCAAGTCCACTTCTAAACATATACTCAAGAGAATTGTAAACATATGTCCACACAAGAACTTATAAAGACATGTTCATAGCAGTATTATTCATAACTAGAGGCCTGGTGCATGAAATTCATGCTCTTGGGAAGGGGCATCCCTCAGCCTGGCCTGCACCCTCTCGCAGTCCGGGAGCCCTTGGGGGATGTCTTACTGCCATGGAGGCAGAAGAGGCTCCCACCACCACTGCTGTGCTCGCCAGCCATGAGCCTGGCTCAGGGCTTCTGGCTGAGTGGTACCCCCTGTGGGAGCACACTCAGCGTCTGCCCCCTGGTGGTCAGTGGGTGTCATACCGACAGGTTGTTCGGCTGTTCAGTCTATTTGCATATTAGCCTTTTATTATATAGGGCTAGAGGCCCGGTGCATGAGATTCATGCACTCAGGGGGGTCCCTTAGCACAGCATGCACCCTCTCACAGCCCGGGAGCCCTTGGGGGAATAGGGGGGAGTGGGCCTAAGCCATCAGTTGGACATCCTTAGCACTGCCGTGGAGGCGGGAGAGGCTCCTGCCACCATCACTGCGCTCGCCAGCCATGAGCCGTGAGCCTGGCTTCTGGCTGAGTGATGCTCCCCCTGTGGGAGCGCACTGACCACCAGGGGGCAGCTCCTGTGCGCGTCATAGCAACCAGTTGTTCTGCAGTTCAGGTAAAATATTACCCTTTTATTATATAGGATAGTCAAACAATGTAAACAAACCAAATGTACAGCAACTGATAGATAGGTAAATAAAACATGGTATATTTTGAAAATGTAATATTTTGGCAATAAATAGTACTGATGTGCTATAACATGAATAAACCTTGAAAACACTATGCTAAGTGAATGAAACCAATTAAAAATGACTACATATCAAAAATATACAGATAAGGAAATCTACACAGAGAAAGTAAATTAGTGGTTTCTTAGGGCCAGGGTTGGGGTGGGAGGGAGGAGAGAGATGATCGCTAAAGATTATAAGCTTTCTTTTTGAAGTCATGAAAATGTTTTATTTATTTAGATTTTAATTCCCCTCCACTCTACCCCATCTGAGGATATGTTTTTTTCTAATTGACTTTAGAGAGAGAGAGAGAGAGATCTGTTGCTTCCAGTAGGAGGAACCTGCACCTAGGTATGAGCCCTGACTTGGAATTGAACCCACAACCTCTTGGTGTATGGGATGATGCTCCAACCAACTGAGCCACCCAGCCAGGGCTGAAGTCAGGAAAATATTTTAAAAATGACTGTGGAGATGACCATGTCTGTGAATATACCAAAAATCATGCAATTATGCATTGTAAATGGTTGAATTGTATGGTATATGGACTATAATTTCAATAAAGCTGTTAGAATAAGTAAAGGGTTTGGAAGACTATGTGCTTAAGAATGACAAGAGGGCATAGGATATAACAAAAGATGTCAACATTTCTGGAAGATGGAAATCCAGGTGAGGGGTTTCAAGACTAGAAGAGAGAGGAAATGCTGGCAAAGCCAGTCACTCCACAAAACCCAGAAGACAAATGACTTGGTGGACCAGATAAGAAAGAAATTAGGGGTTCTATGTGGTAAAAATCATGATTTTTTTAAATGTTCTATATTGTATAATTTTTAAAGATTATTTTTGGAAGCCATGGGGGGAGTATTTTGTACCATCTTGTTAAAATGTTAGCGTGTTTCAAATGTGCAGAGGATCCCAGGTTACTTGCCTGGGATAGAACCCGAGATAACTGTGGTAAAGCTGGCATGGTACACTTCTGTGTTCTGGGTATGGTGGTGGTGATTGGCTGTGGGGATCAAAGGCAGAAATCTCAAACTTAAGCTAAAATTCAAGACAACAGTTCGTGGTCCATTTTATAAAAAGTATTTAAAATTTTGCATGGAGGGTAAAATCATAAACCCTTTGTCTAGATATACCTACAAACATTTTGGCACATTTACTATCTCTCTCCTCTCTGTTGCTGCCTCCTTCCCGCCCTCCCATTTCTCTTTGAATATTTCATTGTGTGTTTATTAAGAAAAAGCAGTGTGTCTTAATACAGTAGTTACTCCCTTCAGTAAATTTAACTTTTGGCATAAAACTTTTAACTAATTTCCCATTCTTATTCTATTTTTGCCAACTTACTGAGTAATGTCCTCTGTGTTTTGTTTGCCAAGAAACTCTTCCATTACAAGATTCGGTCTAGATTCACATGCCGCATTTAGTTGTCATGTCTCTTTAGTCTCCTTTAACCTGAACAAGGTTCTCAGCCTTTCCTTTCTGTGATAAGGTCCTATGTGCCATTTTTATAACTACTTCTCACCTGGAAATTTCTTAGTGAGCCGACCTTGTTTATTCTTTAAAAGATGTTTTTGTGTCCTAGGTGGTTTTGCTCAGTGGATAGAACGTCAGCCTGTGGACTGAAGGGTCCCAGGTTCGATTCTGGTCAAGGGCACATGTCTAGGTTGTGGGCTTGGTCCCCAGTAGGGGATGTGCAGGAGGCAGCCAATCAATGATTCTCTCTTATCATTGATGTTTCTCTCTCTCTTTCCCTCTCCTTCCCTCTCTGAAATCAATATATATATTTTTAAAAAAGTGATGTTTTCGCAGTTGTGAGTCCTAACGACCTTAGAAACAGCCAGAACCAGACTTGGTATAAAAAAACACCAGATATACAAAGATGTGGAGGGATCTTTCTGAATCCCTCAACAGATAAGGGAGGATCTGAGAGAGGGGGGAAGGCTTGAAGTGTGCCTTCCTTTTGGGTGGGGACAATGGCAAAGCTGTGGATACAGAAGACAGGCAAAGAAAGGAGCTGACATTACTGGTAAAACTTCCTCATATGGGAGAGAAAGGATTGTGTGTCTGGGGTCAAGACTGATTCACCAAGACTCAGCGAGGGAATGCAGGCAAGCAAAGTAAGGAATTGACACAGTAGGCTTCATTTCAGAAATTTATATCTAAAGAATGAAGCCGAAGAGTTATTATTAAATGATTAATAGGCATAAAGAGATGAAATACATAAATATACACCACCAACAAAACCCCCCACATATTATTGTTTTAAAAGCTATTAAGATGCCAATAGGAATTTTGGTAAAAAGTTAGAAAGTAGAGTGAGAAAAAAAATCATAAACTTTTCATGGAAGAATTAACCATAGGTGTGAGTCAAGAAACACAAAATTGTGTTTCTAATGGGTTGTGCTCTTTAAAAGTTATGCTAAAGAAAAACCCATTTTCTAAATCAAGGTGAGTTTGGTCCTGTGGATTGTAGGCCAGTACAACTGCTCTGTAAAGTGAAGAAATTAAAGTGTTGCAGGGAGAGAAGGGATTTGGCAGAAGGAAGAAAGAGGGAAGAACAGGAAGAGATAATGTGTGGCTAAAAGGTGCTGAATAGCCTAAAAGTGATACTGGAAGACTCTCCCCTCCTCCCCTCCTCCCCTCCTCCCCTCCTCCCCTCCTCCCCTCCTCCCCTCCTCTCCTCCTCCCCTCCTCCCCTCCTCCCCTCCCCTCCCCTCCCCTCCCCTCCCCTCCCCTCCCCTCCCCTCCCCTCCCCTCCCCTCCCCTCCTCTCCTTCCCCCCTCTCCCTCTTTCATCATTTTTATTCATTGTTACAGGCTACTCTGTCCTTTCATATTTTCAGTGAATGTGGATTCTTTAGGGAGATATGAGGGTAGGGCTGCTGATGAATAGATTTTAGGTTTCATTCAAGTAGAAACACATTATATAAAAAGGGAAGCTGCTGTTGAAGACAGAGTAGATCTTGGACATGTCAATCCATGGGCTCAGCAGACTTTGAAAGGTTATGTGGGGTCCAAAATGAGATCACCAAGCATTAAAGGGTCTCAGGTACTACCTGGGTAGCAGGAAGAATGAACAGAAAAGTTCATTAAGGTAAACATAGGGTATGGTGAATGGGTGGAGTTGGAAGTTAGGTTGGAGCGATGCAGAGGGACCTGTAGGAATGGATAGATCTGCTGGGCTGGATGATAGGGGTGGGTTGTGAGTTCACCTTCCCTTAGTTGTCCCCTCCCCCACGCTCAGAACCTCTGGTGTCTGTGCTGAAGCTCTGTGATGTGTGTGGGCCTGGAATTCTAGTCAAGAATGTGCTCTCAACGTCCAGCTGCCTGAGGCAGCAAAGAACTTTCAAAGATGCAAACCACCTTCTTTGTCTGAGCAGCCTTACTGTACCATGGCTGAAGTCCTGCTCACCTTTCTAGTGATTCCCATCTTTGCCTTCCTGTGTGGGGTGGGGGTCCTTCTTCTGTCACTGTATCACCTAAAGAAGGATCCCTCTTTCCCAGTATTTTGGAAACAGAGAGACGTCAATCAGGTAAATATTAAATTTATAAATAAATCATTCCAAATACATGCATTTAATATAATCAGATTTTCTCTAAGTACTGCTTTAGCTACATCTTACAACTTTAATTTATATTTCTATTTTCACTTAATTTTTTTTTTCTTTTGAGACTTTTCCCTTCACCCATGTGGTTGTAGTGTGTTGTTTAATCTCTAAACATTTTGGGATTTTCCAGCTATTTGTAATGGCTTTCTAGTTTTAATTTCTTTATAGTCTGAAAATATTCTTTGTATGACTTCTTTTATATTTGTTATAGTGCATTTTATGGCACAGAATGTGGTACATCTTGGGGAATGTTTCATGTGTGAATTCTATTGTTGGATGAAGTTTTTATAAATATTGGTGAGATCAAGTTGATTGACAGTGCTGTTCAGGTCAACTATATCCTTACCTATTTCCTGCCTGCTGAATCTATTCTTTTCTAATAGAGGGGTGTTGAATTCCTCAATAATAATAGTGGATTCATCTATTTCTACTTGCAGTTCTACCTCACATATATGTGAATTTTTACCTCACATATTTTGATACTTTGTTGTTAGAGGTTAAGGATTATTGTGACATCTTGGGGGATTGACCCCATTGTTGTTATGTAATGCCTCTCCATGTATGATAATCCCCATGTCTGTGTCACATCTGAATGGGATCTGAGGCTTGCTTTGTTTATTCAAACTGCTTTTTCTTGCTTTTAACGTGACTTGTAATTTTTTGTTGGAAGCCAAACATGACGTATTGGGTAACAAGAACTGGAGTAAACAGACCATCAACATGAAGTTTTATGTTTTCTGGGTAGGTGTTGACTGTGTTTAGTATTTACTGTAGCTGTATATGTAAGAGTCTTCAAATTATTTTAGTTTTTTAAAAAAAGTTGTCTCCTGTGATGTCTTTAGGTTTCCCTAAGTCTCCTCCTTAAAAAGAGCCTGTGCTGAGCTGCTCCCTCAGTGTGATCCCCGTACTATTCTGGAGCTCTTGTTGATATGGTGGTAAGGTCTTGGGGGAGTGCATATGATTCAATCTTAGGCCTTTAGTGCACTAGTGTCCCTGGGTTGTGATGTCTACAAGTGTTTATCACCTTTTTTCTTTATCTTTTCACTCTTTAGATGAGACAAGAAGGCTAGAGAGGGCTACAATTGGGTAATTTTCCTTCTCTCATGTAAGATAAAGGCTCTGGTAGTCCTTTTGTCAACTGAGGAGGCTTCTGTGATGGAAAACACTCAGGGAATATTTAAAAATGTTTCAAAATGGTTATCTTTCACCCCACTCCACACTTTGGCAAACAACATGAGAGTTTTTTCATTGTGAGAACCTAATGAAGTTCTTGGGGGTAAATCCATAAATAGTTGGGGGCCCCACATGTGACCTCCAGCAATTTGTCAATGTGTCTTTTAAGTGTCCTACCAGTTTATGGTTCCAGTGGCTTCTGCTCCATGTAAGTGGATCTTGACTATGATTCTCTGAATTTACTATCTATGAAAATTTTGGGTAGAGCTTTGACCTTTGATCTCAATTCTCTGATGGCTCCAATGAAAGTAATTGTTTTTCCATTTTTCAGGCTTTTGCTTCTATAAACTGGGCAGATGTCTTTAAATATAAGCAATTTAAATATCAGACATAGAACCATACATTTCCCCCCCAAAGAATGATTCTTTATTTTCCTGTTTCTCTTTTCACATTTATAAATGAGTTTGTTTGGGTTAGAGAGCCACTTAAAATGGGAAGTCTGAAGAGAGAATAGAGAACATCACTCTTGTAGGGGAAGAGACCAAGCAGGTCTTAGTGGTTCAGGGAAGATTAAGATTTCACAAACCATCTGGGTGTGGTGGCATGTTGCTGGATAAAATCTCAACACAATATATCTGTAGTTCTAGATTGTGTTATTTAGAAAGTTTGGAACCTTTGCACTTTATCATGAGTCACATTCCCATGTCAGGTGTCACTGGACCAAGCCTTCCTTTGTATGAGCTGATTGGGAGAACAATGCTTAGGCTCTGAGTACCTGTAAGCAGGGCTGGAGCCGGAGCTCTGTCCCAGGTTACAGGGTCCTAGCTGAGGGAGCACAGATGAAACTGCTGGTCTCAGATTTTATGTCCTCCTTAAGCAGAGAACTTCGGACTGAGAATACTAAGAATGAACCTCATAGATACAACCCCTCTTTGAGTTTTTCTAAGAAGAAAAACATTGAAAATATTTTATCTCCCTTAAAACTTAATAAAAGATAAAAATGCAAATTATATTAATTGACAGAGAGAGTTGTATTTTTATTTTATTTTAAAAGTTAAGTTTATTGGGTATCAGAATTAAACTTGGAGTTGCCATTTTGTCATTTATATGTGTGTGTTTTTTTAAAAAAATAATTTTTTATTAAGGTATTACAAATGTCTCCTCATCCCCCTCCCTCTGCCCCCGCCCCCATACACTCATGCTCCCATCCCCTTGTTGTCCATGTCCATTGGTTTGGCTTATATACATGTATACAAGTCCTTCGGTTGATCTCTTCCCCTCACCCCCGCCCTCCCCTACTTTCCTTCTGGGGATTAATAGCCTGATCGCTGTTTCTCAGTCTTTGGATCTGTCCCTTTTCGTCAGTCTATGTCAGCCGTGAGCAAACTACGGCCCGCGGGCCGGATCCGGCCTGTTTGAAATGAATAAAACTAAAAAATAAAAAGACCGTACCCTTTTATGTAATGATGTTTACTTTGAATTTATATTAGTTCACACAAACACTCCATCCATGCTTTTGTTCCGGCCCTCCGGTCCAGTTTAAGAACCCATTGTGGCCCTCGAGTCAAAAAGTTTGCCCACCCCTGGTCTATGTTGTTCTCTATAATCCACAAATGAGATCATGTGGTATTTATCTTGAGAGAGTTGTATTATTCTTGGATCATAACTGTCTCAGTTCCCTATGGAGAGGAGTGAAAGAAATGTGTCTTAGCCCCTCATTCTTTTCTTTTTGTTCTCAGCATCAGAGCAAAGCCAAGAGGTGGAAAAAAGGTGGTAGACGGAAAGGTAAGGTTCTGCTTTTTTTATGTGAGCTCTCCTTTCTGTACTTTCTATGAGGTGCTAGGTCCATAGGCTCTGAGGATGTCAGTCTAGATACAGTCCCTCTCAGAAAACAGAGCCTTCAGAGGAGAAGCTCATGAGAAGACACTCAGAACCTGAAATACTTCTCAGATTCCCTGCTCTATATTTGTGGGTATTTGAAGCAGTGATGGACCTGGGCATGGGTGTTGCCCACAGGTGGCCATGTGAGATGTTGAGAGCCAGACTACTGTCTACTAACTTTAACAATGACTAAATTTCTGGAACTGAAATTCCCCTTTGAGATAACCATTGACCAATGCTCCTCAAAGGGTTGTTTTAAATATAATATGAGATAATATGTGAAAGCCCTTTGTGAATAAAACAATTCACATCTGAGCTTTGTTATTATCACTGAACATGTGACCTTGAATCCTAATTTTTGGGGCTTTCCAAATCCAATCTACCAAGGGTACCTTTCAAGAACATTCTAAATAGCCTTCTATAAGATGTCTTTGCTTCTACCTTCATCACTTTCCTGGTTTCTCAGGTTGGAAAACTTACCGGAGCGAAGTGGAGGAGGCAAGGAAGGTGCTTTCTCTTCTGCAAAGGTGACTAAACTTTATTGCTTTGATTCTGTAATCCTCTTTTTATCAGTGTCTAAAGCTATTTAGCAGAGTCTAAGGCAGTGATGGTGAGCCTTTTGAGCTCGGTGCGTCAGCATTTTGAAAAACCCTAACTTAACTCTGGTGCCGTGCCACATATAGAAATTTTTTGATATTTGCAACCATAGTAAAACAAAGATTTATATTTTTGATATTTATTTTATATATTTAAATGCCATTTAACAAAGAAAAATCAACCAAAAAAATGAGTTTGCGTGTCACCGCTGACACACGTGTCATAGGTTCACCATCACTGGTCTAAGTCTTTTTAGTAGAATATAGGGCTTCAGTGAAACCTGGGATTGACAGGGAAATCATCAGAATCAGAATGTGAAAGCCTTTGGGAAAGGAGTACAAATTATATTGTGAGATCAAGGAAGTATTGAAATTGAAAGGATTGTATACAGTGTGAAGCCCTACCTGTGCCAGACCTGCCAAGATCCCAAGATCTGGTCCTGGCAATAGTTTTTTTGTTTGTTTGTTTTTTATTTTTTTTATTTCAGAGAGAAAGGAAGAGGGGAGAGAGAGATAGAAACATCAATGATGAGAATCATTGATTGGCTGCCTGCTGCACACCCACTACCGGGGATCAAGCCTGCAACCCCGGCAAGTGCCCTTGACCGGATTTGAACTCTGGACCCTCCAGTTCGCAGGCTGATGCTCTATCCATTGAGCCAAACCAGCTAGGGCCTGGCAATAATTTTGTACCTCCTTTCTCTGCAGCTCCCAGGGCCATCATCATGATATCCAATTTCATCAATTATGTCCAGACCCCTTCTGTGAGATATGTAATAACGCAAGTGCTGAGGTCAACCAGCTGTTGTTCCCAGAGGCCTTGGAAGATGCTATTCCTTTGGCTTCCACAGTTTCTGGTACTGAGGCATCATACTCTCTGTCTTCTGCCTTCTCAGTAGTCCTACTAAGAGACCCAATCCCTACCCCTCTGCCTGAGCCTTTCCCACCACCACCTCATATTTTCTCCCCTAATCCAATGATCCCCATAGTTGACTTTGTTTCACCTTCACCATTGGGTTACTTTCTGCCACCAGACCTTTTCTACTTTAGAATCCAAATTCCCAGTAGACCATTTCCCACCCAAACACCCTGCCGTACCCGTCTCTTACCACATGACAATCAGAGAGTGGATCCTATTCTTCAATAAGATTCTATTTTGTCTCTGAATACCATCTTCTCAAGTGATCCCATCCTTACCCAAGATATCAACTTCTTACCAGGTTTGTCACAGTCAACGAATCCCACTGATTCATCTGCTTGTCAACACATCCAACCAGTGCTGTCTACTTCACAACTACCAGACTGCCCTTCCACTGTGATTCAATCAAAATCAATTTTCCCCTCACTGAAGCCTGTTCCAGAGGACTTGTCTCCAGATAGTACTGGTGGATTGTCCACTCATCAATCAACAATCAGAGACACTGACCATTCAAACCTGTCAATATCAGATATTTCCTGTTGGCAGGCTTATGCCAAGAACATGTTTCTCCCCACAGTATCACACTCTGATTTTCAGCAAAAGCATGTTTTTCTCCATCTACCAGAGACTGGTCTCTGGGGAGACTCTGTTTCAAAGCACATGGAGGCCAGTAGTGATTCTTTCCTTGGCCTTAATGTCCAGGAACTCCTGGAGAGACAAATAAAGAGAAAGGCTTTTCAGACTTTAGAGAAGAAAGAAAATAAGCAGGGACCATTTTCAAAACAAATTTGGTCAGAATACCAACAGTCATCTTTAGGGAATTCATTGGAACTACTTGATATACAGAACACCATAGTCCCCCAAACTGGCTGGATCATTGAAGACAAACCAGAGCAGTTGCGCGATAGCCAGGAGCTATTTTATGTCAAGACACTGGAAGAAAACTTGCAGCAGAAATATAGCCAGCTCTTCTGGGGTCTTCCTTCTTTGCACAGTGAGTCCCTAGTAGCTACTTTCCTGGTTTCCAATAGTAGTTCTCCACTAGAAACTCCCTTTGTCTTATTCAATGGAATTTGTAATGCTTCTGTACTCAAAATGCAGCATCAAGGATCTCCACCATTGCCTCATTTCCATTTCCTTCCCCTAAACAATGTAGATCCTCAACATTTGCCTCAAATCAAGCCCCAAGCACAATATTTCACTCAGGTCCAGCCCCAGCCCCAGCCCCACTTTCCATCCCAACTCGCAATCCTACCATCTTCTTCTTCATCCCAGATTAGGGACTGTGGAGTGTCTTTCAATAGATACCAGAATGAGTCAGACTCTAATATCTTGAATGAAAATCAACACCTGGGATGCCATATGTTGCAGATGCAACAGGAAAGTTTGCAGGGCTTAGTCCCTGTTCTCCAAAAAGCTCAAGATGCCACTTGTCCTCAAGCTCCCAACCTTCCATTGGTCAGCCAGTCATCCCATGCCTATATACCAGTCTCCATCCTTCCTGGCCATTTTCATACCACCAATGAACCTCAGGGGCAACTGCAGCTCTATGCTCCGAGTAGGGTAATCCCATTCCAATGCCATCATGCCTGTAGGAATCTAGAGCCTCTAGAACTGAGGGCACCTCAGTGTCAATTAACAGAAACTTCTCTGCAGAAAGATGGGTATGCTCACTTACAACTCTCTGAGCTTCAGGGAGAATGTAGCAAGTCACTAGGCAAGAATGAATTGTGTTTCCCAGGACATTTATGTGAGGGGGCTCCACAAAACTTTCAGCTAAGGGAGGACATAAAGAGGAATCTTGGTTATATCCTAGAGAAGAGCCCAGAAGACAGTCCACAAAGGATCTCAGAATGCTACCTAGTAAAGTGTCTGAGGGCTGCCTCAGAGACAAAAAGTAACTGTGTGTGTCACTCGAGTCACTTAGAAAAGAAATTACTAAGTGTCTCAAGGAAGGGCATAAACTGGAATAAAATTAAAGCCATTCTTAGATTACATTTGAGCAAGAAGTCTTCACAGATCACTGAGGGTAGAATCCCTATAGGTGTGTGTCATTCATGGATGGCCGAGGACAATACATGGCCTCCTCTTGGGAATTCCCACACCAATAAGAAATTTAAAAATTCAAAAAACACAATGACTGGTAGAGTCTACTGCCAGAGCACCACTCTGGAGCTTTCTTTTCTTGATCCCAATACTCGACAAGTGCTTGAAGCCCATATTATAAGGTTTCGTATGAATCAGAGATGGGGACTCCCACTAAAGGTTATTCAATCCATAAAATTATATACAGCAAGAGAAGGCAAAACATGGCCTCTTCCCCAGTTTGACTTTCCCTCCTCAGCCACCCATATTTCTAATGTAGTCTCTGAAGCTGAGGTTTTCAAGCCCTTTGAGGGAAGCTCCAAAACTTTTCAGGGAAACAAGCTGGGAATAAATTCAGTTGATATCCTGGAGTCTCCTCTCCCGGCTTTCCCATATGTAAGCTGGGAAGGACAGGGGGTCCTGAAAACAGCACATGCTGGTATGGAACATAAGCTTGCAGAGAATGTCCAGAAAACTGTGTGTGGCAGGCAGACTTTTCAGCCCCTCAGGTACCACACCATAGACAAAGGGAGACAGAGTGAGATTCTACTGAACAATAGATACAGCCCGAAGGTGCCCAGGAAACTAGCTGGAGCTGGACATGAGCCAACGGATGAGAATGTAAGTTCTCGTGATAGAGCAAAATTGATTCAGGGCCAAAAGACAGTGGTACAAAATTTAGAATATTTTCCAGTCTCCAAAATGTTCAGTGAGATATTAAAGGCCCAGGAGCCATATGCAATTAATTCACCATCTTGTGACATCTTGACAGCCCAGGAGTTGGGAGTCTCCCAAATGATAAATGTCAATATGAGTAAAGAAGAATCTACCCTGACCACTGAGGATCCCTCACCAAAAATATTAGATCCTCAAAATTCTAAACTATCAAGCCTGCAAAAACAGCTCCTTGATGAGTTAAAACTTAAATTGAAGAGCAGGGAGCAAAGCCACAATCAAGGCTGTCACACTGACATGACCCTTCCTTCAGAAAGCTTTCCTTCCCTAGCCTCACCGACACTGGCCCGGAGCATCTCCAGTGGGCACATGGGAGTGTCCAAGGGGCCTCATGTCCACTTTGAGGACAGCACAGAGCTCAGGCAGGAATCCTGGGTCCCTAAGAATGTCTTACGGAAGTGCCAAGATACCAATTTACCACCAGTGGCTAAAAAAGTGAGAACTTTGGATTCCAAAGCAGGAGAATGTAGAAGTGAGGATTTGAGTGCATGGACATCTAAAGCTAGAAAGAAGAGCCACCCTGTTGAGGACAAAGAATTAGAGGGCACTTTCCTGTCTTTGCCACAAAATGAACAGTTTCCTCCTGATAGTTACTTCAAAAAAAAGAGGAGGGAATTTTCTCAGTGGGTCAATTCCAAGAGAAAAAGTAAAGAGCTGGAAACTCGCCAGCAAAAAACCAACTTCACATCAACATTTGCACAGGAACATGACTTAGCTGAAAGTGAAGCTATCTTTGTGGATTGTGGGCTTTCTGAAGCTCATGAGCTCATGACAGCCATTGGGAAGTTCCTAGAGGAAAAATTGCCAAATAGTCATGAACTTCAGGCCTTCCATTTAAGTCAACAGAAGTAGGAACTGCAGGCCTAGGAAGAGCCTGACAAGGGACATCCCTCCAACTATGCGGGGTCTCTCTGACCCACTACCAAGAAGAGTGTGCAAGTACCAAATGCTGTAACCAAGAATTTGTCACTAAGTAGAGTTTTCTTGCAAGTGTTACAAAGAACAGAGTCAGGATCAGACATTCCTCAGAAAGTTGTAGCCTTCGAGGACCAGCTGCTGTGCCAGAGTCAACATCCTTCCCCACACTCTCGGTAGCCCATCCAAGAGCCACCAGCAAACATCAATTATGTCAGGTCCCTCCAGCTTCCTCGCCGCCCCCCCGCCCCCCCATGAAGACACTGCGCTCAGAGATTTGACTCTTCTTTTCAAACAGAAAACATTTCTCCAGCACCACCAAGGAGAAAAAAATCCTTTAAAGAAATCATTTGGTCCTTGTTGACAAAGCCTCACCATTTTCATGACAACAAAGCCTCTGATGAAAACATCTTTCTTTAAAAATACCAAAGATATTGATCCTGCTCAATAAATGTTTCTTGTAATGGAGTAGGGTGTCCTCTGTGTACTATACTGGGTCTTGGGTTTTTCATATCCATGGTCTTGTGCTTAGAAAAATGAAGGAGTCATTTCAGTTCTAACGGATTTCCTCTTTTCGTTTCTAAAAGATGACCAGTCCCTTGTAGGGAGTCTAGGTGGCCTCAGTTTTATCCTGGGATCATTTGACCCTGCTCAGATTTCCTGTAGTTAAAAACATTATTTTCTCATAGAGAGTACAACCTTTCAGGCATTTTCAAAGTGAGAAAAACCCTAAAGTCCAGAACTTGGCTCACACTGTCTTTTTACCTGCTCCCTCACATATAGCCAGAACCCTCCCTTGTTACCTCCCAAAAGTTTTGGAATTGGAAGTGGGAAAGGAAGGGTGTTTAGGAGCAGAGGTTGGTGGCAGGGAGAAATCTTCCTCTTAGGTCTCTTGGTGAAGAATAAATGTCACCTGTTCCTAAGAGCTCTCTCTCCCTCATGAACTTTGGGGTGATGGGTTATGTTTCCCACCCCTTAACTTATTCTAATGAAAATGTGTAGCAGTTCACCGTTTCCCATTCCTCTTCACTTACTGGAGCAGAAGACAAGACTGAACTTGAATTTCTGCAAAGAACCAGAGATAGTAATAATTTCTTGAAAACAGTGGCTAACTTTTATTTAGAAAATTCCTGACTCCAGAGTATCTCACAGGAGGGTAGTCATTGAGTGGGGTGTATATGATGAGGTGTATATGAGTGGGGTATATATCAATGGATAGTCCTTGAGTGGGTTACATGAATGGGTTATACTGGATTGGCCAGGGTAGGGTCTAGGAATAGGGTGGGTCTGACTGATGAATCTGTTATAAGTGGGCTATTAATCTTTCTGGTAGGCATATTTTGACCTCAGTGATGAGGTTTTCCTGTTTGTGACAGTACCTCAAGGGACAGGACAAGCTCTTCCTGCTTCTCAGGGAAATCTTTTAAGGATGCCTAGCTTGATAGCATTATTACAAGACCAAGAGATCACCTGGCCATCACTTGTAGGAGTGGTCACCAGGAAGCCACCCAGAATTTTGGGGAAAGGGAGACAAATAGTAATGAAAATTAATGGTGGAGTGAGTGGGAAAGAAGAAAAGAATGAGGAGAAAAATGATATCATTACAACTCATGACCCATTCCTGGCTATCCATTCCACCAAACATTATCTTACCTCCAACGTACCTCCTGGAGACTAGCCAGGGCTTGGTAGAGCACAATGATGCCATTTTAGCATAAAAAATATGTAGGATGATCACTGAATATGAAAACATCTCCAAGGATGTCGGGAAGCTGTCCTCCTACATGGCCTACCTTCCCAGCCATACTATATCTTACACCAAAGCTCTAGAAATTTAGGGTTGTTTTAGTTAACTCTTGCTATATAATGGATACTTCAAAATTTAGTGCTTTAAAAAACAGATATTTATCATCTCACAGGTTTTGTGGGTTAGGAATGTTGACCTAGCCTACCTGGATTCTCTGCTTCAGAGTCTCTCAAAATGTTGCAATTACAGTGACACCTGGGCTCGGGTTTCACCTGAAGGCTCACCTAGAGAAGGACCCACTTGTGTGCTCACTTATGTAGCTGCTGTTGGGATTCAGTTCCTTAAGGCCTATTGGATTGAGGTACTCAATTCCTTGCTGACTGTTGGTTATAGCTGGTATAGTCCTCAGTTCCTTGTCACGTGGGCCATTCCAACATGGCAGCTTGCTTCATCAAAGCCAGGAGAGATTCTGCGATAAAGACAGAAGTTACAATCTGTTATAAACTAATTGAAATGACATCCTATCACCTTATCCTGTGAGCCAGAAGCAAATCACTAAGTGAGCCTACACACAAGGGAAAGGGTAATTACTCATGGTGTGAATTAAGAGGTATCCATATCATCGGAATCTTCTTAGTAGTCTTCCTAACACAAGGATTTCTTCCTGGATACCACACTAAGTTCACTGAAGCACAAGTGGCCAAAGTGGCCAAGTGGATCCTCATCCTCAACTATACGAATGCCATCAAGGTCAAACTGTTTAATTGCTAGATATAGTGGTGGCTGGTAAGAAAAACATCAAAAGAATTGGAGCATCCAAAGAAAGAGGGATAGGTGGTATGGGAACAGTGCCATGGAGGTAAAGGTGTTATGGCATCACCATGAATGGTGAAGTAAAAGAAGCCCTTAGAACCACCTGACTCATCAAAGACAGTATTTAGACTTAGAAGAGAGGGAAAATAAGGCTTGTCCTGGCTCCACTACAGTCTCTTCCCTCTTCCCTGGCTCCCAGACCATAGCCTAAAGAGGCAACCGTCAGTTCTTGTAGAGGTATTCTTTTTGTGACAGTACCTCAAGAGGAAGTGAACCATACAGGTTACAAGGTTTAATTTCTATTCTTCTTAGTATTCTTATATAGCACATATATTATTTCATATTTAATTCTTACAGTGTGACCATCAGAGAGAACAAGTCACCCGATTGATGGAAAAGTTAGTACTGTACTAGGGAATTCAGACCATGTATCTCCCATTGTGGAATGTTTTCCATGTACTCATGGCCCAAGGACTTTGAATCAACAAAGATGTGGTGGCTTAAGGCCTGAGTTACTTGGTTTGGGGTCATATAACCAGTCAGAGAAACACTGAATGAGGTCACGAGAATGAATTTGCACACTCAGAATATCTAGAAAGTGACCTGTCCAAATGAGGTGGCAGCACTGTCCAGGAGTGATCCCAAACCCTTGCTCTGCTTCTAGGACTTTTTTCCATTTTCTCAGACTTTTGTTCCTATGGGAAAACAGGACCACTACAGAAAGCAGGAAAGTATGTTAGTTGAGAAAATGATTAGAGAGATGAGGATCAATTTCTCTAGAATAACATTTCATGTGCTTTGTGCCCACACTCACGGATCAGTGTTACATTTTTTTTTTTTGGGGGGGGGGAGTGTCATTTACATGATATAGCGTGGCACCTGAAGAACTGTCACTAACATTCAATGGGAATGCACTACCGCATTTTTTACAATCTCATGCTCACACCCTGACCTAATATCAGGGCAAACAAAATGCATGAACAAACTGGTACCTTCATCTGTGCTGGGCCTGGGGACCCTAGATCCCAGCTTTATGTATTGTGAATATCTCTGGTGCCAGGGTGCCTTGAGGCAGCCTTCAGAGAGATTAACACTGAAAACTATGACCCATTCTGCAGTCTCAGTGCAAAAGACCAGGCTATGACTCCTTCTCTTGAATCCCTACTTCAAACAGGGGTGGGCAAACTTTTTGACTCGAGGGCCACAATGGGTTCTTAAACTGGACTGGAGGGCCGGGACAAAAGCATGGATGGAGTGTTTGTGTGAACTAATATAAATTCAAAGTAAACATCATTGCATAAAAGGGCACGGTCTTTTTTTTTTTTTTTTTTTTTTAGTTTTATTCATTTCAAACAGGCCGGATCCGGCCCACGGGCCGTAGTTTGCCCAAGGCTGCTCTAGAACCTCCATTGGCCCTGAATCAGTGTGTATATTGGGCTATTCTCCTAGGGCACAAGGACATACTTAGTTTTTGTTAGGGAGACCATTGTGGAGACTTCTTATTTCTCTCAAGAGACATAGGGTCTGTTCCTTCCTTCCTTGCGGGGGACTGGGCGTCCATAAAAGAAACATTATGATGCAAGTTTAGCAGTGCTTCACTGGGGGAAGGAGGTTAGGCTGACAAGAGTGCGTCATTTCCCTGTGCAGGGATTCAGCCCATCTTCATATGAGGCAGGACATTTTACCAAGGTTTTGATGTTCCTACTCCCTGCCAGAGGGGACTCCGAAGGAATAAAAATGAACTTTCCTCTTTTGTCTTACAGGAAGTTCTGGGCTTCTGGTCTCTGGGATTATTAATGCCTACCATGTTTCCTGACCCAAACAGAAGTTGTGAGGCACCTACTGTACAGTCCTGTGCAGACTCTCATGTGAGAGTAACATTGGCTGGTGTTCCTAGGATAGAGGAGATAGGGGTTCATACAGTTGTTGGGTTGAAATAAGGATAGTTGCCTAATGGTAGCAGTGGCTCCAATAATTTGAGAATAGGGATATAAAGATAAGTTCCTTAAGTAGATGGGTTCCGTGTCAAAGTCCTTTTTGTACACAGCACAACTTTTTAAGGGCTGAAATGATGTTTGCTGAGATAACTAATCAACCATATTATCTTGGGAACTGTGGCAATACATTGCATTGCAGACAGTTGGCATAGAGACAGTGTAGCCATTGGCCTTTTAATAGGCCAAATGGCCTTGGACATTGAACATCACAGTTATAATCATGATGGACTTAAGAGCCTCTGCTCTTGAAGACTTAAAAAAGACTCATTTTCATAAAAAGTCTGAGAATAAAGTTGGCCTCTGGAAGGACCGATCATACTTTGGCTCAATTATGCCATCAAGATTCAATTTCTATCCCCCTTTTTTGGCCCTATACTCTGGACTGGCTTCATTATGAGACTTCCTGTCTGGCAACATCCTCCAAGCTTCAGGTGCTGCTAAAAATGGATTGTCTCTCACTAGTTTCTTCAGAAGTCCCATTGTGCCTAATTGTTTCCAGTTGGGTCACATGCCCTTTCCTGACCAATCACTATTGCCAAAAGCATGGGACAATTTTTTGGCCAAGTGTTAGTTATATATTCATCCTTAAAAGAACATTGTTGCCCAGCCAGTATAGCTCAGGGGTTGAGCATCAACCCTTGCACAAGAGGTCACTAGTTCGATTCCTGCTCAGGACACATGCCTGGGTTACAGGCTTGATCCCCAGTAGGGGATGTGTGGGAGGAAGCTGATCAATGTTTCTCTCTTATTGATGTTTCTCCCTTTCTCTCTCTTTCAAAATACACACACACACACATATTTTAAAAGGGACAGTGTTATTAGGGCCCCTCCACTTGCACATGCACTGATACTGAGAAGGGGGTTAGTTTCAACAGAGAGATTATTTCCAGAAGGTGAGTGAATGCTGGGTGTCAAACAAGCAAAACAACAAAACAGATGTCAGATCCTTTCAGCCAGTGGTTCTCAACCTCTGGCCCTTTAAATACAGTTCCTCATGTTGTGACCCAACCCTAAAATTATTTTCGTTGCCAATTCATAACTGTAATGTTGCTACTGTTATGAATCATAATGTAAATATCTGATATGAAGGATAGTCTTAGGCGACCCCTGTGGAAGGGTCATTCGACCTCCAAAGGGGTCGTGACCCACAGGTTGAGAACCGCTGGCTTATGCCCTCAGAGTGCCAATTTCCCAACCTATTCAGGGACTACAAACCATTTCATACTTTCTCCCTGTCCATTTGACAATCTTTTGTCTTATTTCCTCCTTCTCCAAGGAAAGCTTTATGATCCACCACTTAACCCCAAACCTAACTAATTCTACACTAAACAGCCTACCCCAGTCTGCTTTCATCTCGCCTGCCTGGAAAAAATCCAACTCTGCTTTTTTTCAGACCTGCCTTCTAATAAGGGGCTTACTCCTCTTAAGTATGTTGATGTCACTATAAATTTACATAGTAGTTACCGGTTAGCTCCAACACTGCCTGAAAAGAATCCATTTCTTCCTTCCGTGTTTAATATGTACTAGGCAGTCTTCTATGCACTTGGGAGGCAGGAATGAAAGAAACAAAGCTTCCTGTCTTGCTGGAGCTTACATGATTGCTTTCTTAGCCAATTCTCTTGCCTAAGTAGTGCGAACTATTTCACTTTCCGACAACTTCTCCGCACACCTCACTCGTTGAGCATTATGTGCTGAACCACCACAGGTGAATGAGAGGTCAGCAGATGGGAACTTTTCATTAGAAAAACTTCAAAACAACAAAACGAAACCAAGCCATAAACCTCCATCCTCTCTTACCTCTTTCCTTCCCTATTATACTGAAAGTTTTCCCTGGATGTTTTCCCGGACCCTCCCAAGCTAGGATATATCCTTGTTTGCCCATTCACACCACTTTCCACATTGTGTGGAATATTTGGCTTAATTACGGGTCACCCTTCAATAACGCGGGCTTGAACTACACTTTTTTTCTATTTGCCCAGTTTTATTCATCACAGTTGAATTGACCCTGGCAGTTCAAAAATACGTTGTTCAAACTTCGTGTGAATGCTATGAATCCTCATGCTCACAGCTAACATGTAGGTTTTCGCGCGAGTGGTCACCACCCCAACCCCAGTGTGTTCTCAGGTCAACTGTGTCTACCTTCTGAGAGGACACAGACTTACGTTTTCCCCCATCACAGCCCGGAGCACCTGGTGGGGCTCAGAAACTCTGGAGGAAGGAACTAGAATTCTGCACGGGGAGCTCCGCCCAACGTACCCTGGGGGCGGGGCCACGTCCGGGCGGCCCCGGAGGCTGTGGCTTTTGGCTTCATAAGCAGCGGCCAGCAGGTGCTGAGACCACGCCTCCGGGTCTGGGTCCTATTTTCGTCGTTTCTGGAAGATGAGAGCTGAGATTGAACTCAGAGAGAGGTTGTCAAGAAGGCATGGGACTCCCGCAAGACTTCTCCCTGCCCTGCCAGCCCTCAGGCTTCCTTTTCATCCCCAACTGCCAGGCCTCGCGGGCTCTCCTTCCCTGCACCCTGGGGAGGCCGAGGCCCCAGAAGACGCTCAGAGGCCTGGGGGCTCTGCCAGCCGGACGAGGCCCTCCTTCAAGGTAAAGACTCCTCCAAGCGCCACGGAGGCGGTCAGCGTCATCAATACAGTGACAGTATTGACGGCGAGGGCTTCCCCTTGGCGGCCTGGCCTTGCGAGGTCCGCTCAGCCTCAGGTCTCATCTCTTGTGCGGAGATACTGCTCTGAGACCTGGAATGAGCTAGTGCAGGGCCCACGTTAAGGGATGGGCTGGGCGCCCTGATGCCTTTAGCTCGGCGGCCTTGCCAGCCCCCGGAGAGCCCCGAGCCGAGCCGTGGGAGTGCCTGCCCCGTCAGGACTGTGTCGTCCAGTTTCCAGTCCACGCTCAAGTGAAGAAGGCGTCATCTCTGATTCCCTGCAGGACCAGTGGCCTCTCTGGTGGTTGTTTTCGGAGGATCCAGCAAGGGCTTTACCTCCCCTGGGGCCCACCGGTGAATCCGGTAAGAATGGGACCTGGGGTCCCCAGGAAGATGTACATCAAAGCATTCGTGTCACTGGGCAGAAAGGTAAACGCACATCGGTTTGTCCAGCCCTGGAAGATCCCGGGCAGCAGGACTTGAGCCTCTCCAGCCAACATGACCGCAGGCAATCTCAGGTAACAGTCTTCACTGCAGTTACAGATACGTTTGTGCATCAACGAGGGCCTACTGTGTGCACAGGTTCTTTGTTAATTAGGAACTCTCACCATGTTTATCTTAGGAAGAGCTACAAGAATATTTCTTTTGTGTGACTTCCCGAGTAGAAAATATTACGTAGCAAATTTGAAAGATATGGAAATGTAGAAAAACCTCATAAATTTTTACCTTTAAAACATGCTAACTTTTTAATGCATCTCTTTCCAGATTTTACATGTCTTTTTTTTCCCGTTGTTCAAATAATATGTTGTTTAAGGGAAAAACACTATTATAAACATTTCATGTTACTATAAAGTTTCATTAATAACTTAAAATGATAACAGCCTATTAAGTGGTAGAATATTAAATTCTACTTTTGTTGACATCTGGGTAGTTTCTAACTAATGTGGTTAGGTACCCACCCATGAGGTTATCTATTTCAGCACTAGATTCTCCTGAGCTTCAAGCTTGTGAAACCAACTGCTTGTCAATCAAACATCCTCAGTGTAAACTGAAGCCATCATTTTATTTTACCCCCAAACTTCTCTTTCTCTTATATCCCCAGTATCAATCAGTAGCACCTGGACAGCCAAGCAAGAAACATAAAATTCACTTTACATTCCTCCCTCTTAATTTTTCCCATTGCTAGTCATCTATTACATGGATGAGCTGGAAAATATGGGAGAGAAATCCTAGCGTTGTCACAGTCCACTACATTCCCCTCAAATATGTAAGATTCTTCAGGTCATAAGCTATATTTTTAATTATCAATTTTAATTATGTTACTAATACATGGTCACATTCTATGAGTCAAAATTAAAACATTCTCAGTAAATTTGAACTTCCATTCCAAAACAAAAACGTAATTTCACATAAAATCTTCAATTTCTTCATTTACTTATTTTCTTTCTTTTTATATCAGTATAGATTCTTGGTTTCCTAGCTGATTCACTTCAATATGTTACTAACAATATTTCACAGATTTAATTAGTTACTTCAGTCTGACTTCTGCATTCTTTTGATTTATCTGTGTAAGTTCTTACTTTATGACACACAAAGATTTTTTCAGGCTGATTGTATTCCTTTCCCTACATCAGCCCCAGAAAAATTTCAACTATTTCTCCAAGTAGCCCTAATTCCTTTAATGGAGAATGGTATTTAGAATCGAAGGTCAGGGTGTTGGATGTGCTCAATTTTTAAAAAATATATACATATTTTCTATTTCAGAGAGGAAGGGAGAAGGGGAGAAAGAGAAACATCAATAATGAGAGAGAATCATTGATCGGTTGCCTTCTGCATGCCCCACACTGGGGATCGAGCCTGCAACCTGGACATGTGTCCTTGATGGGACTTGAATCCAGAACCCTTCAGTCTGCAGGCCAATGCTCTATCCACTGAGCCAAACAAGCTAGGGCATTTTTGAAAATATATTTTTATTGATTTTAGAGAAGAAGGGAGAAGGTGAGAGAGATAGAAACATTAATGATGAGACAGAATTATTGATAAGCTGCCTCCTGCATGATCTCCCCGATGAGCCTGCAACCTGGGCATATGCCCTGACTGGGAATGGAACTATGACCTCCTGGTTCATGGGTGGACACTCAACCACTGAGCCACCAGGGCTGGGTAGATGTGTTGATTATTATTAGGATGTTGCTGCTTCTAGGCCATCTCAGTGAACACAGGGTATATGCATATAGACATTCACACATTTAAATATTGAATTATTTTTATATATATGCTGAAAATCATGGATTTAAATTAGTGCCTCCATTTGCAATCCAACACCACTGGGTTCATTCTAATTTTCTCTCTTTCCATGTATATAACATCTTTCTCCAACAATGAGGAATGTGGTTTCATTATCCCCAATATATTTACTTGCTCAATCATTTCTCCTGTATGTGAGCAATCTCTCATCACCGCTGCCCCTCAATATATGGGTGTCCTCTTCTACCACTTGTGCTGAGAAATCCGTGTGTTTGGAAGTTGTGTTAGGACAACTCTGTACTAGGCAACCCTTCTATGCCAAGCCCTCTTCACTCTGTTTGGGCTCTGAGACTCACATCTGGGACATTGACAATATCTCTCTTACTGCTCCACCCCTTCCTACATCCCCTTTTGGTGTGAATGTCTATTTTGTTTGGCTCACCTAATGGGCATAAGGCTCAATTATTCAGAAAGGGAAGAGGAAGAGGAATACATAATCTTTTACCTCCTTAATTTTCTTGAAGCATAATTGGCATGTAAAAAACTTCAAGTATTTAAAGTGACCTACTAGGTGTATTTGATAAGGAAAGTATTACAGTCAAGAGAACACATTCAAATTGCTACATTCTAATGTAGGTACTTAAGCTTTCTATTCCTTTCTGTGCCTCAGGCTGGTTAATTCATTTAACACATCCTCAAGTTTTCTGATTATTTCTTTAGTCAACCTAATCTGCTGTTATACTCCTCTTGTGAGTTTTTCGTTTGTTATTGGACATTACAGCTTCAAAATTTCTGTTTGTTTGTTTTAAAATAATTTTTATCTCTGTATCAATATTCTTTATTTGCTGAGATACAAGCTTTGTGATTTTCTTAACTATCCATGGTTTCCTTTACCTCTTTGAGCATATTTAAGACAGTTGATTTAAAGTCTTTGACTAGTAAGTCCAACATCTTTACTTATTTATTTTTCCCTTGTGAATGGAGCTTAATTTCTTATTTTTCTTCATGTTTTATAGTTTTATGTTGAAAACTGGTGGGAATTTGAGATGGAAAGCTGTCTAGTGTTCATAAGCGCAAGAAAGCTGTGATGTGCCTCATGGAGAAAATGTGTCAGATAAGCTTCATTTAGGCATGAGTTGTGTTGTTCAGTTGTGAGTTCAGTGTTAATGAATGAACAATCAATATTAAATAAGGTGTCTTTAAATAAAAACTCACATAAAAAAGGTATGTATTGATTGGTTGACAAAAATGTTCTGACCAGAAGCTCTGAGAAAGTTAATCCTTTATTTCCCTTAGGGGTAATGATTCAATATTTGCTAAATCAGTGTCTGCAGTGACATTATGGAACACAATTACTATGAATAATGAGAATTGAATATATTTTCTCACATTCTGTGGATCGCCTTTTCACTTCTCTGGTGATATGTTTTAAAGCATAAATATTTTTAATTTTGATGAAGACCAATTAATCTATTTTTTTCTTTTGTTGCTCATGCTTTTGGTGTCACATATAAGAATCCTTTGCCAAATCCAAGGTCATGAAGATTTATCCCATGTTTTCTTTTAGGATTTTTAAAATTTTACCTCTTACATTTTGGTCTTTGATCCATTTTGAGTTAATTTTGGGTATGGTGTGGAATAAGGATCCATACCATACCCAAAATTGTTTAAAGGCTCATTTTACAATGATCACGTTAAATCATTTCTCAACAAAAGTGTTTGTGCACCTAATGACATTTCTTATTAGGGTGTTAATGGCAACGAAGACCTAGATCAGTGATGGCGAACCTATGACACACATGTCAGAGATGACACGCGTGTCAGAGGTGACATGCGAACTCATTTTTTTTGGTTGATTTTTCTTTGTTAAATGGCATTTAAATATATAAAATAAATATCAAAAATATAAGTCTTTGTTTTACTATGGTTGCAAATATAAAACAATTTCTATATGTGACACGGCACCAGAGTTAAGTTAGGGTTTTTCAAAATGCTGGCACACCGAGCTCAAAAGATTCGCCATCACTGACCTAGATCATTAGGTTTCACCTGACATTTTTTGTTTTTGTGCTCTGGGACAAAGTGGAGATTCTATGATGCAGGGTTTTTGCATCCATTCATTCATTATTCATTCTCTCATCAAAAATAGTTATTGTTAGAAACCCTGTGCCAGACATTATTAAGGACTTTTAAGACAGATTGATAGAGAGAGAGAGAGAGAGACAACCTTTTAGTTAGTTATTTACCTCTAGATTCCTGTATCCGCAATGGACTGTACATATTATAAGGCAGAGACCATGTTTGTTTTGTTCCCCCTGATATGTCCTGCTCCTGTTAATGTCACTTTTGAATAATTAATTGATTGAATGACTTGAGAGTCCATGGAGAATTACTCAATGTATTAAAGAATTGAAAAAAGGAAAACAATTATTTTGTAACTGATTAGGAAGAAGGGCAAATTTGGCCTAACATGGGCCTATCATTTGTTAAACTCCATTGCTATAAAACTTAAAAAGAACATTAGAGCTTGAAGTGTCTTAGTAATCAACTAGTAAAGTCCCTCCATCCCTTTACAGGGAGGGTGGAAAAATGAAGGTAATTAGCCCATGTCCCACAGTTGCCATGCAACAGATCCAGGACTTTAACCCAGATTGTCAGAGTGTCAGATCTTTGGTCATATTAATATTCTGTGACAATATGTGAGGATCACTTTAAGAGATTAAATCTGTGTTTTACACTTTAGCCTTTATACACCAAGGTGAAATTATATCACCCTTGATAAAGATCTTAACCATGGAGAGAAATTTTTAAGTAAATCAGGATAATCAAATGTGGCAGGTGCTAGTTAGCATCCCATTTCAGGAAAGAATAACTTGAGTTGGCTGTGTCCTAGAGCTTACACTTGTCTCTTGCATGAAAATGTTGCATGAAAATGTGTTGGGGCTTTGACATGTGTGGCAATCAGTTCTCAAAAGAGTGAGTCACACTTCCTCCTACTCTGCAACTGTCAGTGCTGGCTTCTGGAAACATTGCAGTCATGTGGCTTGGCTTGCTGGGGGAGAATAGACCATGAGCCAGGAGAAGGCAGCACTAGAGGAAAGTCAGGAAGAATATGAGACAAATGAGGGTAAAAATGGAACCTCAGGGAAGGAGGCTGACTATTAAATATAGTGTTCCAGAAGGAATGAGTCTAATCCAGAGCATTTTCTAAGACCTATGTGCTTTAATTCCTGCAGAGAAATGGTAGATTTTGAAAATGCAGGTACGATTTTACAGGTATGATTTTGAAGATGCTGAGTATTTAAAGAGTTTTAGAGTGTGTCGCATTATCCAGAGAAATTGTTTGCAGGCCATTAAGGGAGAACAGGAATAGGCAGGTAAATAGGTTCTAAACAGAAAACTAGGAAGCAAGATAGATCCCTTTTTGGTAATAGTCCTTTGGGTTGGCTTTCAGTGGGTGGTATCTTGGGAGTACCTGGCCATCCCTCTGTTAGCTGGAAGCAATGAACTCATTCCACTCCTGCTGCTTATGGGGCATGCATATGATAGGCTACTGTCATTAGGTTCCTCGCTGGTTCTAGGGAAGGGTT
Organism: Myotis daubentonii; assembly: GCF_963259705.1. Classification (NCBI taxonomy): domain Eukaryota; kingdom Metazoa; phylum Chordata; class Mammalia; order Chiroptera; family Vespertilionidae; genus Myotis; species Myotis daubentonii. Next base: position 47,172,404 of record NC_081850.1, read on the forward strand.
ATGCCATAGTGTTTATGCTAAATAGCTGAGATAGTGCTAGGGCATTATGGGAACTTATGTGTAGCTCAAATAATAATCCCGAAGCATTTTGGAGCGAGACTTTTCATGGCTACTGATTTATAGGTCACCTGAGTTGGGGTCTTGGGGAAAGGTATGAATTTTTGAAAGTATAAAAGAAAGTTATGCACAACAAGAGCAATTTGTATATGCACAGAAGCAGGTGTTAATGGCAGCTTAATTGTCACGGAGTAAGGCAGATGGGGGTAATGGAAAAGGAGTAAACAACAAAAAGGCAATTTCTACTCATATTTAGAGTAAGCGGAGTTCTGATTTAGGCAGAAACATACATTTTAGAGTAGGCCAGCACATATATATGACTTTTCATGTGAGAAGGGGGCTAGAATTATAAGATTGGACACATCACACATTAAATTCATCACACTTGTGTACTAGTAGACTTTCAGGGTTTACAATTTTTATATGCTTTTTTTAGTTTTTCTTGTGCAAAACATATAATTAGGTATTACTTTGTTCTTATATCACAGATGCTGACATTGAGTCTCAGGATCATATAATCATCTAAGCTCATATAAATACTAAATTAGGAACTAATCTCAGGTTTTATGATTATGAAGGATTAGTTTTTCCTCCAAGATTTTACTGTTTCACTCCAGTGAAGTCTGTGCATTGCCCTGGGTGTTCTTGGCTAGGGTCATGTTATCTTGGTCATGACTGTACCCAGAATGTTTAGTCTGATGTCTGGCACATGCTAGATAGGCACACAGTACGTGTGTCATAGGAAAATATAAACGAACAAATAGGTGAGAAATATAGGTGATGATATTTAGTGATGATGTGAATTAGACATTTGCTCCAGTAAATGCCACGTCTAGAGATAGTGCCCTTTCATCCACCACCCCTGTCGACTCCCTGACTCTCTGCTTTTCAGTTATAGTGAGAAAGAAAACACAGGAGGGGATGGGTAGCTAATCCAATGTTCATCTAATATCTGACTAAAATTTTGGGTTAAACATTAGCCTACATTAAAACACATTAAGGATCAACATTATTCTTCCTACATTAGACACCACTGACATAGAACATCTATCAGCTCATGTAATATTATTGTTTTTTTTTCTTCTTCCCCAGCCCAGTGAAACAGAGTAATAGCTTTATTTTACTGATACCAATCCCATACTTACTTTTCACTAAATAACCTTTAATATTATTGTATAATAATACATATAATTTTTGGCATTTTAAAGTTGTTCTGTGTTGAGATTGCTTTGGGAAAAGGAAGCTTATTTTCTGCTTCTTTCATTTCTCCCACAATTTTAAATACAATATTAAGCACTTAGTTTGCTCTTAATAAATACCTGCTGATGGAGTAATTTTTCTGAAAAAAAGTGAATTATTCTCAATTTTTATCTTGTCTGTCATTGTGTAATAAAAGTTGTATATGTCATAGAAGTATGACTTTGCCCATTATGGCAGGAACCTAGTTTTGATATCATACATAACTAGATTTTTATCTCTGTGTAGTGCACTTATATACCTGTGGGACTTTGGATTTTATAATATTCAGAGTCTCAGTTTTGTCACCTGTGAATGGGAATATAATTCCTGTCTTACAGAGTAATTATGATAATTACATGAGCAAATAGATGAAAAACCACTAGAATATTGTATAACATATGACAGGCATTCTATCTTTTTTTCTACTCTACTCTTAAATAGTATTTTGTGGACAAAACCAGTTTTAACTTCATTTTCTACATTTATAAGGTGTTTAATTCTGGACAAACAATTTAACTTCTGTAAATTGAGACCAAAAGAGGATCAAACATAATAGTTAATGAGAATGGATTTTGTAAATGACAAATCCTTATACAAATGAAAGATATTACTACCATACATATTTTATTGACTATGATGAGGCACTAAGAAAAGAGATGTGGTTTTAATTTTCTTTCCTCTTTGAATAGAAGAAACATGCACAGTGAATTAAAGGTTTTCCAACCAAATTCAATTTTAGGAGGCTTGGCCTCAAAGTAGAATATTATTTTTTATCTCTTGGTCACAGAGTCAAATTATGGTGGAGTCCTAGTTATTATTTCTACATATTCATTAGTAGAAATGCTAAATATATATATTTTCAGCTTTTTTTGTAAAAAGTACCAGCCTTTTTTATGCTGATAGATATACTTTCAATCTACTTACACAATTCTAGAACCACTTCCTTCTCCCCCTTTCAGATCTTCTAAAAGTGATTTTTGTAGTTGATCATAATAATAAACATTTATCAGAGTGAATAGACATCAACTATGTTATAAAACATATACTTATAAGCTTTAATTTCAAGAATGGGATGGGCAACACTTATAACAGTCATTCATAAGAAACATGAAGAGAAGGTAGATACATAATGCATATTTTCTTATGGCATTACAGGGAAGACTTGTATATGATGCAAATGCAAGGTTAGTATTACTCTTAGTTCTTTTTGAACTCAAATAGTAGTATGAATATTTGGCTTCCATTCACTGAACTTCCAGAACCTCCTTAACAAGATTTATCTTTTCATAGGAGGGCATTAATCAACACAAATTCCATCACAACTGTTGCCATACATTTCATGCCATTTGCTGTGTAGTTAGTTCACCCAGAGCCTACTTCAAAGAATCATAATTTCAGTATTTCATCACTTTAGCATTTCATCTGTCGTTCTGGCAATATTTGATGCCTCTTTTATCTTTCAGGTTTTTTTCCCATCTAAACTATTAATATATATGAAAATGCATGTGTCTCTCTTAGGCTCTCATTACCATCTTGCCTGCACTGCTAGTTTTGCATGCAGCCTGCAGTAAATTCAGTGTGGATGGTCTAAGTAAGTTATGGAAAAACCAAATCTGATTGTACAGATTCATAAAATATAGTCAGGTTGTACACTACTGGATATATATTTCTTCCTCCTTCCTCTACATCCACACATACGGCAGCGTGCTTGTGAATATACATACTAGTACTCTATGGGAGAAGTCTCGGCCACACATAAATAAGTTGATGAAGTCCAGGAGTCATATAGCACTTATCAGACATTGAGTTGCAGCTCATGAATCAGAGCTAACTATAAATAAATGGCCATGGGTTCATTACTGTGCTGGTTATGGGCCTTTTCAAGTGATTGGTTTTTAATCTAAAAATAGGGACCAGTAGGCTATTTCAAATATTTCATGTCAAGAAAGTAAATGTCCATAATCAATTGCCTTCTTTTTTTTTTTCTTCTTGAGTCAAGACTCATTTTAATACATAATGGCTAAGAAAAGCGGTTGGCTCCAGGCTTTCTACGTTGTAATTTTCCCTCAGATGCCAAAGCACAAAGCATTATGTGACCCTGCATTAATGATTTATCATCCCTGTGTTCCTGTTTACTAAACTTCTAAAATGCAATCATATGTCATAAAATTAATCTCAGCTAGTTAGCTGGTTGATTTACTTTCTGGACACCATTCCGTTTTTCATGATTCTTTAGCTTTCTTGTGCATTGTATTTGTCTTTTGGTTGCAAGTGACAGAAATGCAGTTGAGAGTAGTTTAAGCAGAAAGAGAACTGATAAACTTACTTGCTTCCTTCATCTGATGGTGCTCCAACCAAGAAGAGGGCTTTAGAGAACATTCACCTGACCTCCCTTTCTTACAAAGGAGAATCTTAACTTATTTTACTTGAACACTAACATTTCTTGGTTTTGCCAGGTCTTCCAGTGGATTCTCCAGAGCCTTTATCCTAGTATATCAAGGGAATCTAAGCCCTTTATATGAGAATTTCAGATAGAGGAAAGAACAATGGGAGAAAGATTTTCCTTCCTTCTCTGGGAGGAAACAAGTCACATTTCCATTTTCTAACAAAGGCTGTTTTGGGGTTAAATCAGTTAAGCTTTTTAGGCCTGGTATGTAAGGGACTAAAATAGGACTCTTTTTCTTTTTTTTAAATGAAGTAACCAGAATTCTAAAGGACATCCCAGTTCCATAAGACTATGTGGATTGGGTCCGCTACTTACTTTGTTTCCAGAACAGTTCTAAAAACACAATTTGATGGAAAAAGTAATTTTGGTGACTGATATGCTTTTATACTCCCTGTTACCCTCTTTCCCTTCCCGTACCATTTTCAGGTTTTGTCACAGTATTATCTGGCTCATGATGACAGATTGACAGATGAGAACATAACACATACTTTTCTTCCTTGGGCTCAATATCCTTTGTCAATAAAGAAAAGACCTCTGCCTCCTTCTTATAGCTACTGGTGTTGTGATGTCTGTAACAAGTACCTTCTCATTGTCTTTTGGTCAGGAGCCACCATTTGTATCCACAGCCAGGAATCCTTTTAGTGTGGATAGCTCTTCATAGAGTTATTTCATACCCACCCTTCAACCTACAACTGCTTCACGTTTGGACTTTACATCTGAGACCATCTGGATTTGCTTCATCTCAAGTTTTCTTGTGTAGCTGAGGTATTTACTTGAATCCAAATAGGGATTCAGATATGTCTAGGGAATGTTTAATGAACTGGTATGGCAGTCTGCCGGGAGACTATTTGATTGGGCCAGTTTGCATGAGATTTTCCTTAGTCTGCCTCCATCCTTCTCCCTCCCTCCCTCCCTCCCTCCCTCCCTCCCTCCCTCCCTCCCTCCCTCCCTTTGTTCCTGGAAGAGATGGAGGAAGCCTAGCAAATGAAAACATGAGGATTACAATACAAGGTCTGTTTTGTTCAGATTGATCCATAGGCCTAGCGTCATAGGTATTTGTCTAAGCATTTTAGAGGGCGGGGCGGCGGGGGGGGGGAGAAGGAAGAGAATAGAATAGAATAGAATAGAATAGAAGGAGAGGAGAGGAGAGGAGAGGAGAGAAGAGGAGAGGAGAGGAGAGGAGAGGAGAGGAGAGAAGAGAAGTGTAAGGGAGCTCTTTTCTTGTCCATCTGTGAGACAAATGGGCACACCTCACTACTTTAGTCCTCTTTTGGCAAATGATGTTAGAAAGTGGAGGAGAAGCACAGTCTCTCCATTTCTGCATAAATCACATGCATAGAACACATGGCTGTTTTAGAGCATTGAAGTCTGGGCGAAATTGCTATCTTTTTTCCTTAAAAATTTGCAGGCAGCTTTGCAATTAACAGGAGGCAGCATCTTTCCATAGACATCAACATCTTGGTGAGGTGCTGCTGCATTAAGTTTAGTAAACTGCCCTTATGTTGTTTCTCCAGTAGCAGACTTCAGTGAAGGGGATTAGGATGGGAAAAACATGGTGGACCCTATTTGGTAATAGGGAGGACTGTTCATGAACTCCCAAAAGACACATTGGAGGGACTTCTATGAATTACTGAGTGATACCTGAGATCCTGTGTGGACAATTTAAGCCAATTGTCAGTGAAATAAGAGCTATTACTTTTAATCAGACCACAGTTGTACTCTATGAATCCTGGGCAAACAGTTTACTCTTGTAAAGATTTTGACTTCATCATTTTCTTTAAGAGATATTGTAAGAATTGATTCAGATATCCTGAGGGAAAGACTTCAAATAAATGCAGACCTATTGCCCTAGCTGGTTTGGCCTGTGGACTGAAGGGTCTCAGGTTTGATAAAGTTCAAGGGCACATGCCTGGGTTCTGGGCTGGGTCCCCAGTTGGGTGCGTTCAGCCAATCAGTGGTTCTCATCATTGATGTTTCTATCTCTGCCTTCCTCTCTGAAATAAATAAAAATATATTAATAAAATAATGCAGACCTATTATTCCTACTTCATTATTTTTTCAAGTAAATTGCGTGATTTACTGAAGATGAATACATACACACATAAATATATATGTATATACATACAAAGAGAGAGAATGAGAGAGAGAGAGGTAGGTTGATTTAAAAAAATAATTGACCATAGAATGATGTCAAATTTTGACTATTTTGATGTACTTTCATCTCTTTATTCACTGTTTTTTAGAGACACATGGTTTACATAATCACAGATGTTTGGGGATATTGCTGTATAGTAGATTTACGCTATAGTCAATTTTTAATTTTCTTTATAGGAAATAAGTATGTGTATTCCAAGAAATGTTCTTTAATTCCTGGTAATGTTTGTTGAGGCAAACCACATATCTAAGATCTACACATAACTGGAATTTGAGGAAGAAGAAGCTATTCTTGCTATTTCTCCAGTGACCTGAGTTAGGGCCATTATATTTATCTACCTAAATTATTTCCTTTTTTGGGGGGGGCATTAATAAAACATTGATGGTATCAGTACACTCCATAGCCATATAACTTTGTTCAATTTAGAATATTTAATTCCACTTACTAGAAGTGCAGATTTGTTTCACAAACAAATTTCCACTAACCATCTCATAGCAGTTCTCTTCCAGCACATTCTTGGGTTTTGATTTAGTCAGCCAATTAACTGAGTCACATTTGCAGCCTGACCGCTTATTGTACAATCTTAGCAATGTCATCTTCATTATTTATTTACTATGGAAGCTCCAAGAGAGCATATTTTTTTCTGTGGTTGCCTGGAGTTTGTATTTGGACACACTGAACTAGTTTCTACTTCATTGGCTGTGACTTGCATTTATGTGAAATTTTTTTTGGTCAAATATTCCAAAGATTTATATAAACACAGCCAAGACAAAGCCTTCCTTTTTTGAAGGACATCCTCTAGGAATAGTAATATTTATGCTTCAGATTATTTCTCTCTCTCCCTTGGTACTATGCTGACAGCCATGAGAAATGTGTTTTCTTTAGAAGGATCAGATGTCATTCTTCTCAAGCCATCAGAGACACCTCCTGCAGAACTTTGGCTTAGTTTTCTTACCTTGAATTTCCCATTGATGTTTCATTTAGCTATAACCAGGTCAAGCAAAGCTGACTGAATCCAGACAGGACTTTATTTTTCTTCCTTTGGCATGCCTACTTAAAACATTTTCATCAATGGTTATTTCCAAGCCTTCTTCTGTCCCTTCAAACCTGAGATCATATGTGTCCTTTAAGACATGTAAAAATAATACGAGGAATGAAAACAAGACACATTTAGTGAAGTTTGGAAGTCTTTCAAACACAGAGAGCTTGACACCAGAAACCAAAACCAGTCGTCCTGTACTTAGAGAATTTTGCTCATGATAAAATGTGGCTTCCTGTTTATAAGGCTAATCCAAGTTCATGAAAATCAACTGGTTATCAGAGGGCTCTTGCCAAATTCTGTTTTGGGTGATGTAAGTTCAAGCAATTAAAAAAAATACAGTCATAAAAAAACTTAGTTAAATACAAGACTAGAATGTTGACATATTCCTTGATGAAATATATTTGAGCAAACTGTTCCTATTGAAATATACATCATTCTAGAAGAACTTATTAGATATTAAAAATATTAACACATTTATTCATCTATTTTATTTTAAACCCAATGAACACTCTCATTTCCTCAGATTCATTATTTAATGTGTTGAATAATCAAACTTCTGTAAGAGCAACTTAATGCTCAAGACAAATACAGGTTTTGGAAGGTGTAAGCAGATTTTTTTTAAGTCTGCCTCTGTGACAGACTCAAAGCAAGTAAAATACTTAGGTTTAAAATAGGGCACATGTATTTAACATTATTTATAGAAATATTAAGTTTAATGTAAGAATTATATAAATGAATGCTTTAAATGCGTATGATAGTCAATATTTATCACTTAACATGTTTGGTTTTCCTGTGGTGCTTTTATATTCTGAGGTTAGAGTGATCATGGGGAAACCACATCCAACTGACTGTGGAAAATAGGAGTCTAAGCATTTTATAGATGCTAGATGACCTTCTGGGCAGGTAAAGGGTTCTTGGATGTCGGGAAAGGTCAGTGTGTGGGGATAATCAAGATACATAAAGATATAAGTGTCCTGGTCATGTGGGGGTCCACAGAGATGGTTACTGTGCCTTTGTACACCTTCTTTATAGGCCTTACTGGTCGAGAGTGGGGCCTAAGAGCAGCCAAACCCAATGTAGCAGTGGGAGTGAGGGGGGAGGGGTGGTACCTTTCAGGGTCTTATTAGGAAGAAAATCTACCCCCTGCCCTAATCTCTACTACCCTGCCCCATTCACATTTTTTTTCTTGAATCTATTTATATTTTTTAAAACTCTAATAAACAAGTTTATCGATTAAGTAACAATCATCTATACATACTTTAATTCTAGAAAAGATAAATAAGTGACAAGAAAATGATATTGCAGATAATTTAAAAAGTAATGATGAGAATGTGATCTTCGGTCAATATAAATTCTTTTAAAAACACATTTATTGAGATATAACTAATAATCTATGCAATCACTCATTTAAACTATACAATTCACTGTTTTAATATATTCATAAGGTTATGAAATAATCACCAGAATCTAATTTTAGAAAAATTTCACACTCCCTTAAAGAAATCTTGTATTCATTAGTTGTCCCTTGTCATTCTCTCCCACCTCCTCCCACCATCCTAAAGCAACCATTATGTATTCTCTGTCTCTGTAGATTTGCATATTCTCGATATTTCATGTAAATGGAAATGTACTATAGGTGGCCTTTTCTGATGAAGGACTTCTTTTAGTTAGCATGTTTTCCAGGTTAATCTATGTTTTGCTTTGTAGCATGTATCAGTACTTCATTTCTTTTTATTGCTGAATAATATTTCATTGTATGGATATACCACAGTTTGTTTATCAATTCACCAATTGATGAATGTTGGAGTTGTTTCCACCTTTTGGCCATCATGACTAGTAGCCAACCTTGGTATTATTGTATGGAATGTACATAATGTGAGTGAACTGGAGTGGGGCGATTGGGGTCTCAGCATTCTTGGCCTGCCTAAAATATAGCTTCCATCTTAAGAATGGGAGCTGGTTGGGAGAAGAGTTACCTGCTCCTCTCGGCTGTGCTACCTGAAGTAGAATTTCTGCAGCACAGGGCTGAGGAGTTTGAGAACCAGCAGCAGTCTGCTGTGGAACTGAAGCCACAGACCTGTACCTGGGTGAGAGGAAGTCTCTGTCTTTTGGGCCACACATGCCTTCTGTTACTTTGGAGTAGGGTGGGTACAAAATGGAGTGAGTTATGGCTCAAACCCCATAAACTCTTGTTGTTCTTACCAAGATTTAGTGTATTTTCTTGATGGATTATTTTTCCATTTGCTTTACGTCCTTAGGAAAATTTCCAGAGATTTATATAATTTGCTTTTGATAATTTTCACTAAATTGTTGTTTGCTGCAGAGTGGGTCTTCTGAGCTCCTTACTTTACCATTCTGGAATTCCTGCCTTCTTCATTCACATTTAAGTGCAAATATTCAAGTAATTCTGACAAAATGATAGTACTCATATATTTCATGCATCATTACTTTTTAGTTTTCAAATTCTTTTTTTTTTTTCCTGTTTTGACACATGGAGTCCAAAGAGTTTACCAGTTGCTTGTCCTCTTACAGAAAGAGAAGCTCACGTTAGGCATCAGTATTTGCTAGAGCAGCATTCTTAGTATTCCTTTACCTGTACTTAGTCTTTTTGAGAGAATATGGCAATTCTAGAATTATTTCTCCCCACATGTATTATTTGATCCAGAATAATAATGGATTATTTCTTTAATGGCAAGTGATAATGCTGTGCTATTCTATGAAAGGTAATGTAATTCAATTTTTTTCTAAAAAGGATTGAAAAGTGAAAATAAAATGATACCCTTTTAGTGGAAATTTCTTGTCACAGCTTTAGCCTGAGATAAAATACAGTAAAAAGATGTCATGGCTAGGGAAAACTGATAAATTATGATTGGTAACATTATTTGAAAATTTGAATGATTCATGGGGTATAAGCTGTATGTCAAGGTCTGGCATTTAATATTCAATGACAGAATCTTTGGAAAAAGCACAGACCTCTGAGGAATGATTTTCAAAGTGTTAGCTTATTGATTTCATTTTGAGTGTAGAATTTCTATAAGACCCTATAGCATAACCCCTCAAAATCACCTTTACTGCTTCTGCTTCTATATAGTAGCCCTGGAAGCTGGCTTTAGAAATATCCAAATTACAATAGACAGGTTATTATTATGTATGTGGTATTTTTTAAATATATATTTTTATTGATTTCAGAGAGAAAGGGAGAAGGAGAGAGAGACAGAAACATGAATGATGAGAGAGAATCATTGATCGGCAGCCTCCTGCACACCCCCTACTGGGGAACGAGCCACAACCCGGGCATGTGCCCTTGACTGGAATTGAACCAGGGACCCTTCAGTCCATAATCCAAAGCTCTATCCACTGAGCCAAACCAGCTAGGGCTGTATGTAGTCCCCCCGCCCAGGTACATTAGTGATTGTAAGTTTGTATATTTTCCCCTCATGAAATGATGAAAATAGTAATTTTGTAAACACAATTCCACATGGTTCCTGTTTTTATGGACCTGAGCACTCCAAACAGACAGGGCAAGTAATGTTTTCTCTGCTCTTGCATTTGAGTTTATTACCCATTTCTTTTACAATACTAGGATTAAAGTGGATTTCTGAACCTACTTAGTGTAAATGTTATGTCTGTTGGTACTTTTTACCTTTCTTAGAACTAATTACAAAGAATAACTGGGAATAGTTCACCCATCTTCATCTCCACACATAAACTTTGTTGCAGAGGTAAACCCATCCATGAATCACCTTTGGTGAAGATTTGCAGATGCCAATGTGTAGTGGTGCTGATGATTACACATGAAGAATTCTGGAGTTTCCCTCCGTATTTTATTTTATTTTTTATCTCTTGGTCTTTTTTTGTTCCATATTCTGAAATATTCCCTCACTTTTATCTTTTAAATTTCTGATTTAATTTTTAATTTCTTTCAATCATATGTGTAATTTTTGTGTTTTCTCCCTCTCTGATTTTTCCTTTTATCATTGCATTCTGTTCTTCTTTTGTGGATCACATGTCTTCTTAAACATTTCTTAGTATATCTATGAGAGGTTTAAAAAATAATTTTAAAAAGCAGTTTTCTACAGGTTCAGTTTTCTACTTACTTTGGTCTTAATTTTCATGTAGTTAGTTTTCTTTGAATGACCTTTGATTTCTGGGTATCTGTTCACATATTAGAATGAGGAAATAGGAAAGTCCTCTGTGAGCTCAGAGGGTTGGAAGCTTATTGTCTTGAATAAAGGTATAAGAAAAGAGGGCAAGGGGTTGATCATCTACACTAATAAAAGAGAAACATGCAAATTGTTGTCACCCTTATACGCCCACCAGCTAATCAGGATGAATATGCAAATCAACCCAACAAAGATGGTGGTTAATTTGCATATGCAGGCACGGAGCGAAGACTGAAGATGACTGAAGACTGAAGAAGCTGAAGACTGAAGAGGCTTCCCTTCTTTGCTGCGGTCAGAGCAGAGAAGCCTCGAGGCTTGGCTTCTCTGCTGCGGTTGGAGTGAAGGCCTGGGTCCCGGGTGCCGGAGGAAAACCGGTGCCAGCAGCCAGGGGAAGGAAAGCCTATTGCATGAATCTCTTCGTGCAACGGGCCTCTAGTTAATATATAGAGATCTTATATTAACTCTATTTTTTTTTTAGCCCATTTCCAAATCCTTTCCACTGATCAGTTGATTTGTATTTCACAGTAATTTCAGGATTCTCCTCCTTTCAACACTGAAATCTTGAAATCTCCTCCACAAATATTCTAGTCTGCATATTTCTCCTGTCTACTATACTTATTGATATGCTTTTATTTATTTTCTGTCTTATGTATTCATTGAAATTTACTCCCCCTGAACATGTTATTTTCTCTATTATAGATTTATACCTTTATGTTATTCCTTTAACATAATTTTAATAGGTTCTGAAAAGGGAGGAGGGGGAAACCCATACTCTCAGTTGAACACTTCATCCAGAAGTTTTCTCCATACCTTACTTAAAAAAATATTTTTATTGATTTTAGAGAGGAAGGGAGAGGGAGAGATAGAAACGTTGACGTGAAAGAAACATCAAGTCTCCTGCATGCCCCCCACTGGGGATCACGTCAGGAATCAACCAGTAACCTTCTGGTGTTTGGGACTATGCTCAATCCACTGAGCAACATTGGCTGGGTCATATCTTAATTTTCAAAAAAGAAAAATCCTAACTTTACATGCTCTGATTAAGGGATCTTCTTTCACTTGGTAGCACCTATATTTGCTATACTTTCAGTTTTTCCAGCTAAAAGCTCTTAAAAATAAAGTTGGTTTAGCATCTACTTGGAGAAGAATGAAATATTCATATTGATGTACTATTATATTATCTAGATGTCACTATATTATGGAATATGGTAGGACTATTATAGTCCCCTCTGTCAGCTGTTTTAGGATTATCTGATCTATGGAACAAGAAATCTTAGCATAAATGTATATAATTATGCTTAATTAACATAGACAGATTTCTTGTCAGTGGTTGGTATATTAATCTGGAAAGCCTATTTTCTTCCAACCTGCCAAATTTTTGATTCCTTGAAAGTCTGCCAATCTAATTCTTAATGGCTTTAAATATGGGGAACCCTTCATTTAGACTTCCTTGAAGCAGTGGCCTGCCTTCTTGCTGCTTTTATTGTAACTCTCATGGATTGTTCTACTTTTTGCTCTCCCCTGTTCAAAACTCGAGAAAGTCATTCTCTTCATCAGTGGTTAGACTTGCCTGGTCTACTCTTAAACCCAGTTCATATTTTACTAAACCCTCTTTGAATTCATCAGGGGATATGGTTTGCATGTCCTTACCTTCTTTTCCGTTTTCTCTTGTGAATACATCTAACTCTGTGTTCCTTAAGTTCCTCTTGAGATTTTTTTCACATTCACTTTCCCTGTGTGTCAGTTTTCACAGTGCATTGTGAAGGGGGTGTTTACAGTAGCCTTTTGATCAGATAAACAAGAAAGGACCTTAGAAACCATTTGGACTTTCACTTTCAGCAACCTTAGATCATTTTGGGGGGGGATCAAAATACATGATTAATAACTTTTTAGAAGTCTAAAGTATCTCCCTCATTCTATTAATTATATATATATTTATTCAAGAATATATATTGAATCCTATTAAATCATTATATACTGGGGTGTTACTGTGGTCAAATAACATATATGGGTTCTATTTAAGTATTAATAAATAATCACACAAATAAAAGTAAAATTGAACAAGAGCTAGGAAGGAGAGAGATAGTACCTTGAGGATTTATCATGATCTTTGAGGTTGGGGAAGGATCTTAGGAAGTGATATTTGACTATGGGAGTAATGGCATTATTATATTTGCATTTTAAAAGATTATTCAGATTGACTGTATTAGAAGGAGGGCCAGAAAGGATGTGAGTGGAACAGTGAGAGGAACAGTGCAGGTGAGATATGAATGTAGTTTGGTCTGAGATTGGGAATGGAGAGAACAGTTAATTAGAAGGTAAAACTGACAAGATCTGATGACTGGTTAAAAAGTGTCAAAATGGGAGAGAAATATTTCAAGGATAATTTCAAGGCTTGAGCAGTAAGTGGATGAAGGTGCCATTTATTGGGGCGGGTAACACTGAATGAGGGCCAAGTTTGGCAAGGAGGAAGGAGATCCTATGTGGGATTCTGGGCATGCCAAATTTGAAGAAGTTTTCTTATCTGAGTGGAAGTTCCATGTAGATACTGAGTTATAAATAGACAACTAAAGCTACAGTTCTGAACAGGAAGGATACCTATTAGCTTTTTATACAAGTTGCCTAGAGATTGAGGGAATTTCCCCCATCAAACCACTTAGTGAGTGTCAGCTTGGATTAGAACCCAGATATCCTAATATACAGCAGCAAGCATTCTGGTACAGCTCACCACAATCCACTATTCAAAGGTATTGCCTTATACACGTTTCTCTAACTTGTCGTCTCTCACGGCCCACACTTTTATTCACACATTTTTATTCTCAAAACCCAAGACTCACTTTTTCATAAGAAGTGGTTAAATTTTTAAGAGCAATTTTGAGTTCACAGAAAAACGAATTGAAAACTACATAGAGTTTTCATATACTTCCTGCCCACATACACTCACAACCTCCCCCACTATCAGCATCTTGAACCACAGTGGGACATTTTACAATTGATGAACCTAAATTGACACATCATTATCACCCAACACTTTACATTAGGGTTCACTTTTGGCATTGTACATTCTATAGGTTTGGACAAGTATATATTGACATGTATTTATAATCATAGTACCAAATAGAAGTGTTTTACTGCTCTAAAAGTCCTCTGTGCTCCATATATTCTGTTTCTCTCCCCAATAACCCCTGGCAATCACTGAACATTTTATGGTATCTATAGTTCTGCCTTTTCCAAAATGTCATATAGTTTGAATCATAATGTGTGTAGCCTTTTAAGATTGACTTCTTTCACTTAATAATGTGCATTCAAAATTTATTCATGTCTTTTCATGGTTTGATAGCTCATTTCTTTTTAGTGCTGAACAATATTCTATTGTCTGGGTGTATCACAGCTGATTTATCCATTCATCTGCTGAAGGACATCTTGATTGCCTTCAGGTTTTGTCAATTATGAATTAAGCTTCTATAAACATCTATGTGCAGGTTTTTGTTTGGACATGTTTCTAACTCCTTTGAACATGTTTTCAATTCCTACCAAGGAGTGTGATTACTGGATGGTATGGTAAGAATATGTTTAGTTTAGTAAGATGCTGCCAAACTGTCTTGCAAAGTGGCTATAGCATTTTGTATTCCCACCAGCAACGAATGAGAGTTCCTGTTGCTCTACATGCTTGCCAGCATTTGGTGGTGTCAGTGTTCTCGGCTTTGGCTATTCTAATAGCCATGTAGTGGAATCTCATTGCTGTTTTAATTTGTATTTCCCTAATGACAATACGTTGAGCATTTTTTTCATATGTTCATTTGCCATCTGTGTATCTTTGGTGAAGTTAGTTTTGAGGTCTGTAGTCCATTTTTTAATTTGGTTGTTTGCTTTCTTGTTATTGAGTTTTTAAGAGTTCTTTGTATATTTTGGATAACAATACTTTATCCAATGTATCTTTTGTAAATACTTTCTCCCAGCCTGTGACTTGTCTTCTTATTTTCTTAATATTGTCCTTTACATCAAGGTTCATTTAGATATACAATTTTATGTTTTGGGCACTCTGGCTCTATGTGCTGGAAAATACTTATGGGATTTGGAAATTCATGTTGAAAAGTGAAGTAGCTTTTGTGAATTCTGAAGTACCCTCTAGAGTGACATTTCAAACTTGACATCTTAGTTTACCCTTGAAAGCTCACATTATGTGTGCCAGTACTCACCTCCTCAAAGGGAGCCCTCTGCTCTTGACACAGGAAAGGTGTGGAGTTTTAGCTAGGAAATGAAAGTTAAATATAGTCTGCATTCTGGGTCTCTCATTGGAAGGAACATAAAACCTACTCCTATAAAAATTTAAATTGGTTGCAATAATGTAAGAGGCAATATGGTAGTGAAATGTGCATGTGATGAGGAATAAAAAGATCTGGTTTCTGTGTGTGCCAACATGTGGTAAGTGGTAATTTTGTTTGAGTCTTACATTGGAATAATATTAATAATACTAATATTAATATTAATATCTATACTAATAAAAGAGAAAAATGGTAATTGGCGTACGACGATACCCTTTTCATTGGCTAATCAGGGCTATATGCAAATTAACTGCCAACTAAGATTGGCAGTTAACTGCCAACAAGATGGCGGTTAATTTGCATATGTAGGCACAATGCAGGGAGGCGAAAGGGAAAGCAGGAAGAAGCCCCCTGCCACTGACAGTGATCCGAAACCCAGGGGGGAGCTAAGAGCTGGGGGGCAGGGCAAAGGTGGCCCTGGGGCCGCCTTTGCCCTGCCCCCCAGCCATGATCAGAGAATCAGGTGCCTTTTCCACCCTGGCCAGTGATAGCAGGAAGTAGGGGTGGAGCCAGCGATGGGAGCTGGGCACGGTCGAAGCTGGCAGTCCCGGGAGCTAGGGGTCCCTTGCCTGGGCCTAAAGCGAAGCCCACGATCGCGGGGCCGCTGCAGCTGCGGGTCCCCGCTGCCCGGGCCGGACGCCTCAGCCAGAGGCTTCCTGCAGGGGCAGGGGCGGAGCCCGCGCGATCGTGGCACCCCCCGCTGCCACTGCAGGTCCCCGCTGCCCGGGCCAGACGCCTAGGCCAGGGGCGTCAGGCCTGGGCAAGGGGCCGATCCTGCGATTGGAGGGTGATGGGGGTCAACGCCTGAGGGCTTCCCAGTATGTGAGAGGGGGCAGGCTAGGCTGAGGGGCACTCCCCCCCACACATACACCCAGTGCACGAATTTCATGCACCGGGCCCCTAGTTAACTAATAATATACATTTATGGTTCTTCCATACCTTTTCATAGCTTGACAGTTCATTTTTTTAGTGATGGATAATATTAATGAATAATATTGTGATGCTTAATTTTATGTGCTGACTTTTCTAGCTCATAGTACCCAGTTTTGGTGAAACACCAGTCTAGATGTTCCTGTGAAGGTGTTTTTTAGATGTGCTTTTGTTCATATCAGTAGACTTTGAGTAAAGCGAATTACCCCTCATGATATGTGTGGGTCTCATCCAGTTAGTGGAAAACTTTGAGAGCAAATATTGAGGTTCCTCCAAAGAAAAAGGAATTCTGCCTATGATTACTTTTAGACTCTAGACTGCAACATCAACTTTTCGCTGAATCTCCAGTGTACTGGCCTACCTGCAGATTTTTGATATCTCCATCTCTCTCTCTCTCTCTCTCTCTCTCTCTCTCTCTCTCTCTCTCTCTCCCTCTCTCTCTCACACACACGCACACACACACGATATTGGTTCCATTCCTCTAAAGAATTCAAACACAACTGTCTAGTCACTATACCAGGATAAAATCAATTAATGAGTATAATTGCTATGTAAATTTCAGAGTATCATACTGAAATATCAACACTAATAAAAGAGAAAAATGGTAATTGGCGTACGAGCTACCCTTTTCATTGGCTAATCAGGGCTATATGCAAATTAACTGCCAACTAAGATTGGCAGTTAACTGCCAACAAGATGGCGGTTAATTTGCATATGTAGGCACAATGCAGGGAGGCGAAAGGGAAAGCAGGAAGAAGCCCCCTGCCACTGACAGTGATCTGAAACCCAGGGGGGAGCTAACAGCTGGGGGGCAGGGCAAAGGCGGCCCTGGGGCCGCCTTTGCCCTGCCCCCCAGCCATGATCGGAGAATCAGGTGCCTTTTCCGCCCTGGCCAGTGATAGCAGGAAGTAGGGGTGGAGCCAGCGATGGGAGCTGGGCAGGTCGAAGCTGGCAGTCCCAGGAGCTAGGGGTCCCTTGCCTGGGCCTAAAGCGAAGCCCATGATCGTGGGGCCGCTGCAGCTGCAGGTCCCCGCTGCCCGGGCCGGACGCCTAGGCCAGAGGCATCAGGCCTGGGCAAGGGGCCGATCCTGCAATTGGAGAGTGATGGGGGTCAACGCCTGAGGGCTCCCAGTATGTGAGAGGGGGCAGGCTGGGCTGAGGGACACTCCCCCCCCCCACACACACCCAGTGCATGAATTTCGTGCACCGGGCCCCTAGTGTTACATAAAATCCAAATATATAGATACAGAGTCATTCCTATATAAAGGAGTGATTATTTTCTTTTTTTATTGATATTTGTTTGACACATCCCACTTTTAAAAATTGGGTCTCTCATTGGAAGGAATGTAAAACCTCTCCTATAAAAACTTAAATCGATAGCAATAACGTAAGAGTCAATATGGTAGTGAAATGTGCATGTTATGAGGAATGGTACTGGGTCTCCACATGTATGGAAAAATCCAAAGTTACACAATGCTTTCTTTTCAAGTACACTCTAGGAAAAGAGTAAGCTCTAGGACTCACACTCTATAGTTATCTCAGATGCATTTATTGTCAAAGGATATCATGCATCATCAAATGGCCAGGGCAGTAAGTTAATCCTGTGGGGGTAAAAGGTCTATATGCGAGTTTAAGAGTAGAGAAGGCAGTTTAATATCTTACTTCTTTGTTCAGATCTCTCTTCACATTGTGTGGGAAAGTTCTTAATAAGGCAATTAAATACAAAAAGTAAAGAACTTTCCTTAATATACTATGCACATTTGATGCTATCAAGATTGGCACATTTCCCAGATCAAAGCTGCTATTAGCTCACTGTTTCTTTAGCCAACATATTTTCCGTTCAGATTATCTACTCTGCACTGTCATGCAAGGGAAATATCAATTCCTAATACAATATGGCCCAATATTATCAAATGTGATATATCTAAGGATCATCTCAAGAACACAAACTTTAATAGGACTCCTTAAGTACTGTACTAAGTAAATATCCCTTTTTGCAGTAACCACATAACCATATTTATTTTTAATTGCTAGAATATATGACTTCTGTTCAAATGGCTTTAGATAGATCCACCTAGAGCTGATTCCTGATGCAAATGCTGATGTGCAAACATTAAGAGGCTGAATGCATGCTCAATCAATAATGCATCTAGAGGCTCTCAACTGAGTTCAGTTAGAGTATCTATTAGACCTTGTCTCTCTGTATATCATCTCTCTACCCAATTATTCAAACATTCCAGGGAACTTGGCTGCCATAAACCACCTTCCATTGAGCAATAAGGAAAAAGAAATTATCCTCAGAGGCATAAAGAATATTTGTCTGCAGTGGCTCCATACATATTTGAACCTATATCTCAATGATTATGCACAACAGCACATACTTTAGAGTCATTTATTTATCCAACATTGATTAAAAACATTTATTAAGTGCTTTCTAGATGGGCAAGGATAGAAGACAAGTTCTCAGCTGTTTTTTTATACCATTTAGTTGGAGAAGACAGAAAATAAGCCAATAAAACAATAAATAAACAAGGTACTTTATAACTAGTATACACAAGTCCTAAAACATAATGAAATGGGTATTATAATGCAGGGAGTGTTGGCAGGGCTAATTATACAGTCAGGGAAAACCTTTTCAAGGTCCCGGACGAGCCCCCAAAATGTTATGCCCAGAATTCAAGATCCCCAAGAAACCACGCCAGGGAGCCAGTCCGATGCAAAAGCAGAGGATCTCTTATACAAGCTCGCTTGGTCCCCCCCTTGCCTCCATTACTGGGTGCAAGAGAGAGCCCCGAATCCCAAGAGAACAAAGAATTTATAGGGCTTGGGGTCAGGGGTTCGGGCAGGGTGCAGCTAGGGTCTGGTTACACAAAGACAGGGCGGGTGGCCAGCATACTTTTGGCCTTGGGCTAGTTTCCCCCGCTTTCCCATTGGCCGAGATAAGGGCAGGCTGAGTAACTGATACACCCTGCGGCTTTTTCTTGGAAAGAGGGGTTAAGGACACAGCCATCAGTCCTGCTCTGTCCTTTCATTCCCCCCTTGTCTTGGAGCTTCCGGTTCAATCATGAGACGGACTGCATTTTTATTTCACCGTCGCTAGGGGCCTGTAGTGAGCACACAGAACTATCGGTTGAACTATTCTTATAAGCTTAACAAATGGTCCGGTGGAAGGGAAAGAAATCATTTTAGCTTTAACAACTTATATTGAAATAGGACTTTTCTTCTTAAAATTCCTCCATGGCTATTAAAAAGCCAAATCAAGATTAATTTATCTACTGTCCTGATGTTTGCATAAACACAACAAGAATGGTAACTGACTACCTTTGCTGGAATTTCATGGTTGAACCTTAATGTGCCCTGTAGGGCCAGGAAGCCAAGCCATCCAGATGCCATCAGGCCTGCCTGCAGTATCTGCTGAGTTAGGTGAATCCCTCACCTGTAAGCTAAATAATAAGCTGAAATTTCCAAGGCAGAGGGAACCAAAATTCAAAGACCCTGAAGCAGGATTTAGTATGGTGAAGAAACAGAAAGAAAGTTTGCCTGGCCTGAGTGCAGAGATTAGGGCTAAGAGGGGATGAGGGAAGACTGCGATTGGGAGTCTTGAACACTGTGATTGGGAGTTTGGATTTTATTCTGACCATATTTGGAAGTCACTGGAGTGTTTTGAGTTGGGGATTGACAGGATCTGCTTTTCCTTCCTTCTGCCATTTTCTCTGTTGCTTTTGTTCAAGCAACCAGCATTCAGCTTTTTCATGGGTTTTCAGAGACAATATTTCTAATAATGTTCTCTGGAGAGTTCCTGTCTGTTCAAGTAGCCCATTCTATGACATGATAGTTGTCATATTGCTACTGTTTTTTTTTTTAATAATTGCTTAATTTAAAAAATATTTTTTGGTTTAATATTGCATGAACTGTGTTACTATAATACCTCATGAAGTGAAATTGAGTTGGTTCCATTATATCAGAGTTTTCACATTGATAGCGTATAAGTCAACATTCAGCTCATAGACATGTTTTATTTGGTCTATTTGGAATTTTACAAGTTGGAAAATTTAACATAAACATTTGGAGTAATGGGTTGAGCTTATTTGAATTATCAATTGCTCACCTTTGGAAAATAACATTAGAGAAGGAACTTATAAAAAGGGACTTAAGTTAAAGCTAAAAGACAAACAGGCTGAGGAGGCACATTTTAAAAAGCCAGAGGTGAAACCCTAAAGACCAGTATTCAGTGCATATGACTTGGAGTGTTTGGAAAACTGTCATTTTTATATAGAGCCAAAGGGATCTAATAATTATATGTAATGAACCCATTTTGTAGAAGTTCAAATCTTAGTTCTAATACTTTTTAGACAAGTTACTTTATCTTTCTCTGCTTCCATTTTCTTCTGTGTCCATAATGGGGATAATAAGTACTTTCCTCATAGGGTTGCTATGAGGATTAATTATTAATATATATGAAGCAATTAGAACAATGCCTGTTACTTGTAACATTCAATAAGCATTAGCTATTATTATTGTTATTGTCCTCATTTCACAGATGAAAAAACTTGACACTCAAACAACTAATTAATATAGAAATTACCCAGCAATTTAATGGAAGAGTCAAATCCTGAGACAAGTTCTTTTAAGAAGCTCAGTGAGAGGTATTTCAAGAGTAACTTGAATGATTTGGCTTGGGTACCAAAATTGCCAATTTTACTTCTGTTTAGCCCAAAGTTTTATCTAAATCAAGAGTTTTCAATTTTTTTAAAAAAATCTCAAGATGTGCTAACATTCTTAAAAATTATTGAGGATCCCCAATAAGCTTGTGTTTATATGGGTTTTATCTATCAGTATTAAAAAATATCTATACACTATACACACACACACACACACACACACACACACATATATATATATACATATATATATATTATTTTTTTTCAGAGAGGAAGGGAGAAGGAGAGATAGATAGAAATATCCATGATGAGAGAGAATCATTGATCAACTGCCTTCTGCATGCCCCCTACTGGGGATTGAGCCCACAACCCAGGCATGTGCCCTGACCAGTTAGCAAACCTCCTAGTTCATAGGTTGATGCTCAACTACGGAGCCATGTCGGCTGGGCTTATCTATCAGTATTTACCATATTAGAAATTAAAGCTGACAAACTAAAGAAAATTTACTCATTAATTCATTAAAAAATAAACCTATTACAAGCTATCATGAATAACATATTTTTAATGAAAAATTACCATTTAAAAACATTAAGTGAGAAAGAATATTTTACATTTTTGCAAATCTCTAATCTCTGGCACAAAGACAGCTAACTGGATTCTGTTACCTGTTTCATATTTATTCTGTTTAAATATTACTCTGAAAAACTCCAAAGTATATACATCATACATCTTATTAATATGAAAGTAGTTTTGATTTGAGAGACTCTCTGATAGTCTCAGGGACCGCCAGAAGTCCTCAGACCATACTTTGCGAATGAACCATTGAATTGGTACCATCAGGTATTTGAGATGGGAAAGGTATTAATTCTAACTAAGTCCCAAAACTTACTTTTGAGATTGAAACTCCAATGGCAAAGAACAAATCTTCCAGGGAACAAACACTAAAATAAAAAATGTTGCCTTGCGTAAGATTAATGACTGATGTTATATACCATTACAACAAATGCTCACAGTTACCCCCTCAAATATTGATTGACTTGTCTACCACAATTATGAAATATTGTCTCTCTGACCCCACCCCTCCAAATTATTTGTTTGAAAGAGATTAAGTGAAATAGAGATGGTTCTCAATTACTCAGAAGTAAATTAATGAGTAAAAACATATTCTTTGAATTCACAGGAAAATGAGAAATATGCCATGTACTCATCTGTCTTCCTTCTTCTTGTCCTCCCAAGTTCCTTGGCCCTCTTGAGTATAATATTACTTTGCTTTGCAAAGGGAGTTGGGTAATTCCAGTGGCTCCTTTCTGCAGCTGATGGGGATAGATGAGGTATTTGAAGGGTAATTTCCACTTGATAACAGACCTAATGATCTGTGAAGAATTCAGTTCTCTTCTTATCCAGTATATCTTTATAGTTCTGAAGACTGGCTATTACACTGACTGCATTTAGAGAAAGAAAATTATAATCACCCCAGCAGAGCACTGATATTTTAGGTTGGTACATAGAAAAATCTTTGGATGAACCATTTCTTGTAATGGGATTTATTCTGATGTGATCATTCTATTTGTGGACTCTTTAACAGGCCAAGTATTTCTTTTAAAAATATATATTTTCATTGATTTCAGAGGAAGGAGAGGGAGAGAGAGATAGAAACATCAATGATGAGAGAGAATCATTTATCAGCTGCCTCCTGCATGCCTCCCACTGGGAATCAAGCCTGCAACCTGGGCATATACCCTGACCAGGAATCGAGCCGTGGCCTCCTGGTTCATAAGTCAATGCTCAACCACTGAGCCATGCCAGCTGCGCTGTGGTTATTATTTTAAAATCACTTTCTTTACTTTGTAACAGGTATTAGTTTGCTTCTGAGACTGTTAAAAATCTAAGTTCCGACCAGCTTTGGGGAACACTTTTTATGTGGTGCTTATCTGATCCACATTTAGCTTCGTTTAGACACTATTACTATTCAAGCAGAAATAGCTCAAGAGAACCTGCTGGATGAATGAAATGGTGTCATAGCTCTATTAAATAAAAGTCTTGCTAAGGCTTGCGCTTTGGAAAAGGCTACTGAGATTAGAGTCAGTGACTCTTTCACCTCCCTTTGCTCTGTCAAGCATAGGAAGAGGAGGGGCCAAGAAGCCTTGACAAGGAGAGCAGAGCCTTTAATGGAGGGCAAGGAGGGCTCAGTTCCTGTTTCATAATTATAGATGTTCTTTCAGGCATCAGAGGTGCAAATCCAAATGCACTGCAATTTGCTAGATGATAAAGCCCACTTAAATAAAGGACCATTTAATTCAAAGACATTCAAAAGGCTTTTTCTTTAGCCAGACACCTACACATCATATTCTTGTATCCTTGCAGAATCTAAGACTCTGAGTGTGGAGTTGCACCTTGCCATTTTTTCCATCCTTGGATCTTTTTTGGTGTGTATGTGACTATGTTTATATATGTCTTCATATGGTTCCACAATTTGCTTTTCAGCGTTGAGGCGAGGTTCCTGATGACCAGCACTCTGCACTTGTCGTTACTGTCACATATATCACTTTTATAGCTTCCATGTTGCTATTTCAATGAATAAGAAATATGATCACAGGGCACCTGGAGTTAATAACCAATTTTAGGGGGATATTGCTTAAATGGTTTCTCAATTATGTTCCAATTGGTTCCTTGTGTTGATACAAGGAAAGCCTTCTTAACAATAGAGTTTGCATTGTAAAGTTCAGTTAAAGTTAGAGGATTCTTCCCATCATTTAACATTTAATGGCACTCACTTTTCCCGACTTACATTTTTGTCATAGTGCCCCACATTTCATCTGTCATAGAAACATTCCTGCTTGGGCCTCTGGGCCCAATGAACTCGACCTATTAAATTTTATGGCGTACTGTTCAATTGTTCTTTTACTTAGTAAGTCATTATCAATTTAATGAAACTTGTCCTAGTCTCTTTCACATGCGGTACCGTAGGTGGAAGAACGATTCAAATGTTTTACAGTATTGATGAAGGTTTTTTTTTTTTGGTCATGTGAATGCCACACAAGCAGGTCCCCAGCCAGAATTTCTTGGTGGCCAAATATAAAGTCTTCTAATTAGAAGTATGTGATGCTATAATGAAAACATTATTGAGCCAGCTGTACTATGTGTACAGATTTTCTGTTTTTATTCATGTGTGTGCATCTATTACAAACATAGCACAACTAGAATATAAAAATAAGTTAACACTTACAGCCAAACCTGTTAAATTTAGTTCAACAAATTGTATGCAACCCTCCATCTGTTTGCTACATTATCCTCACAATGATAATAGGCGAGGCAGATTTGCTAGCTGAGTTTTATAGAGAGAATGGCTTGTTCAAGAAATATGTAATAAGCTCCCCTAAATGAAACGAAACCAAACCGAACAGTATTATTTTCTCCTTTGTGGCTTTGAGTGCTTATGTTGTGATATTGCATTTACACAGATGTTATTGTTGATCTGTTGTGCCAAAGGATGATTTTGAAGCTCATTTATCAATAATTATTGTTTTGGCCAGTATGAATGTTCCAAGGGAGCATACAAGTATAGGAAAAGATCTTTTGATTTTGTTAGTAATGGCTGTTTTCTGCCTTTCATAGCTTTTCTCTATGGTTTGCTCTTGGCATTGCAAAGACAACATTTATATTTTCAACAATACAGCAGGGCCACAAAGGTCTTTGTCATGTAATGATTTGTAAATGGACAATAATCATATCGTAGAATTATGGTGTAATGTGTGATCCAAAGAAGCACTTGGCATTTCTTAGCCGATTAAGAATTTTGCTTACCTCCCAGGATCCATGTCTCACAGTGGTGATTGTCAATTGTTGGGGACATCTCAGAAACCTCATTCTAGACCAGTGGTTCTCAACCTTCCTAATGCCGCGACCCTTTAATACAGTTCCTCATGTTGTGGTGACCCCCAACCATAAAATTATTGTTACTTCATAACTGTAATTTTGCTACTCTTATGAATCATAATGTAAATATCTGATATGCAGAATGTATTTTCATTGTTACAAATTGAACATAATTAAAGCATAGCGATTAATCACAAAAACAATATGTAATTATATATGTGTTTTCTGATGGTCTTAGGCGACCCCAAAGGGGTCACGACCCACAGGTTGAGAACCGCTGTTCTAGACAGTTAAAGTTCTTCCGACGATAGTTTCATGAAAGACTAACTTGCCTCTCACATATCTTCCTCATCATAATTTTAAAAACCATTTTCACTTTAAACAAACAATTAACTAGTTCCTGTTATGTGTGAAGCATCTGTGTGCTGGATATATAGGGGCCAAAGATAAATGAATCATACAATCTGTACAGGTTCCAATGTTTACTCCGAACTCTAGGCACATTTTTATTTTATGAACACTAATTTCCCTTTCAATTTTTGAATATTCTGACTGTGTTTGAGAAAAATCTTAAAACCTGTCAGACATCTAACATTATTCATTATTTCCATCATTTTTTATTTATTATGGTTAACTTTTTAATATAAACAGGGTTGGAAGCATTTCATAGAAATGAGAACTGTGAAGCAGAACAGAACAGGTTTCACTGTCCTCTGTCATCCTTAGTGACCCAGCATTCCCAAGGCCTCCGGTGTCAGGGCTGAATTCCCCTTTTGCATCGAAATACTAGTAGTACAGCTCACCATAACTGCAGGAAGGCCTGTCTTCACGTTCTCGTCCCAACAGCTCTGGGGGTTCCTGAGGCCCATGTACATGTTCACCAAGCCCCTTTCTGGGGGAGGCTTGCGACTCAGCCTGTTTAGGTTTTCTCAAGTCACATTTGGGGAGTCTTCTGGCAAAGTTCTTCAAGCTACTGCCACTCTGCCTTACTTGTGAACACATGTGAACACAACCCTTCATCAGACTTTCTGTAGCACATTGTACAAACGCTACTAAAGAACTGCAGATAACTTAGGAAATTACAATGCAGAAAAACATTTAAACTGGACTCTGCATTTTATAGCTTCCAGAGTTCACAGACCCTATTCCTGGACAGGGTGCTCTGCACTGGTTTCCCTTCTTTGCTCTAGCCCAGCGGTTTTCAACCTGGGAGTCACGACCCCTTTGGACCCCTTTCACAGGGGTTGCCTAAGACTATCCGAAAACATATATCTACACTAATAAAAGAGAAAAATGGTAATTGGCGTACGGCGATACCCTTTTCATTGGCTAATCAGGGCTATATGCAAATTAACTGCCAACTAAGATTGGCAGTTAACTGCCAACTAAGATTGGCAGTTAACTGCCAACAAGATGGCGGTTAATTTGCATATGTAGGCACAATGCAAGGAGGCGAAAGGGAAAGCAGGAAGAAGCCCCCTGCCACTGACAGTGATCCGAAACCCAGGGGGGAGCTAAGAGCTGGGGGGCAGGGCAAAGGCGGCCCTAGGGCTGCCTTTGCCCTGCCCCCCAGCCATGATCGGAGAATCAGACGCCTTTGCTGCCCTGGCCAGTGATAGCAGGAAGTAGGGGTGGAGCCAGTGATGGGAGCTGGGCACGGTCGAAGCTGGCAGTCCCAGGAGCTAGGGGTCCCTTGCCTGGGCCTAAAGCGAAGCCCACGATCGTGGGGCCGCTGCAGCTGCGGGTCCCCGCTGCCCGGGCCGGACGCCTAGGCCAGAGGCGTTAGGCCTGGGCAGGGGTGGAGCCTGCAACCGGGGGGAGCTGGGGGTCCCCTGCCCAGGCCTGACACCTCTGCCGGAGGCCTCAGGCCTGGTCAAGGGGCCGATGCGGTGATTGGTGATCGGAGGGTGATGAGGGTCAACTCCTCTGGCTGAGGCATCAGGCCTGGGCGGGGGCCAGAGCCAGTGATCGGGGGGAGATGGGGGTCCCCTGTCCAAGCCTGACACCTCTGGCGGAGGTGTCAGGCCTGGGCAAGGGGAAGAGCCAGCAATCAGAGGGGTCTGGGGGTCCCCTGCCCAGGCCTGACGCCTGGGCCAGAGGCATCAGGCCTGGGCTGGGGGCAGAACCAGTGATGGGGGGAAATGAGGGTCCCCTGCCCAGGCCTGATGCCTCTGGCAGAGGTGTCAGGCCTGGGCAAGGGGCCGATCCTGCGATTGGAGGGTGATGGGGGTCAACGCCTGAGGGCTCCCAGTATGTGAGAGGGGGCAGGCTGGGCTGAGGGACACCCCCCCACACACACCCAGTGCACGAATTTCGTGCACCGGGCCCCTAGTAATTACATATTGTTTTTGTGATTAATCACTATGCTTTAATTATGTTCAATTTGTAACAATGAAATTGGAATTGTATTAACAACATGAGGACCTGTATTAAAGGGTCGCGGCATTAGGAAGGTTGAGAACCACTTCTCTAGCCCATTGGCTACATTCACCTTCACAATAGAACTGAGTACGTTTGGCCAGTTTTTTTTTTCTACTCAGAATCCTGACACCCAACTTTCTCTTGGGCTAACTGAGAAGAAAAATAAAACATTTCCTCTTCACCTCCAAGCTGTGGTTCATGCTCCAATAAATCCATAACCTAATTCTTGATATAACACTATCTCCACTTAGGAAAATATTTATATTATTAGGGGAAGAGTTTAGCATCTGGTTTTCTCAACCCACTTATTCCTGAAAAGCAAGATTTACAAACTCAGATGTCATTGGAACCTCTTAAGGATAAATGGGAGATGTGGGCTAGATAGAAGAAAAAGTAGGCTGTCTTCAATTTTTTTTTGGAAATAAATTGTTGGTGGGCCTCTTGGTGTATCTTTTATTATTCAACCTTTAATAGCAAAGGTTATAAGAAGTCTTCACCTTAAGTCTGATGACAGGGCCGCCGTCTCCTGACATATAAATAAGAGATGGCAGGGCCTGGCAAGCACATCCTTCACTTGTGAAGGGCTCGGTGACTCGGCTTCGGCTGATCACACCATGAGAAAGCGTGGTGCCAGTGCTCCCAGCTCTTCCAGCTTTTTTGAAAAATACCAGAACTCCACATTCCACGCTCTTGTGATGACTACTTAGGAAAAGTCTGTTGCTTTTTAATTTGATAAATTCCAACATTTAAAAAAAAAGTGGGAGAGTTAGGGTTGTTAGTATTGTATATTTCAATTAAACATATCTGCAGCCCAGATCATATCTGAGGCTGCCATCTTGCAACCTCTGTTGGAAAGAATATGGGCTTTACCTTTGCAAACCAAAAGTTCAATGGAAGGATTTTGTTTTTCATTTGCCAGGTAATCTGCCCACAAATAGTGCTTTCATTCTCCTTTGGAGCACAGAAGCAAAGAGCAATGGCATCATAATAGCAACTTGTCCCTACTACATAAACAAGATGAAGGAATTGGGAAGAGTGGTGGTTGACCTGACAGTGTTTAATTTGGTTATAGGAATCAGTGTAGAATAGTAGAAAGTTACACAAGGGGTTTGGACAGACAGATCTAGGCTTAAACCCAGCTCTGACATTGAGCTGTAACTCACCTTTCTCATTTGTAAAATGGGAACCATAAAGTTTAGCTTACAAGTTAGAATAAGGCCAGCTAATTCGTACAAATGTCTAGTTCATAGTAAACATTAAAGAAATATGACTTCCTTCCTTTCCACCAATACTTCCTTAGTTGTTCATTAATTTCTGTATTTACGTTAGTTCCAATGCCAAACTCGTAAGTTTGTTTTGTTTCTGTGTAGGTTTGGCAAATGTGCGTGTGGGATGGCTATTTCAACAAGTTCCAATGAATTACTAGTTTTATCAAATGGCTGTCTGGTCTCTTGCCCAGGATCAGTGATGGCACTTCCCCAGTACATTTTATCACATTCTGGTACTGGGTTCCTCCATCTCGCTCTGCTCACTTGATGTTTCATGGCTGGTCCTACTGATGTAACCTTAACAACCTTATTTTGCATCCAGAGCAGCCAAGTGCTTCCTCACAAGTTAGATATTTAATTGTTTGCCTACTTGCACGCCTTTCTCTGTTACATTGCCATTCATATCATTCTTAGAAATTTGGGGCAGAAAAGCTGCCATCTTTTTTTCTCTCTGTTTGTCATTATTGGTTTGTACAGGACAGTATGAGGCAGTCTAGAAAGCACAGGTTGGGTATCAAGAATGATATGTTCTAGTAGCAGAAGGTCTGTCATTAACTATATGCTGTTGGGCCAGACACCTGATATCTAGGTGCTTGATTCTCTCTTTTATAAATCAGAGCTAATAGTGTTTGTCCTGCTTATCTCTCTGGGTTGTCATGTGATAATAGATATGAGGAATTTCACTGCACAAATGTTACGTGGTGGAAAATAAAGGCAATCATTTTAGACTTTTAAGAAATAGAGCAGAGGTTCTCAACACTGCTGTACATTATAATTACCTGGAGAGCTTTAAAAACTCCCCAGGCCCAAACACAGCCATTAAATAGCCATTAAATCAGACCCCGGGGGTGATACCAGGCATTGATATAAAAAAAATATCCCCAGGTGATTTAATGCACAGGCAAGTTTGAGAACCAGCGCTTTAGTATCTTGCTCCTGATCCCCTACCAATGGTTATCAGCATCATCTGAGAGTTAGGATTACAGAAAGCCAGGGCCATGCTAAGCCTATTGATTTAAAACCTGCATTTTAACATGATCTTTAAGTGATTCATTTGCATATTAAAACATGAGCAACACTACTTTAGAGGTTACTTTATTTGTTTTATTTTGCAGTTGAGGAAATCTAGAGGTCTTAAGAGATTTGCCAAGGCTCACAATTCTAGGTAGTGAAGCCAGGACTAGATTTAAGGTTTCCTTAATTCTAAACCTGTGCTGGATGTGCTCACGTGTTATTCTCCATATAGAAGGAAACGGTGTGAATAAATTGTCACCAGATGTTCACTTGATTCTACTTTGAGACTTTTTCAGATGTGGTTAGTGTATTTCCTATAATTGATTTTATCTTCCCAGACCCATCACCTTTGAGAATAATGTTTATGAGATGGAAAAAGTTACTGAAAACTGTACTTATATTGCTATGAATATTTTGGGAGAAGTGGAGTAGTTGATAACTTAATTGTGCTTCTCATTGAGTTCCTTTCTAAAATATTTTACCCCCAAAACATAGATTCTAATAAAAATACTTATGAATGACTTTTCTGCTCTTCATTAGCTGAGGGGTATTTTAATGTACCTGGCTTGGAGCTTTTGGGAAGGGGGAAACCTGGAAATTTGAGGGTACAGGTAGTTCTGTAAGCAGCCAACTGAAGATTCTCAAGACAGAGCTTGTGCTGGGCTCGGGGCTCTAACTGATGCAGCCAGAGTATCAAGGAAGCTGGGGAGAAAATGCAGGCTTGTTTGTTGTTGATCATCGAATCAAGCACCCCTTGGGTGTAGCAGATGTATGCCATGCACATTGAGATGTACTATTTTAAATTTCCTGGGGCAGTACTTGTTAGAGAGAAGCAGTATGTTGGACTCATCAGACTTCTTAGTAATATGTACCTAGCTCTCTCCTCCTCTCTGCACCCGCTGTGCTGCTGATTATACTGTAAGTAATGGCAGCTTTGCCTTGGGAGGTTATGGATATGCTACAGATGGGGGTAACCCATCAACGAAGGTATGTAAATTTCAAATTGCTAGTTGCAGCTCCTTGCAAGAGGGCCATGGGGAGTAGGAGGGAGAGAATCCCAGTGGGGGTGACACCCAAAGCCACAATAATTTCTGATGATTAACCTGCAGTTTTTCACATCAGCTATTATGTGTGTTTCTAGGATCATAGACAAAATGATTGCTTTGCTATATGGAAAGTCTGGCACTATAAAACTATCTAATTTTCTTCACATGATATCATAATACCGCAGGAGCACTCTTTGTAACTAAAGCTTCCCCCTCTTCCTATATTTTTCTTTATTTTGTGTTGCTTTCTTTTATTCATTAATTGCCAAAGGACTTTAGCCTAAAGTGAGGATAGTTAGTTGAATGATAACAGCAGTGGGCCTCAGAGCTTCCTGTTCCCATAGTAAGAAATGTGTGCATGCTTGTATGTGTGTGTGTGTATGTATATTTTTGTGTATTTGTATGTGTGTGTATCTGGTTGGGAAAGGATTCTAGAGACCTAAAATGAGCTAGAGCTAAAATACATTATTAGAGCTAGAATACATTTAGAAGACTCTAATCAAACACATGTAAGGGCTCAGGCAAGTAGTATAAAGGAGTGACTGGGCCAAGCGGTAAGAGGTAATAGGGGCTGTGTGGGCTGGACAGCTCCCAGCCTGTTTCAGAGGGCAAGCCATCAATCTTTGCTATTAGAGTGACAGCCCAGTACTGTGAGATCTTATTTTTGCAAGAGAAAAAAATTCTAATTTTATGTGATATTTTCTGATATCGAAATGTTCATACTTAATTTTAAGTTTGTTTTTTTTTAAGTTTCTTTTTGATAATGTGGATACCAGCAGGCTGGAAATAATGTCCAGGGGCTAGAATGGGCCTGTGGGATGGCAGTTTGCAAACTTGATTTAGTCTGATGTCCTCATTTCACAGAAAAAAGGGATTTGTCCAAATTCATAGCTTTGGTGAGTGCAGGTCAGGAGGCCTCCCATAGCTCTCACCTTTCAAGACA
This sequence comes from Myotis daubentonii, assembly GCF_963259705.1. Taxonomy (NCBI): domain Eukaryota; kingdom Metazoa; phylum Chordata; class Mammalia; order Chiroptera; family Vespertilionidae; genus Myotis; species Myotis daubentonii. The sequence continues at coordinate 47,203,990 of NC_081850.1, forward strand.
TCTCCAGTAGTATTTCTGTGCCAGGTACTGAGCTTGGGCAGTGCTGGGCTATAGACACGGACCTACCCTTCAGTGAGCTCAGGGGTGACAGACAAGCAAGCAGATTAACTGTAATATGCTTGGGGTATGTACAGCAAAGAAGCACCTGCAAGATGCAGAGGCAGCAAACCTGAAGAGGGACAACAAGTATGTTCTGTTTGAAGAAAGAATGGCATGGGGTAGAGAGTAGGCAATGGGTCTCCAGAAAAGGTGCCTGAATTGGGTATTGACACTTAAATATTTTAGTCATAATCATAGTGTTTTGTTTGTTTCCTTGATTCTTTTATATTGGTTAAGCAGCTGTGATACTGATGGATTTGGGAAGCAAAAATTGATAAAAATATTATCTCATATTAGCTTTTTAATTTAAAGTTTACACATGCCCTCTAATTTGAATCTCAGAATTTTTTGTGTGTGTGACAGCCCAACCACAACAGTTAGTTGTATATTTAAGAAATAGAGCAAATATTAACTTAGTTTTGTAGATGAGGAAATTGTGGCCCAGAGAAGCTAAGTGTGTGGCACAGGATCACCTCAAAGTATGTGCAGAGGCAGAACTGGGCAGAAAGCAAGTGTTTCTTGTTTGCAGTTGGTGATGTTTACACTTTGGGTTATGACTTAGTGTGGCACCATGTGGTCGGGGCATGCACCACCCACCCTAAGCCACAAATCTAAGTCTGAGTTCTAGACCCTCAGGATTCCTTGCCACAGTTTTTCTGGGAGACTGCTAAGTCAGAGAGCAGGATTCTTATGCCAGTGTTCAAAACTTCCAATTTTAGAAGTGCCGTAAGGTCTAGTTCTTTTCCAGTTTTGTGCCAAAGTGAAGGAAATATTTTTTTCTGAGTTTTTTGTTAATGATAACAGTGATGCCAATACAATTCTGTCTTGGAAATAGGATGTGAAGAACCATCCTTACTGTTCAGTGTCCATAAGGTGATGACAAAGGCTTGGAAAGACTCTGAATTAGAGCACAAGAGCACTCAGGCATTCCTTGTATGATAATGCAACTTGTGCATTGCACAAAGGGCCTGGACAAAGGGTTGACTTGGAGGCGAAATCCAGTTCTGCTCCATCCACAAGATGTTGGCCTGAAGGGCTATATGCAGTGGGGAGGGGATCAGGTTAAAAGGTCAAGGGATTGGAGGGATGTGGTCATAATTCTCACTAAGGTCCAGCATAGGCTAGAGCAGCCGTGGGCAAACTACGGCCCGCAGGCCGGATCTGGCCTGTTTGAAATGAATAAAACTAAAAAAAAAAGACCATACCCTTTTATGTAATGATGTTTACTTAGAATTTATATTAGTTCACACAAACACTCCATCCATGCTTTTGTTCCGGCCCTCCGGTCCAGTTTAAGAACCCATTGTGGCCCTCGAGTCAAAAAGTTTGCCCACCCCTGGGCTAGAGGGACCTTGGAAATATGATGGGGTAGGGTTGAGCTCACACAAGTAACTTCATATTTACAACGGTTTCTTTTAGCAGTTCTTCAGGGTGTGGCCCAACTTCTCAGAAGAAAATTTAATCAAAGTTAATAATGAGTATTTACCAGGTGTTTGCAACTCTGGTAGGTATTTCTATATCTACCTACATATCATTCAACTTAACCCTCCAGGAAGCCTGACACATGAGCATCAACTCCATTTTACATAAGAAACACCGAGTTCCTGTGAGGTTATGTGACTTGTCAAAGGTCACACGTGTGATTACTAAATGGTGAGGCTGGAACAGAATTTAGGTCTGGCTAAGTCCAAAGAACATATCATATGAAACCTAAGCAATGGGAATGCATTTTCTGTGCGAATAAATTCATTTCAAATTTATTTTATGTCATGGTTACATTTGATGTGTGTCCGTGTGTGTATGTGTGTATGTGCACACACACACATATATGAATATGGTATGGTGAGGTGGCAACAGAGTCAGAAAGGTGGAGGAAAGACCTAAATGGATGAAATTATTTCTAGGCCAAGTCACTATGTTGGCTATTCACCTTCAGTTTCTCTGTGCTAATGGAGGTAAAGAGTCTGGTGGAAAATCTCAAAAGTGGATAAATGAAATTATGTTTGGCATTGGGTGTGAGTGTGTGTAATGGTTTAGAAAATTATAAAACAAATAAAGAGACCATTTAGTCAATATTCAACTTGGGAGGAATAGAAAAGCTGTGCATTTCACCAGCTCTTTTAAATAATATCTCTCCACTTCCTTTCCCCACATAGCAGTGTCTCTTAGGCAGGCACCAGTTATCCTTACAAAAGGGATAGGTTTATCGCTCTCAATTTTGATAACACTTGATAAAAGCTTTTTGGCTTTTTCAAACCTTCAAGGGAAGGAGGAGTTAAGGTAATTAAATAGCTTGATATAATCGAGGAAATTTCCAGCCTTCTTTTCTAATTTCTGTTAGACTGTAGCCTACAGTTGTGAGTAAGAAAGACTACCAATTGATTCAATCTAACATCCTGAACACCTAACACATGCGACGCACTGTGTTTACTTCTGGGGAATGCACATATAAAAATGACACAGGCAGATATGCAACTAACTCTGTTGTGGTTGGGCTGTAACAAAAACAGGTCCAGACCATAAAAGTTGAAGATGCTTGGAAATATATTAATTTGATGTCTTTTAAACCAAATTTTAAAAATATTTAAAAATATTTATTTAGCAGAGCCAGGGTTATTAGCAGCCGGGGTTTTCCCTTTTCTGTTCAAGTGTATCATCAGTTTTGATTTGCTAGGTAAATTTACGTTTATCACTTTTATAGATTGTTGCTTTGGGCCACCACTCAATGGTCCCAGCCCTTTATTCTGCTCTCCAGAGAAGATTGAAGCTTTTGGAGACAAGGCAGGGAGGAGGGAAAGACTAATTCTGAAGTGGGGACTAGGCCAGCCCTCAAAGAATAAATAAAGTTTCTAAAGGGCAGGAAACTCAGGGCCAGGATAGGATGGGTCTGTTAGGAAGTGAGGGCAGCCGGACAAAGACATGCCCAACCAAGCTAAGATGCTAGGACTGCACACTGAAAGCCAGATTTGGGTAGTCCCTTGCTGATGGCAGAGACAGGCCTGATGAACTATTTCCGGGAGATTCAAAGGTTTTATTTTCCCTGTGATACACGTTCTACTCATGAAGGAAGAAAGGTTGAAGTTGAGATGCAGTGGGTGGGCCAGGCTAGAGTGCTTCTCTTAGGGGTAGTCATGGTCACTCCCTTTTAAGATATGCCTGTCCTTGAACACAAGCATTCTGGGTCAGCTTCTAGGCTACCCCAGCTCCCTGCACCTTGCTTTTCTTAAACAGCTTATCTTAAAAGGATGTGCTATTTGTTGGTGCTCTCTTACTTTTCTTCTTTTTTTTTTTTTTCATATTGCTGTCTTAGGAAGTGGCACATCTTGCAATCATCTAAGCTAGTTTGAGTTTGCTATCTTTATGACAGCTACACTAATTGGACAAATTTAGGAAGTTAAGCAAAGAGCAAGGAAAGTATTTGGCCTAAAGGCCTAGAGGAAGTGAGGGGATGTCTGTTGAGACCCTGTAGGGACACCAGAGAAGTTCTGCCTGGAAAAAAACACCTGGAGTGCGGGGAATGCAGTCTTGAGAGGCTCTGCCAGACCAGTATTTGAGATAGGAGACACTACCTACATAATTACCACTCCATTTTAGCTTCTTGGTTTTCTCATTTAGAAACAAACCCCTTTTGTAATGGTTCTTGGTAAGCAGTAACGGAACCACAGTTTTTGCCTTATTTCCCACAAGTACAACACAGAAACAGTAACTGAGGCTATTTAGAGGGCATTTAGAGAGGAGAATTTTTACAGAGTAGGGTTACATGGGGAGTTCCACACCAAATATGTGGGAGTTGAGAAATTTTATTGTCACCTAATTTTCTATAATTTTTGATATTTTAAGGACATTTTTCTAGTCCAATATTTTTTAAAAAGGTATTTGGTAGAACAATAAATAGTATTTTAAAAAAGTAAAAAAATTCCATGGCTAAATAAGTTTGGGAAATGCTTAGGTTAAAAAGTTAAACAGATTTGTTTTTTAAAGTGCAGGACTTATCAAATCTTTACATATGGTAGGTGCGATTTTGAGTTTATAAAAACAATATGTGGTATTAATTGTTTCCTATTTTATGGCAAACCAAGATCCACTGGATAGGATACCATTGTAATTAGCTAGTTATTAATAATAGGAAAGGAGCAAAGGGAAGGCCAGACATTATAGAATATCATTTGGGCAGCTTCACCAGGAAGCTGAAACTTTGCATGCCCCAGGGAACCACCAGCCTATTCCCCCAGTTGATACTGGGGGCTAATTTCTTGCACTATTCCAAGAAAAATATTCTGAGATTTGCAACTGGCCTCTCCCTCCATTAGCAGATACAGTATGGAAAGTACTGCTTTAGACCAGTGGTTCTCAACCTTCTGGCCCTTTAAATACAGTTCCTCATGTTGTGACCCAACCATAAAATTATTTTTGTTGCTACTTCATAACTGTAATGTTGCTACTGTTTTGAATCATAATGTAAATATTTGATATGCAGGATGGTCTTAGGTGACCCCTGAGAAAGGGTCGTTTGACCGCCAAAGGGGTCGTGACCCACAGGTTGAGAACTGCTGCTCTAGACAGTGGTGGGGAACCTTTTTTTTCCCAAGGGCCATTTGGATACTTACATCATTTGTGGGCCATATAAAATTATCAACTTAAAAATTAGCCTGCTATATTTTGTTAAACATTTAGTTAACTCAGCCCTAATACCTTAGCAGATCCAGACCAAATTTTTTCATGGGCCTTATATGGCCCCTGGACTGGAACCTCCCCATCCCTGCTCTAGATCATAATTTACATGTGTTCTCTTGGAGAAGCTACTTCACTGCTAAACTGTGGTTTTTTTAATGTGCAAATTGACAATGAGAGCATTTGGGGTTATATGAAGACCAAGTGAGAGCTTGAGAACTATAAAGTGCTGGGCAAGTGTTAGTTATTATTGCTCTATAAAATTTATATCTCAAAGATAGAATAGTTTAGAATTATTATTTGATGCAATAAAACTTTACTGGTATTGCATCAAATAAGAATTGTTTTATTGATTACAAAAGAACCCCAAAAAGTTGAGAAGGAAGTTTAGAGAATACCAATGGAAGTTTGAACTCTAAGCCATAGTGTTCTATTTCTTCCATAAAGTTAATAAAGGAAGTACCCTTTAAAAAAATATCTTATATGTAGCCTGGCCATATAAGATACGGCTCAGTGGTTGGGCATCGACCTATGAACCAGGAAGTCACGGTTCAATTCCTGGTCAGGGCACATGCCTGGGTTGTGGGCTCAATCTCCAATGTGGGGTGCAGGGGGCAGCTGATCTATCTCTCTCCCTTCCTCTCAGAAATCAATAAAAATGTATTTAAAAATATATGTATATATTATTTTATTTTTCTATCACTATTTCCCCCCTCTATGCTCTCTTCTACCTCCACCTCCATCCTCTTCCCCCTCCCCCCCACAGCCTTCAGCACACTGTTGCCCATGTCAATGAGTTTCTTTCTTTCTTCTTTTTGCTCCATCCCTAAAGGAGGTACTTTTTGGTTGTTGTTGTTAATCCTCACCTGAGGATATTTTTCCATTGACTTTTAAACATTTATTTATTTATTTTAAAATATATTTTTATGGATTTCAGAGAGGAAGGGAGAGGGAGAGAGATTGAAACATCAGTGATGAGAGAGAATCATTGATTGGCTGCCTCTTGCATGTCCCACACTGGAAATTGAGCCTGAAACCCAGGCATGTGCCCTGACTGGGAATTGAACTGTGACCTCCTATTTCATACGTTGATGTTCAACCACTGAGCCACACCAGCCGGGCTTCATTGCCTTTTTTTTTTTTTTTTTTTTTTTTTTTAGAGAGGGAGAGTTGGAGGGGAAGAGACACAGAGTGAGAGAAAAACATCAATGTGAGAGAGACACATCGATTGGTTGCCTCCCACACGTGCTCCGACGAGGGCTGGGGATTGAGCTTGCAATCAAGGTACATGCCCTTGACCAAAATTGAACCCAGGACCCTTCAGTCTGAGGGCTGACACTCTGTCCACTGGGCCAAACTGGCTAGGTCTATAGGAGGTACTCTTAAGTGTTTCAAGATAAAGTTTATTTAATATAGGAAAATAATGATGCCTTTAGGGGGCTGAAAATAATTTACAAATACTACATCATAGCAGATTTTTAGGGGACGAGAAATACTAAGAAGTCCAGGTTTTATAATACAATCAAACTCAGCTCATCAACCAGATATTTCACAGATGCATCAGTATAAATAGAAGGAATATAGCATAATTGGACAATGGAAAAGAGATAAATAAGAGAGAACCCCTTAACTCCCTAATTATTAGTGTGAAATGTTATATGTTTAAGCTATTTTAGATTGGGGACTGGGTCTTACATGATCTTATAGTGTCTTTCCAGCACCAGGAATAGTGCTAGGTAAATTTTTTAAAATACAAATTAAAGGATAGATTGTGTCCTGTGTCTGCATTCCTGGAAAAAAACAGTTTAAATTAGATTACTGCTGACTGGGTTCATACCTAGTTGGCAATGAGATTTGTAGTGATTCAGTGTCAATATAAGAGTATTTATTAGTTGAATGAAACTCCACAGTGGTCAGTCTTTGGGCAACTCAGTGGGGATTCATTCAGACTAATTCACTTAAAGAATGAAAAAGAATCCCAAATATCAAGAAGATAAATTCTTTACTGTTTTTAGTACATATGTAAGTAAAATGAGCTTAGCTTCAAACATGACATACTGATGCAGGGCAACAAAGCTAATTGTTACCAAATCAAGATATTTATGGTACAGTTTATGGAGTAAACAAATTTACCTTTGTCTTGAAAGGTAAATTTCTGAGATCTTTGGATATATTACTTTCCAAGATAATAGATAACTTTTTCCAGAGCTGCACTTACTTATCCAGGCCTTTTATATTAATTAGGCTGGGGTAATGCTTATATTTTATTTGTTTTTGCTCATAAAGCTAATATGCAACCATGTCATTGCCCTTATTGGTACCGTGGTGCTATGTGTAAAATCAAATAATCCAGATTTTGTAATCAATTAGATCTTTATTGGGCTATTTTCTGCATTTGAGAGATGTGATAATTAAATAAAATGATTAGGAAATGAATGCTGTCCAGAGCTGCATCATCTAGTATGCTAGCCACTGGCCAAATGTGTCTATTTAAATTTGGATGTAAATTAGTTAAAATAAAAACTCAGTTCCTCAGTCTCACTGGCCAGCTTTTACAACACAGATATGCCAGGTAGAACATTTCCATCATTGCAGAAAGTTCCACTGGACAGTGCTGTTCTAGAGAATAAAAATGTAAATGTTAAGATATAACTCCGTATGGGAAGATTTGAGTTATTTAGCCTCAAGGAGAGACCTTGAATAGAGGTTAATAGTCATTGGCTAGACAAATAACTATAGAATCATCCCAAAACTTCAGAAAGGAATAATAAATTAAGCTCAGGTAAAATTGTAGCAGAGAGGATTTAGATTATAATTTTTGAAGACCTTCCTTCCTATGAGGATTAAAAAGCCCTGGAATAAACTGAATATGCCAATGAGAAATGTTTTCTGGATTGTTGATAAAAATGTGGTGCAAGCTTAAAAAGTGATGTTTTGTGTTTCTATGAGACATACTGTTTAGGCACCCCGGCCAACATTGGCTGCTCATATTGATTCTTTGAGCTCTTTTAATAACTCAGAGCCCTGTCACCCAGAGGTCTGTAGCTCATACCTGGGACCAGTGGTGCACACATTCACCTAGGAGTGGGGTCAAGGTAGCTGGACTGGATGGAGGCAAATGACTTTTCAGTGTTACTTTCGGATCTCAACTTCATTATTAATTACCTCTGCTCATATGTTTGAATTATGCTACTTTTTTTTTCTCCTGGTTGATACCTAGATTTTTACCGATTTGATCTGAAATGAAATTTTCCATTTGATTTAAAATCAGGCCATTGTAGGCTTTCGAAATCTCAGCGATAGCTTTGCATGTCTTGTCTTTAGTGCCCTGAAAGATCATTTTATTAAATATAGAGCCAGATGATCTCCTCTATCTGAGATGCCCATTGGAATAAGCGGTGTGCACACATTCTAAACCCAGCAGGATCTTCTGTTATGAACATTTAAGCGTGAAAATCTCAAGTTCCTATTTTAGTCATGCAATCTTGAATTCCCTGAGAATGTGGTTGTTTCTTTTTTTTCACTTTTCTTTACATCTATATTAATAACATAGGTCTGTGAACATCTCATTGAAAAGGATTAGTCCTTAGGAGAAAAGGGATTTGGATTCTTGACCTGTGCTCATCAGCTCAGGATGGGGGTAGTTCAGGGCCATTGGTTAAAGTTATGGCAACTCGATCGATCATCTTGTGTGTAATCCCATGTGGATTGCAGAATCTGTGGGGGAAGCAATTATGAAGGTTGGTTTTCCTTTAATCTTGCTTTATTCTGGAGAATGGGCTCTGGTGACAGGGAAACAGATTCAATGGTCCAGCAGAGGCAGCCTGCATCATGGTTGGGTGAAACCCCACATCCCTTCAATCACTTTAGGAACAATGTTTCTTTCAGAAGCACCAGAGGCAATGTGTGGAAATCAGCATTCAGGCCATTTTAGCTATGGGAGTAGCCCTGTCTATACTGAAGTTGAAATATATTTTTCCCCTATAGCCCTGGACTAGTCTAGGAAAAGAGGCACTCTTTTTACAAAGTGGACTGCAAAGACGTGTTACTGATGAAGATAAGTCATCCTTAAGTTTTAGGGTCTATAATGTCTTCAGAATGAAAAAGGAAAACATACTTCAGTTATTGTGTAGTTTAAGAAGCATTTATTACCAACTCTGCCAGGCACTGAGGAGATGATGCTCTTTAACGGGGAAGCCAAACAAGTCAACATGCAATTACAACACAGCACAGTAAGTTTGGTGTTTAGGACAGTGTGGAGATTTTCATGGTAGCACAGAGGAAAGGCATCGGGCCCAGCCTGTGTCAATGAATGGGGCCTGGGATTAGGAAAGCCTTTCTAGAAGACTTACTATCTAAGCTGAGTCATGAATTATTTATTTCAAATTTTTAAATAGTAAGGAGACTCAGTTTGGGGAAGATGATATCATAAGGAGGATATAGTGTGATGTGTGCAGAGTGCTACAAAGTGTTCTAGTCTGGTAGATGGTAGAACATAAATAGCAAATTGTTGAGTATCAGGAGATTTAGAAACAAAGAATGTCACAAACTTTTCCTGAATGTCCATGATCGTCTCTCCTTAGCTCAGTATCCCAAAGAAAAATAACAACTAAAATACATACATATGCACACATGCACACATTTTTCAAATACAAGGAAAGTGGGTGCTCTGAAAACAATAAAGATAGTATTTGAGAGAGGTTTATTTAGCTGAGGTCAAAATTAAAGCCATCAGCCAAAAAAACAGAGCCCCAATCTTGTCAGAGCCCACAGGCAAAGGAAAAGTTTCAAGTGCTAGTCAACTCTTGAAAATCAGGATCTCCCCAACCCTCCTCCAGCCCCCACCCCCACTCCATCCAATAGCTCCTCAAGTGGCCTAACAACAAGCATTTCTGGATTTTCTGATTACTCGTTTTGAAGGTTGTGATGGAGAAATAAGAGTGGAACCAGCAAAAAGAACAGTTGTTGCCTCAATTTGAAAGTTACAGGCTTTATTCTTTTGATGATGGGGCTTCTGTAGCAGACAGCTAACCACATCCATGCTCAGCCTCATTTATAGTTTGCTGGGATCAATGTCCAACATAGTCTTGGCCAGAAACAAGCTCCCCAACCCCCCAGGTATTCTCTATATAAATAACATCCTGTTACTTAAAGGATTTGGGATGTTCCGTCCTTCATTAGCAAACTCTTTGAAGTATGGGTCCCAGCACATCTATAAAGGGTCTTAGGCTTTTCTAAGGCTATTTTTGGATTGTGAACAAATTTAACATTTTCTACAGCATGGATGACTCATTGTTTTCTTATAAACCTTAGGATTAGAGAAACATATTACTTTAATTTTCCTCTGTTTTAGCCAGTCTGAGATTTTTTGTGCTGGTCAGAAAACAACATCTCCTCAAAGCAACAGCTATTTACAAAGTCATGGATAATTTTTATTTGCTTTCTCAGCACAGCATGAGAATTGGAAAACTCTTATGAGAACTGATAAAGGGTACAGAGCATGTTCCCTGTTTCTTGGCAAAAGAAAATTCCTTCTGTCCCAAGTGCTGTAGTTGAAGGAAACATAAATCTACCCCCCAAAGAGCCCAAATCATATTTGGATCCAAGTGGGAAACCACTTTCCTGGTCACGCTTGGGTGGCATCCTTTGGCTGATTTGGGTAACACTTTCCCTCAGTGGAAGGCTTCGAGTTCCTCTAGGTGGGTTGAATATGTTATGTCTTTTCACTCAGAGAAACTCAATCCACATATTTTACAGAAGTAGGAGGTTGTCTTTTGCAGGCTGCTTGGGAAAGAATGTCTTGTGGTGAACATCAAGCCACCTGAACAAACATGAGCACAGTATGGGTCTCCCCGAGAGGGCTTTCTCAGGACAGAAGGTAGAGAAGCCACTGTTTTCATCTCTAGAAAAGCTGAGAGGAGTTGACTTTCTTGTGAGAGAGGTGGCTCCATCTGGCCCGACTTGTGTGCTGTCTAACTCTTTGGAGGGAAAGAGGTGGCAGGTTTATGTCCAGTAGGCAAGGAATGGATTTTCCCCTAGAGACTCTGAAGGGAGTGTGGCCCTACCAACACCTTGATTTTGGTCTGTGTTACTGAATTTAGACTTCTGGCCTCCAGAATTGTAAAAGAATACATTTCTGGCATTTTAGGCCACTAAGTTTGTGCTAGGTTTTTTTTTTTTTTTTTTTCCCCCAGCAATCACAGGTAACCAATACAGTCCTGGAACGAAACCATTGAAAAGTTACTAGGAGCTCAGTGCCTTCATGATAGTAATGGGTAGTAAACTAGGGAGAATAGGAACTGTTCAGGAGTTGGTCACATGGAGCCCAGGATCAGGGGGCAGCAGGCAGGCAGACAGACTGGATAGACAGAGCAAGAAGAGAAAGGGTGACTGCAGCTGAGGGATAGGACAGGCTTGTGAGAACACGGGATTCTGGCAGTGCTTGCCGGCTTGTCCTTATAGAATTGGGAGAAGGCCCTGAGGTCACATGCCTTCAGACACTGAATTCACAGGGCCTCTCAGAATACAAAATAATGCTTTCCTTCCTGGATCTTGATCAGAAGAGCAGTGCAGCAACAGTATAAGAGGGACTTTGATGGTCCTGAGATACTCACCCCTCTGTTCTCTCCTACTGCCCAAATCCCATTCTCATCTTCTTCCTCTCTCCCCACTGCTGGAGAAGACTGCAGATATCAGCTTCGATGCCTGCATACAACTTGTCAGAAACAACTTTATCCATAAAGTGAACCCATGACGCTTAGGTTGCTTATTAGTTTCCTGTCCTACATTCATTTATTTTCTCCTCTATTTGTCTCATGTGGCTATTGCTACGTTAGAAAAGTTGATATTGGATTTTAAAATGTATTTTACAGCACTGTAGTTGTTTTAAAGGAAGGTATTATATTAATACCTAGCATCTATTCTTTGATTGCCAATGTATTTATCTATAATGAAGTCCTAATAAAAACAAAAGCCTTTATACAAACTGATTTGGGGATTATTTTTAAGTTTGAAAAGGTCTCAGAGACATTGTTTTGAGAGCAAAGAAAGCTGAAATGAATGAGCTCCCCTATTTTACCACTTCCCATATTGTGAGGGTGCAATCTAAAATATCTGTTTTAGCTCTCCCATTTTGTTTTATTTGTTTGTTCACTTCTTGGTTCTTTCACTCATTCATTGATTTAAGCACCTACTAAGTACAGGTAGCGTGCAGAAGTGTGGACTGCAAAGCCCGAGAAACTTCTGTCCTTGAAGAGCTGCAGAGGCTGTAATTTGGCAGCCTGCTCAGTTTTCCCTTTTTTAATTGAAATTTGCATGCTTTTAAAAATTTTTATCTCAGACCTCATCTCTCCCTACTGTGTAATGCATAGTTGACTTTTTGTATTTACATTATCTGCCTGATCCCTGAAGACAACAGCTGTAGACACCAACTTAAATTCTATTTGAGAAGAACAGTCTCTGGGACTGCCCTCATTTCAGACTTTAATTCTTGAATCATTATCAACCTCCCATGGCAACTGGAGACATGGAGTCTGGGAACCAAGACTAGAATGAGTGAGTTGATGGGAAAATGCCTGCACACTGACTGAATGAGGATATGGCAGAAGAATTAAATGTCCTGGAGCCTGGTAACACAAACTCAAAGTCTGATTCTGGGTCCTAGGAGAAAGACACTACTCCTTAGGGGAGATCAGAGTCACACTCACTGTCTTAGGAATATATGAATTGCATGGACAAAAATACTAACATTGGCATGTCACTGGGTAACTATAATAACAATAAAGAGCTAGTTCCTGAGGATTATTCATGACTTGTGGCAAGTTGACAGACTTGGCAGTGTCAGATGACAAACCCCAGGATATTCTGGGTGTGGAGAAAATGACTAGCAAGTATGAGAATTCAGGTTTACATCTTGTTATAACTAGTGCCTTCAGCAGTGCCTGGTACATAGTAAGTACTCAATAAATATTTGTTGAATTGAGTTATTTTGTGCACTTGGCGTGGGTAGATTGGAGGTATAATGAGATAGGGCTATGTTTTGGAACTCATAAGCCTCCCCACCCTTTTTTAAACAAAGGTTTATTTCTAAACTACAGAAGGACCAAAGGGAGTAACTTAGTTGCCCCAGACCTTGTGGGTATAAAGAGAAGCAAGTGGCTTAACTTCTGTGACCTTCAGTTCCTCTATGTGTCATGAAAGATAAGAGGAAGTTCTTTGAGAAGGCTGCTGCAAAGTATGAGCTTGAAAGAAAAGTTAGGGTGTGGGTGAAATGGGTGAAGGTGGCCAAAAGGTACAAACTTTCAGTTATTAAATTAATAAATAAATCTATCTCTTTGGGGAAAGCTGACTGACTGTGTCCCAAGAGTCCATACAAGGTACCTTTATTTTGGGAAATATGTCAGAGTCTGATCTTTATGTTGTTGAATCTGTTTCTCCAACTTGTAATAAACAAATCCATAAGACTACTATGTAAACCTGAAATGGAAAAATATTAATTTACTAGTGACCTGGTGCCCGGATTCATACACATTGAAACAAAATTAATTAGAAGGTGGCCAGCAGGGTGAGAATGGCTGGACATGCCCTGGAGCCAACCTCCCTCAGTCCCTCCCAGGCCGGCCGCACCTGGAGTGCAGCTGTGGCTCGAAGGGCATCTATTGAATGAGCGGGGTCCCTCTGGCAGGTGGGGTCCTGTGGCCTGGTGGAATTGCATGGCCCCATGAGGAATCGGGCTCCCTCCTCTCTGGTTCCAGGGTGCACCACCTGAGAACCGCCACTGCCAAGTCACCACAGCTCGGCAGCTCCTGCACTGAGCATCTGTCCCCTGGTGGTCAGTGCGTGTCATACCTACTGGCCGATCAGCCAGTTGGACAGTTGCTTAGCCTTTAATATCCTATCTAATAATAGAGAAACATGGTAATTAACCATAACTTCGCCACCCTTCCCATTGGCTAATCAGCGAGATATACAAATTAACTGCCAACGAAGATGGCAGCTGGCAGACAGGCAGCTGAAGCGAACAGGAGATTTGCTTGTTCCAGTGATGGAGGAAGCCAAGGTTCCCTGCCTGCCGCTGCTGGCCTCTGAGCTTGCACTCTAAGAAACAATGTTGCAATTATAGAAACTAAACAAACCCCAGAAACCTGCTTTCAGCCGTCAGAGCTAGAGCGAGCAGGACCGCAACAGTGTTACAATTATAGAACCCAAACAAACCCAGATACCTGCTTTCAGCAGCCGAGGTCCCAGAGCTGGAGCCGAGCCTCAGAGCTAAAGTCGGCTCTCAGCTCCAGTGACAGCCATAGAAGGTAAATAAATCCCAGAATAAAAAAAAAAAGAAAAAAAGGAGAGGTTGGGAGCTTCAGTCACCTGCCAGCCTGAAAACGGCCCTTAGCCCCTCACCCAGACTGGCCAGGCACCCCAGTGGGGACCCCCACCCTGAAGGGGGTGTGACCAGCTGCAAACAGCCATCATCTCCTTATCCAGGCTGGCCAGGCACCCAAGGGGGACCTCCACCCTGATTCGGGACACCCTTCAGGGCAAACCAGCAGGCCCCCACCCATGCACCAGGCCTCTATCCTATATAGTAAAAGGGTAATATGAAAACTGACCCTAACAGCAGAAAGACTGGGAATAACTGGTCACTATGACACACACTGACCACCAGGGGGCAGACACTCAGTGCAGGAGCTGCCCTCTGGTGATCAGGGCACTCTCACATGGGAGGAGCTCTGCTCAGCCACAAGCCAGGCTTATGGCTGCCAGTACAGCATTGGTGGTGGAAGCCTCTCCTGCCTCCTCAGCAGCGCTAAGGATGTCCGACTGCAGTTTAGGTCTGCTCCCCGCTGGCAAATGGACATCCCCTGAGGGCTGCCGGGCTGCCAGAGGGATGTCTGATTGCCATCTTAGGCCCAATCCCCCAGGGAGTGGGCCTAAGCCAGCAGGTGGTCATCCCCTGAGGGGTCCCAGACTGCGAGAGGGCACAGGCCGGGCTGAAGGACCCCCGCTCCTCCCCGAGTGCACAAATTTTTGTGCACCGGGCCTCTAGTATATAGATAATGAATATTCTAACATCTTATGGAACTAGACCCTCTTTTTTTTTTTTTAAAGGAAAAGATAGTAAAAGTTATATGTGCACTCTATAAAAAACAACAAAAATTGTATTCTTCATCGAAAACCTAGTAGAAGGCAAATAAGAGTTTAGAACTGTCTACCTAGTTATCCACCTCTAAATTTTGATTGAACAGGTCCATCAAGAAATAGCCATCATTTAATAACATAGGTAGTAATAATAAAAATAATAATGAGTAATAGTAACAAAAACTACTTATAGGGCCTGACTGTTGTGACTCAGTGGTTGAGCATCAACCTATGAACCAGGAGGTCACAGTTCGATTCCTGATTCGATTCCTAGTCAGGGAACATGCCCAAGTTGTGGGCTCGATCCCCAGTAGGGGGTGTGCAGGAGGTAGACGATCAATGATTCTCTCTCATCATTGATGTTTCTATCTCTCTCTCCCTCTCTTTTCCTCTCCAAAATAAATAAAATATATGTATTTAAACTGCTTATAGGGAGAGCCTACTCTAAGGCAATTGCTATATTAAGCTTTTTGCTCACTGCATTTAAACCTTATAGCAGTTTTGAAAGGTAGGAATAGTTGCTCACCTTCAATTAATATGGAAGCTGAGACTCAGAATAATTACATAATTTATCAAAGGCTGCACAGCTAGAAAAATACAACGAGGTCATAAATGCAGGCCAGTTTTGTTTCAGCTGTGCGGTTCTTACCCTTCATCATTTCCCTCACAACCTATACCCATAGACAGGAGAAAAGAGGATGATCATCTTCTGTGTGTGTCACATAATTTATATAGGATTATCTAATAAAAGCCTCAGGACATCTTTTCACAATAGATACTATGTTGGAAATAGAATTTCCACTTAACAGAGAAGGAAACTGGTTCAGAGAGGCAGTGTAATTTCCCTGGAGTTACAATAGGTCTGGGACTGGAGCTTATGTCACCTTGACTCCAAAGTCACCCTCTTCCCATTATATGCATAAATTTTCTACTTATTGAGCATCTGCTCTGTGTTAGGCACAGTCTAGGTGTTTTTTGGGAAAGTATCACTAATTCTCACAAATACTCCATAGGGAAGATCTTTTGAGTTCTGTTTTGTCAGTGAGGAAGCTGTTCAAAGAGTTTAAGTAAGTGGCCTGTTATCAAAGTTACCAAATCTAGATCTGTCACAATTTCTGAAGCCTCCCTGATAGCTATATTAAGTGATTATTTATATGACATTATTTGAAAAGTATCAAAGACTGTCTTATACAATTTTCTCTTTCCCATATGCTTGCTGCAAGGATCATAATTCCACCATTGGACATTTCTTTGGGCTACGTAATTTCTTCCTAGGGCCAGAAATGGTTACTATGGAGATAGGGATTCTGATGGAGAGCACAGAGAAAGGGATCTTTTTGGACTATGGGGTTCAACTTTTAGAGGACTAGCCTGAGTGGGGAGCCCCAAAGGGGAGCTCTAGGAAATCAGAGGCCAGCAGAAGGCAAGGCATGTGGTAGGAAAGTGTGAAAGTATCCAACTTTGCCAGTGGGGTAGGTTAGAGGACACATTGCTTAGAGCAGTGGTTCTCGGACAGGAGAATCCTCTGAGGGCTTCTTAAGATACAGATTGCTGAGCTCCACAGATTTCTGTTCAGTAGGTCTAGGTTGGCGCCTGAGAACTTGCATATCTAACAAATTCCTAGGCGATGCTGAGATTGCCAATTTATTGGCCGCACTCTGAGATCTGTGGTTCTAAAGCCTAGTACTGAGGATCATGAGGTAAAATGATGGTTGAGGGGGAGAAATTCCTGGCACTGTGGTGTTGGGTCATCATCTGCTATGTATTGTATACAAGGGGCAGTAGGGGAAGAGACATAGATAAGGGCAGTGGAAGCCAATAGGAATTTAAACTTGTCTTTGCATTAGCATAAGCACTTTACATTATGGCTCATTTCTTAGTTTGTATACAGCATAGCTAAAAAATATGTAAGGGACACACAGTTAATAATGTCTTCCATGAGCACATATTCAAATAATGCCCAAACAGATAGGATTGACATTTAGTACATGTATTAGAAATAACTCAGAAGCAACATATACCCTTGGATAGAATGGAAACAGTCATTTATTAATTGGAAAAATCCCAATTTTTTCCTTTTGTAGATGGACCATATGGTTGATTGAAAAGTTAGAAATTAGAACCTAATTATAATGCATTTGTGTAAAACATAGATTAAGGTTCTCTTTGATTATGTCATTTGCATTTAGCAGACTTTGATTTGGTTCTAAATCTCAGATATTTGACTTGACCCATGTGAATTTAAGGTACAAACAAGTGACTCAGAATTCTTGGCTGTTTATTTCCTGAATCCCTGAGAGTCGTGTGCTTAATAACTGGTGATGTGTGATGAATTTTCAGTGAATGCCTCTGGGTGGACTGTTCTGATTTGCAGCTCAGAGAGAAGCTGGAACAGAAAGCAAAGGAGAAGGTTGCAAATCCCTTAATGAAATTTTTAATAAAAGCAGCTTTGAATGCATGCCTTTTTCAAATCATTGCATCTGACCATTTTTTGAGAGTCGACATAACTGATCAAGAGAGTGAACATTAAGAATGCAAAAAGACAGCCCAATTAAAGAGAAAGGCACAGCTGGGAATAAGTGAAGGCCAGAAAGTAGGTTTAAACCAGGGTCAGGAAATTTTCCTGGTGGCCAGTTCTCACTGAGAGTTTGGGGATATCTATCTTTCACTTCCTTAACCTTGAAGAGTAAAAGTGTGTGGTAGAATTTATCATCACTACATCACCATACCACTTTGTTCTAGAGTTTTCACAGTGAGAGGAAGAAAACTTTGTGCAGGAGTTATTACAGGGCCAGCCTTTTTCCAGGAGAACAATAGGAACTGGAAATCAGTGAGGAAGTAAACTGTATGTAAGTTCCTCTTGATAGCCAAATGGTCAGCCTCACTTCCCTCCCAGAGAGTCTTTGCTATCCACCCAGGGAAAGCCTCTTTTCCAGGTGGCACTGAGCTCATCTGGTGGATGTCATTATTGCTAGGCAGATGTCAGACTGCGCCAGTCAGAAGGGTTGATGAGAAGATGGCGGGAGCCTACTGGAGAGACATCTGGGATACCTAAACCCCTAAATTGTTCTTACCCCTCACAGTGAAAAAGGCCATGGTTTTGTATGAAGTAAGGGTTAACAGCCATTTTCTCTTCTTTCCTTTCTTTAAAAATAAATATTGTTTTTAAGCCTTCCTCAGAGCCAGGACACAGGTATGGATTGACTGACATTAGAAGTGCTCATGCTATTTCCTAACAGAAGTAGTTAAATAAAACATCAGCTGTGGCTGGCCCAGGGAATGAGAGCGACAGTGGGGGCAGGCACAACTGTCTTCTCAACAATTATTTGCAGACATCATTAATAAATCTGCCCTGAAGCAGCAATCAAGCCAATTCTTCCTTTGGCAAGATGTTTAACTGTCACACAGAAATAGCTGTAATCAGACCAAGATTAGAACAGAGGAGGCTGACTTTATGTATTTCCTCCTGTAGTTTTTGAACAAGCATATGTGGTGCTAAGCAACTAGGTTTCCCAACAGCCCCATGTATATGCCCCTCAGGAGTCCTCATTCATTGACATATTTATTATATGTGCAGTGGAAAGTTTCCCCCTTTTTGAATCTTTTGTGTTTTATCAAAAACAGAATGAAATATCCTCTCTATATGTTTACACTGAAAGTGTGTGTGTGTGGGTATCTCAAAAGACCCCACTGAGGTGTAATTCATTGCAGGTTGTTTTATGGGAGAGAAAAAAGAAAGGAGAAGAGAAGAAAAACCTTTTTCTCCCCCCCAAAAAAAAAGGAATTTGTGGCTTTTGGCACTGTTAATAATTTGTGTGGAAAAATAATGTTTTCTTGTGTGTTTAATCCTGTGCCAAGGCAGCTGCTGGTGCAGTAGCGTTCTGCAACAAATTAGAGGGCAGTTAAAGCGAGATTTTCCACCATCAAGAACAAAGCAAGGCCAGTTAGCATGAGGACAGCTTGTTCTAGTTGCTAATGTGCTTAAAAACTTGCTGCACATAATTTGAAACAGCTTTTGTGTGAGGATGCCGCTCGGGTTTCCGAGGTCTAGTTCTAATTCTAAATCAAATGGAAGCAGCTGAATGAGAAAATGACAAGTTATGCAGTGACATCGTCTGTCCTGGCTACAAAGATCATTTTTTTTCATCCTTGCTATTGATATGAAAGTTAATTCCCCTCAATATTAAAATATTTAATGGATGACAGCTGTCTGAAATATGAAGCTCTCGGCCCCTATTTACTGAAGGAGAGCTCTCAATAACGGTGTGGCAGCTCTAACACACTTACAAATTATTTAAAGATGTAGTACCTTTGCTGGGAAGGAAGCAGATGTTAAAAAGATTCAGTGCCTCCTTAAAAGTTGATCTGAATCTCAAGAGTTTTAATCAATGTAGCTTTTTATTTCACTGACTTGGAATTAAATGGGATTCCTTGGCTGAAATGCATTAGAAAAGAGCATGCTGTAGTCCAAATACTTTTTAGTGCCTAGAATTTAAAACTTTCATTTGTAACTCAGCTAGACTGCAGAGAATTAAATCAAGGTGGGAGAGAAATAGGAGAAGGCAGATTTCTGTTGGAGTTTTTGCCTACTTAAATATGGGCTGGGCACTGCTAGAGTGGTGAGAGGTTCCAGACCATGTGTAAGGAAGGAATGAGGATGGAGCTCCTAAATTAATATTCATCAGCCCGAATATTAAGTTCTTCTTAAAGGCCAAGTGCACTGCCGACACTCTCACTAATAGGTTTTCAAATGCTATAGTTGTAGCTATCCTAGAAAATACTAATGAAAGACATTAAGGTTCAAAGAAGGTCTTAAAGAAATCTCAGAGGTCAAAATTTCTTGGTAGACTGTATACATTTAAAGATAAATGAGAGGATTTTGCCTAAAGTAAATTATATAGAAGAATTTTATTCAAAGGAAGCATAGGGAGCCTATCTTTTAGCTACATGGTACCATTAGCACCTGAGGTTGGAAAGTTACAGTTGACCCTTTAACAAAGTGGGTGTTGGAGTGCTGGCCCCTGCACAGTTGAAAATCTGATTATAATTTTTGACTCCTCCAAAACTTAAATACTAATAGCCTACTATTGATTGAAACCTTACCGATAGCATATGTCAATTAACTAAATGTCAATTAACATATATTTTGTATGTTATATGTATTATATACTATACTAGAGGCCCAATGCACGAAATTCGTGCAAGAGTAGGCCCTCCTTCCTCCGACTGCCGGCACCGGCTTCCCTCTGGCACCTGGGACCCGGGCTTCTCTCCATCTACCAGCAGGCACCGGGACCCAGGCTTCCCTCCAGCCCCAGCCTTGTCCAGAAAGATGTCCGGCATGACGTCCAGAAGGACATCTGGTCTAATTAGCGCATTACCCTTTTATTATTATAGATTCCTACAATAAAGTAAGCTAGAGAAAAGAAATTGAAATCTGTGGTGTTCAAGAGTCAACAGTGTACACTTTTTTTTTTTTGTCTACATAATGTCAAATATAGAATTCTCTGGATTCATTTCCCTTTAGGAAAAAATGAAAGTTGGCCAAATATTTAGTATTTATATACATTTATTTATCTCTAGTTAAACTGAAGTGAACCAGAAATTAGGAATTGGAGTAGAAAAAGTATGGGTAGGGCCTCTTAACACAAAGGAAAAATGAACAGTTGCTTATTTTGTGAAGAGCTACTGTGTGCTGTTGTGAAGGTTGTATACTACTCAGCTCAGGGAGGTACTGTTCAGCTGGTAGTCTGTGTGAATGGTATCAGAGAGCTATGAAGTGTACAATTTATACAGCCATCTGTAGTCATATCTGGATTGGTTTGATTTTAAGGACAAACTTAGCTGCCAAATTTTCCCCTATGGATAATCACAATATGTGTTTAACTTGTCCAGACAACATTATAAGGGATAATATGTAAGTAGTTTATGTCAGGAATAGTATTTGTGAAGAATCATACTTTAGTTAGCTAGCACATTAATTTCCTCATACACTCTTGGTAAAAGGGACATTGTCTCTATTAGAAATTAGGGTGCTAGAAGAAAGGAATATAGAGATCAGTTTTACTGGTGAAATAGAAAATTACTAGAAGCTTAAGGGGCAGTTTACCTTAGGAAGAATAACATGGCATCATAAGCAGCAAAGAAATTGAGAGCACTGAGGACCGGGGTTGAAAGATACAGAAAGGAGGAAGAAAAGCTCAGCATATTTCAGAATTTTTCAGAGCTCTCTTTGAAGGAACAAATATTCATTTAAAATTTCTAATTATTTCTGCCTCCAGATTATCTTCTTATCCACTTCTAAAAGGCTAATTGGTCTTTACAAGATTCAGCCATTTCAACAAATAATTATTGAGCACCTTTTATTGGAGAGGTGTGATGGAAAATGCAATGAATGGCACATGTCCTGAGGGGTGAGGGAGTTGGGGAGCTATTTACCAACTCCTGTTCTTATGAGTTACTGCAGGGAGTAACTCTGTGGGACTTCCTGAGCTGGTAGAACATATTCCGGTCGCCAGATGTAACCTTCAGGTAGAGAGGTACAGGAAGCCATGGCTGATAAGGGGAGTATTCACAGTTGATCTCTAGGAAGGCTGTTGGGATATGGGTGAGGTATCAACAGTGTCTGCTATAAACAAGAAAAAGAAGGAAAAAAATAATAGGATTCTGTGGTCAGTACAGAGTTGAATGGGGTAAAATAAGTTTCTTTACCATTCGACTTCTCAATAATTTTAATATTTGTTATGAATATTCTAAAAGGGAACAGATTATGCAGGTTTTATGAAGTTTACTTGAACATAGAACACATGTTTAGAGAAGCATCTTGGAAGGTTAATGCATGGAACATATTTTATAAATATCTCATTCCTGCTTTTATATGGTGTCTCTATGTTCAAGTCATGCTCCTAGTCCCTAGACAGGAATAAGGAGATGTGAAGGTAAATGTAACTTAAGTCCTGGCTTTAAGTTGCTTATGAGCTATTAGGGAAGATATGTGTGACAACATGCATAATGTAAATTAGTCAGGGAGGGGAGGGATATGCTAGATCAAAGGAAATACAGATCTCTTCCAGCTGGAACACAATGAAGTTTTTCTGGTTGAAATGGTATTGACTGGACCTTAAATTTAGGGTGGGCTTGGAGAATTTTAAGAGAAAGGGTGATAGCAAATTATTCTAGGCTAAGGACATAGCATAAACAAAGGCATGAAGGGTGGAATTAATGGAGAACAGTGTTGAAAAGGCCTTTCTTTTATAGATGTCTTGAAGTCTATAAAAAGGAGGCTGGAATGCATGAACAAAACATTATAGAAAACGTCTCTCAGTAATAAACTGTGTGGGTGTGTGCATGCTCACACAAAAAAATTAGAAAGTTTCTGAAGAACCTTTCCATTGTTGACAGGGAAAACCTTATGCTCTTGGTTGCTGAGTCTAGATAATAGTTTAAAATGTCATGGAATGCCTGGTATTCTCTAGGCAGCTCCCATGGGATCTGTTATCACTCTCATTAAATCTGTATCTGCTATAGCTGCAGGGAGCTCCCCTCTGCAAAAAAACTACCAATTCCAGGAGCTGCGCACTCTAGAATCTTTATATTTAACCCTAAAACTCAAAAGCATTGCTTCCACTCCTTCAATCTAACTGCTCTTTCAAATCCTTAGGTGTCTACCTGTAATGAGAGGGCAAGTTCTCATGTCGGCCAGAGTATAAATGATTGATTGCAGTGAAACTCTATTCCTGGCAAAACAATTCAAAACCCATTTAATTATGTTGTTAAAAATAAAACAAAAGTTTCATGGAAAAATGTTAATAAGAATACTTTTCATTTTTTAATTGTTGCCTACTTATCCAAGTGTATATATATTTTTCTTATTTCTGTAAAGTGATTCCAATTATATATATATTATTTATTAATGTACCTTATTTTTTGTTTCTCCATATTTTTTCTCTTTTGAAGCATTTATTTTTAAGGATAATTTGATTGTTTTTGCAACAATTATAAGTGCTCATCATATACTATCAATCAAAACTCAAAACTATAAAAATAAAGAAAAAACCCTCAAAATTTTATATCCAAAAATAACTGTCATTAACTTTTATTATATATCATTCTAGAAATACTGGCATTGTGTTTCAGCAAGAAAGGCAGATAAAATGAAATTTAGGTAATTGCTGAGCTTTAGATAAATCTCTCTACACAAATATGGGGCTTCCTATAGTGTCCCTTTAAAGTTTCTCATCAAAGCAGTATGGCTAGACTATAAAAGATTGGAGTCTTTTTTTAGGCTATGTATTCTAACGTTGACTCTGCATATCAAGGTGAGAGAATTAGACTTCTTATTTCTCCCACCCATTTTTATTTTTTCTATTACTACTAGAGGCCCGGTGCACAAAATTCGTGTACTCGGGGGGGGGGCATCATCCCACCCTGCACCCTCTCGCAGTCCAGGAGCCCTTGGGGAGTGGGCCTAAGCTGTCAGACATCCTTAGCACTGCCACGGAGGCGGAGGCGGGAGAGGCTCCCGCCACTGCTGCTGCACTCACCAGCCATGAGCCCAGCTTCTGGCTGAGCAGCACAGCCCTGTGGGAGCGTACTGACCACCAGGGGGCAGTTCCTGCATTGAGCATCTGCCCCTGGTGGTCAGTATGCATCATAGCAACCAATTGTTCCACTGTTCGGTCGATTTGCATATTAGCCTTTTATTATATAGGCTATTATTATTTTAATATCATCAAGTTGTATTTGCATTCTATTCTTTATAATTTTAATAGTCCGTATTTCTTCTTTTGATTCACTTCTTAGTTAATTAGATAACATCTATTAAGTTTTATATACTTAGGCTTTTTCATGTTTTATAAAAACACTGTTCAATAGAATTTTCTTGAAGCTGTGCTGTCTAGTACAGCAACTACTAAACATATGCAGCTTTTGAACACTTAAATGTGGCTAGTATGACTAAAGAACTGAATTTTAAATTTTAATTAATTTATTTAAATTTTAATAGCTACATTTTAATAGGAACTGAATTATAATTTTTATTTAATTTTAATGGCTACCATAGTAGATTACAACTTGGTCTTTAATGCTTTAGCATATCTTCAAACATTTTATGTATTTATAGTAAAGATATAAAACCTTAGTAAACAGTTTCCCTTAGAATTTTGTAGGCATTGAGTATTGCTATGAAAAATTCTGAGGCTATTCCAACTTTTTTTTTTAAAAATTTGACAATATTTTACATTTTGAAAGATCCCAGAGGCAGGTGGAGGAGGCTGTCTGGAACTATTATAAAGGGCAGGATCCATGATATTTTCAACTGTTTTTATATTTATCAACCAATAATAATAACAAGGTTGTATGTCCACATGAGAATATATCAACATGGAAAGGTTACTATATCTGCAAGGTAGTTGGTTATTACCTCAGTTTCACATAAGATAAATTAATTTAGAGAAGTTAAATAAGTTTTCTAATGTTACACTGGCAGTAAATGGCAGAAGTAGGACTTGCTTTCCATCACTCCTGTGATTTAACTTTATAGCAGCAAAAATTATTTCTTAAAAATGAAATCTTGTATTAAATTCTAAAATAAGGTATTTAAAATTGCTTTTAATTCTATATTTTAAATTTCAAATTTAAAACATGAATTATTAAAGAGCCAATCTATGAGAGCAGTTAGATTGTTTTAATCAACACCAACATTTGAAATCCAAGGTCCTAACAGTTACAGCCTTCCATTACTCAGTACCAGACTTATTTCTATCTTGTTTAGTTTACTCTGTCATGCAATTCATTCCTCATGCAGATACATAGTTGTAATGGTCACTCTTTTCTTAATGGCATGTATTAAGCACAGTACATTCCTCAATTAAACTGATCCAGAAACTTAAAAGAAGAGCAGTATAAAAAAATTTGGTTTTAAAGTTGAGTCATAACCACATCTAATAAGTGCTTTCATTTCTTAACTTCAATAGAAAGGTCAGCCCCAAGCTTACAGTAAACATCAAAGCGATATGTAGTAACGTTACGTGTCACTGGTTCAATTATAGTTGACTGACTACTGAGCTATGCCAAGGGTTTGGGCCAAATAGCCACGTGTGAGTCTTTCTGGTACATGACTGAGCAGAATATCTCATAATGGGTGCTTTTACATGAGTGAATTTTTTAAAAGATAGGTATAGACCTATAACTTTTCTGAGTAATGATGCATGTATAAGTTCATATAATGCATAAAACTAGTAAGGGAGGCTTTCTTCTGATATGTGTAAAAAACGTGTTAAATTGTTGTGATCTTCAGTGTCATACATTAAATTCTAATTAAATTTCTAAACAAAGTTCAAATTATTAAAATCTTACTGAAAATCTATTCGAACCAAATAACCCATAAAGCACTGCTGAGTACAGTTTGACATATTCTGTAGCCTCACTATCAAGTCTCAGAGGCCTTGGTAGTTGCAAATATTTATGTCAGTTGCAAATATCAAAAAACATTGCCCCAAGCTTTCATGATTTTGCTCCTAAACTCATTATTCATCTTCTTTCTTTTGTAGTCAAGATAAAAAGATAGCCCATTTAGACCTTCTTGTTCTGACTTGGCAAAGAGTTAGAAAAATCACTCTTTCTGGTTTCAGATCTTGTAGACCTTGGAGCAAGGGTGTGTGTGTGTGTGTGTGTGTGTGTGTGTGTGTGTGTGTGTGATAAAAAGCTGGTAAAAATTACTGGGGCCAGTGGCCCAGAAAATGGTCCAGGTTGATTATAATCCAAATTAACAAAAATTCTGTGTAAAGATTCTTAGCTAATCAGTTCTTGCTGGGAGGAACGCCCACATATTTTTCACCAGCATGAATCAACTTTTGGCAGCTCTGGAAAGGAATCCCAGAAGTAGACATTCCTCTCCTCTGACTTTTTCTTTAGTTGAAATTTTATGCTTCTGTGGTTTCTCTATTTTTAATCTGTGACCATTGCTTATCTCCTTTACTAAAGTAAGAAAGGTTCATCCAATCAGAAGGAGCAGAGATCAGATGTGTGGAGACAGTCAAGTCTGAAGTATGCAAAAGAAAAATCACACACTCTGACTTCATGTATGCATGAAAGCAGGGTTGCTCTTCGAAGTTTAGAAACAGCCCAAGTATCAGTCCAGATTATGAAGTCCTTTTTCAAAATATGTGAAGAGTAACTTTCAGAGGTAGGGTACCCAAAGAATGTTAATATCCCTTAAAGATGTCTCTCATGTACAATATGAGATATGGGATAGATTCATTGATTGATTGAATAAAAGACCTTGCAGGACTTGTATTTAGTCTATCACCTTCCTCTGACATATGGGGGAATAGACCCAGGAAAGTGCAATGGATTCTGTAAGGCCATAGGCCAGGAATGTGCCAGCTCAACTCTCACTTAAGTACTTACTATTTAGCCAGACATTATCCTTGACTCTGCAAAGTAGAAATGGCCCCTGTCTCCAAGGAGGTGATTATATAGTATGGGAGCAGGCACTTGAAAGAGAAGTTTCAGTACAGAGTTCTAAGAGTGAAATAGAGTTTCCTAAAGTGATTTTTCCATGTATTTAATTTCCTAAGGATCTACTGTATCTATAGTCGCCAATCAACATTTGTATGCATGATTATTTTCTTCCTCAGAACGGTCCTTTAAGATAGGTACTGTTATTTGTCCCATTTTATGGATACAAGTAAACTAGGCTAAAGAAAGTAACCTACTTGTCTGCACAAGTTTTGTTGTAGAACATGCTAAAGTAAAAGAATGCGACTGCCTAAAATCCCCCCCGCCCCAAATAAAAACACACACACAAAAAAAACCTATATTGCCAAGAGAACAAGAAGACAAATTACAGGCCAAGGGAAAATATTTGCAAAAAACACATCTGATAAAGGACTATTACACAAAATATACGAAGAATTATTCAAACTCAATAATAAGGACATGAATGACCTGAATAAAAAATGGACAAAAGACCTGAAAAACACCTCACCAAAGAAAATATACAAATGACAAGCATATGAAAACATGCTCAATATGTCGTTATAATTAATGGCAAATTAAAATAGTGAGATACCTCTACGAACCCCAAAGCACTGACAATACCAAATGCTGGTGAGGATGTGGAGCAACAGGAATTCTTGTTCATTGCTGGTGGAAATACAAAAATGTACATCTACTTTGGAAGACAGTTTGGCTATATATATATATATATATATATATGTATATATATATATATATATATATATATATATATATATATATATATCATTACATATATATTGATTTCAGAGAGCAAGGGAGAGGGATAGAGATAGAAACATCAATGATGAGAGATAATCATCAATCGGCTGCCTCCTGCATGCCCCACACTGGGGATCAAGCCCGCAACCCAAGCACATGAATCAAACCATGACCTCCTGGTTCATAGGTCAAAACTTAACCACTGAGCAACCCTGACCCAGCAGCAATTTCTTATAAACATACTAGGGTCCCAGTGCATGAATTCATGCACCTTGAAAGGAACTGTGGGCTGTGAGGCTGCAGTGGACACAGGGGTGGGTCTCGGCTCATCCTCTGAGCCCCTGCCCAGCCCCTCCCACTGTGGCCCCTGGTCCCCTGTCTGCCAGCAGCCCCACTTCCACTGTGCTGCTCCCACGCGCTGACAGCGCCGGCCCCACTCTCACCCGCTGACTGCACGATTGCAGCTGCTGCCCCGATCGCCTTTCAGGAGCAGGGGGAGGTGGAGAATCCCTCAGGGAAGATCGGGGTCAGCAGCGGGTGTGAGCATCGGCTCCAGCACCGGCAGCAGGTTCAAGTGGGGCTGTGGTGCGCAGGAACAAAGAATTTTCAGTAACCATCAGAGGGTCACCCAGATGACAGCAACCAGTGCCCGCCTTGGTCTGGCATCTGGCACCCGCACTCACCTGCTTCACCATCCCGCTGCAGCTGATGCCTGCCATGTTCCGTGAGTGCCCCCTGGTGGTCAGCGCATGTCATAGTGACCGGTTGTTTGGTTGTTCCACCATTTGATATATTTGAATATTAGGGTTTTATATACATAGATTGTTACCATATGATTCAGCCATCATGTTTCATTTACCCAAAGAAGTAGAAAACTTAATGTTCATGGAAAATCTTCACATGGATATTTATATCCACTTTATTCATAACTGATAAAACTTGGGAGGAACCAAGATGTCCTTTAGTAGGTGAATGGATAAACTGTGGGGCCTCTAGTCAGGGGAATATTACACAGTTCTAAAAAGAAATGAGGTATCAAGCCATGAAAGTACATGAAAAAAACCTTAAATGCATATTACCAAATTAAAGAGGTCCATCTGAAAAGGCTATTTACTGTATGATTCAAACTATATGACATTCTAGAAAATAAAACTATGGACACAGTAAAAAGATCAGTGGTTGATGGGGTGGGGAGAGAGGGAGGGCTGAATAAGTGGATTTTTAGGAAAGCAAAATTATCCTGTATGATACTAAAATGGTGGATACACTTACATTTTACATTTGCCAAAACCCATAGACTGTACAACAGTAAGAGTGAATCCTAATGTAAATTATGGACTATGGGTGATAATGATGTGTCAGTGTAGGTTCATCCTTTGCAACAAGTGTACCACTCTGGTGGAAGATGATAGTGTGGGTGTGTGTGGGCAGGGAACTCTCTGTACTTTCTATTCAGTTTTGTTGTGAACCTACAACTGCTCTGAAAAATAAAGTCTATTAGAACAAACACTCCTCTTTTGTTCAGATTCAAGATTCGATAAGGTTAGCTCAGCAAGCAACTGGCCCCCATTCCATTGTTTTCTTTTGATTCACATGGGGGTGATTGTGTTTTATTCAGTTGAGCTTTAGGTATCGCTAGATCTGCTAATCCCTCTATTTACTTTGAACTCCTTTACAACTTTGGGTGGATATCACGAGAAGAAACTAAGGAAAAACAAAACCCTCAACCAAGAAGGAAAAGGTCATGCACCTTAAACATTTTTTTTTCTTTATAAACTCACTATATTAAACTCCCTCAATTGAAATGTATTGTTAGTGGCCTTTTTCTTCCCACAGTTGAGGGTGGGCAGATTATTACCGGTCACACTGATTTTTGAACAGGGCATACGTTATGGGAGGGCCCACTGAGTTTATTATTAATTCTGTATATAATAGGAAACAAAACAAAACCCTCTACACAAGCCTGACCCTTTGTTTCCTGTATGCATTATTATTTGTTGTGGTGTGCCGCCGCCTGACCTGATGTAAATACTAAGTTCACAGCCCCTTTTTAAAAATTTAACAGTGCAACCATAAATCGCTTGTCCATTTATAAATAAAACAAAATGTGGGATATGATGGCGCTCGAGAGAATGTACTGTCTGAAACTCTTGGATCGCACTCTCAGCACAGATGTGCCAAAGCTGTTTGGCAAAGTATAAATTGAACTTGATGTTAGGGCTGTTCACAGCCCTCGGGGGGCAAGTGGGCTGGGTACTTGGCTGAAATTGCCTCAGAACATTAGAAAATGGCAATTGCCTGAGACTTTTCAATGTTTTCGCTTGAAGCATTACTCTCTTTCTGGTTTTTCAGTATAACTTCTAGGCTTGATTTGAATTAGCCAAGAATATTGCTGATTGAATATGATGATTTCTAAGTTGTTTTTTTAATTAGTGCATAAAAAGGAGACCTCTGTCTTCTCTACAGGGGCAGATGTAGAGAGAAAACAAAATGTATTGCTCATTAAAGTTTACTTTTCCAATTTTATTCAGTTGGGAAATGCTAAGAGGTTCTTGAAGATTAAATTCCACAGGGGATGTGCTACTTCTTGCTATGTTAGTGGTTTTCCCATGAAATTAGAGTGGGATGTGGGACCCCACATTAGAGCAAATTGGTCATTGAAAAACAATGGTGTGGGATGGAAAGTCTTGTGTTATGGGAAGTGTGGTAGCATCTGGAGACTCTGGTGCTGTCTCCAGTTTTGCTACCAATTAGTGTTCTGAGTGGGACACTTACATCTCATGGCCTCTGATACCTCTTTTGTGAAATCTGGGAAGACAGGAAGGTGAGTAGGGTTAGCCTTTGGTCACCAGCGCTCCTGCTGGTTCTAACTTTTCATCGTTCTGTGAAAATGAACTGGGACATGAGGCGTCGGCTCTGGATGTCTTCCTTTGAAGGCCCTTCCCTAGGCTTTTCTAGCCATTTAGTGATGGGTGTCTACAAAAGCTATCAACCCTCTGTCTGCCCTCAACTACAGAACACAGGGATCACAGGAGAATCCTGACTCTAGTTCTCCATGGCTTACTTAACATTTTGTAGTTTATAAAGCACTTCCACCTATATAAGCCTCTGAGGTGGGTACTATTATTGTTCAGAGCTTACAAGTGAGGAAACTTTCAGAGAGACTAAGTGTGCTTGCCCAGAGCATGTAAAATCATCCCAGGCAGTCATGGACTGGTAGTTCAATCTAGCCTTTGGAGTCAAGACCTGGATTTGAATTATGACTGCCATGTATTCTTTCTGTAATCTTGGGCAAATTACTCAATCTCAGTGTCTGTGTTTATACAAAGGAATGTTGTAATGTAATGTGATGGGGGAGGGAAAGGGAATGTTTATATATAATATATATAAAAAACGTGTTGCACAATTTCTTAAAAATGATAGCTGTAATTATTACTTTACTAGGGGCCCAGTAGTGCGAGTGTGGCCGTCACCGGCAGCGGGTGCGAGAGGTGGCTGCCAGCCCCAATTGCCCCTCAGGAGCAGGGGGAGGTGGAGAAGCCCTGAAGGGCAATGGGGCCAGCAGCCGCCGCTCACACCCACTGGCGACACTGAGCGATCCGGGCTGGAGCTGAGCTCTGGGTGCCAGCAGCGGGTGCAAGCAGGGCCAGTGCCAGCAGCAGGTGCGAGCACCGGGCAGGACTGTAGCACACCAGAGCAAAGAATTTTCAGTAACCACCAGAGGCTTGCCCCCAATGACATTGACGGGCACTCCACCTTGGTCTGGCGCCCCTGTTCACCTGCTTCACCATCCCACTGTGGCTGATGCCCACCATGTTCTGTGCTCTGCCACCTGCTGCTGATGCCTGCCATGTTCCACTCATGCCCCCTGGTGGTCAGCACACATCATAGCAACTGGTTGTTTGGTTGGTCGGTTGTTCTGCCGTTCGATCTATTTGCATATTAGGGTTTTATATATATAGATTATTAAGTAGAGGCTCTAGGCCTTCTGATCCATGATCTTTCTACTGTATCCAGCATCTATTTGGCAGCAGAGACATGTTTATAATCTTGATTACATTAATGTCTGAAAATCAATTTCTCTCAAAAGTGTCTGTTTATGGTCAAGAAGGTCTTGTGTGTATCAGGACCTACTGGGAGGACTTCATTCACCTGCAATTGAATGGAGTTAAAATGGGCCAAAGGTCAGCCTGAAAGGAAAACAAAAGGGAAAAACCAACCAACACCCACAGTTTTTTCTTAAAGAAATTATTGTGCAAGGGGCTTGGCCCTCGCAGCTAGCGGTGGCTACCTTGGCCCTTGCAGCCCCAGCTTCATCCAGACGGTTGACTAGACAGCTGTTCTGCTGTTTGGCCGTCTGGTCTAATTAGTGTATTACACATTTATTATTATAGATTTGGTTTATTTAAAATGTTTTTGAAATAACAGTATAAATAAGGAAGAAGTTAACAAAACATTAAATGTGTTTATATCCCTTATAAGCAAATATTGCTTACCCAGTGGTACATTTTATTTGTTTTCCTTGCAGGGAATCATTGTTATTGCCATTTTGTTGGTCACAGTTATTATCAGCTGTAGGTACAAGTCTGAATCCTAAAACTACGGGCTAATCCTAATTGTTAGTGACTGTTTTCATAAACTTGAGGGGATGAAGGGAATTGGGAACCCATAGTACTGGATGGTTAACTTGGCAGTTTTTTTAAAGTCAAACTTTCAGGCTACAAAGTAAGTACACAAAGGCTGAAAATGAAGCTCAGGTCTTATAGTCGGAAACCTAGTTCCAGCTTGTTATTGATACTCTGTTACCATAGATAGGACACTTACACTTTTTGAGCCTAAATTTTCCAATCTGAAAATTATAGAATTGAGTTTAGGGACTTCCTTAAGATTAATTCTTAATTCCTAAAGTCCCTGATGTGTGACTCCAAAAAATAGTGCTTATCAGCCTCACAGGTCTGTTCACATTTCACTTCTGTATGGCTGTAGATGCCTTCTGCTGTTCTCTATCTTTTAGCTACCAAAGGCAACTTCATGGACAGTAGATCAGTTTGCTATCATCACAAAACATGCTGCATGAAAACCATGTCAAAGCTAGTGGCTAATACTACAAGTATTTGTTCTTATAGGTCTGCAGGTCAATTAAGGACTGACTGAAGGAAGCTGATGTTGGCAGGGTGGCTCTGTTGCTCTTGGCTGAGCTCGCTCAGATGTCTGGGGTCAGTTGGCTGATGTTAAGTTGGGCTCAGCTGGATCAGTTACACACTTCCCCCCATGTCTCTTACCCTTTTGCTGGAGCCTAACAGGGGCATGTAACATCAGGTTTAAGGGTGAAGATCAGCCAGGAAAGGGCTTTTGAAGCCATTGGTCATAACACACTTGATAACATTCTGTTGGCCAGTGCAAGTCACATGGTCAATCCCCAAACCAAAGGGTAGGAAAATATATTCTGCAAATTGCAAAATCACATGGTAGAGGAGGCTGAAGAATTGGCCACTAATCCAATCTACTGGATACTATTCTCTTTTTGGAAACGTAAAGTTGCACTGTTATCTGCCACGTACATTTGCACTGGTTAGTTGCCTGAAGAGATTTTCTGCACCTGATACCTGTCTCTTGAGAAATGGAAAATCTGGGTCTACCTTCCTTGAGACTCAGGAACTAGGATTGCTTAAAGCACTGCTACTCAAAGTGTAGTTTGAGGACTGACAGAATAAGTGACACCTGGGAGTTGGTTGGAGCAAATTCCTTGGCCCCCATCAATGAACTGAATTAGAAACTCTGTTGATGGGGCCCAGGAATCTATGACAAGTTCCCTCGGTATTTATCCTGCTCATTAAAGTTTGAGAAACACTGGGATGGATCAAATCAAATCTTTGCCCTGGTGCTCTTGGTAGCCTCATCTCTGTGTAACTTTGCCTTCTCTTGCTTTACTGAATTGCCTTTATTTTTTTACCTGACCCTGCTGTTGGAGGTTTCAGGATGACAGTTAATATACCAAAGTAGCAGCCTTCTTTACTGTACCTGAGGCCAAAATACACTTCCTGATACTTCTATCCCATTTCGAGTCTGGACTTCTATACTGCATCTGTGGAAAGCTACAGAACAGACTGCTACCCAGTTGGCATACTGTGACTTCATGTCAAACATGAAAACACAGGAATAGGAGATCTCAGGTATATGCAAATCTTAACTTTTAACTCTGCCCAATAGATACATGTGTGCCAGTAGACGTCACATTTGTGCTATCTCACTAATTACTAGTACATGAATCATTCAGCTTCACAGCGAGAGGTGATGAGGATGAAAGACTGCTTCCCAATACTTCGAAGAGAGTGAAAGTCATATTTTATGTGGTTGCAAAATTATGGGAGAGGTAGGAAAGTATTTTTCCTCTTCGGCAGGGGAGCTCCTGTTTGGGACCATGTCAATCTTCTTAGCAGTTTTATGATTCTTCTGAGATGAGAGAGTTCACACTTGTTTCCATTTTAGCAATTAATATAACTATATTACATACTGGAAATATACAAAATAGTGATAGGTGATATGATATAACGAATGACACCTAAAAAATATTGCTTCCTCTTTCTCACTTTGAGATAGCAGAGCTGAGTTTATAAGGTTTAGTATCAACACTTAACATCCCTATGATGAAAATATCTAGTGTCATAACTCAGCACAACTGTATGCTAAGTGTTGACATTGTGTGTTGTGGGGAAAGAAATGGAAGGAAATAAAGGGAAAATAGGTGATTGCTCACACAATAGAAGAAGATATTATCCTGCCAATTCCTTTCTGGAACTGTATGCATCATGCCCTGCGTTTGTGATATAGCACAGGGAGTCATTGCCAACAATGAATGACATTATTGGGATGACAGCAGTTTAAGTGCAAAAGAAATTTGAGTTCTGACAAACCAGGCAGACACACACAACATGAAAAATGTATAATGCATCACCATGGCCAGTTGTGTCTGTGGCAGTTAAGATACCGATACTGACTGAGAGGTTCATCCGTTATTTGATTTTGTCTCATGGTTTGAATCTCTATCAGGGGTGGAGAGGGCTAGTTTGCTCTGATAGATGGTAGAAAGAGGGGGTTTGGTCTGCTTCTCGTGTGCACATAAGGAATAAGCTTCTTTGAGTTTGCATTGACTTTATTATCAGAGCTAATAAATGGATGGATTTTTTAAAAGGAGAGGAAATGTAAAGGGCTTGAAAGGTTTGGAAGTTGCTGTACTAATGCACAGCCAGTTACAGATGCCTTTGCCAGTGTTGCTGTCAATGTTTATTTGATAACTTGGTCCTTTATGGAAGAAAACTTGGAGTCATACTTGATTTTTCCCTTTTCTCTCACACCCAAATCCATGGGACCTGCCAACTTTTTGTTCTCAATGTTTATAGAACACGTCCTTTCCCTTCATTCTTTCTCTCACTGCTTTGTTCATTCTTCGTCTAATCCTCACTCACTTTGTCCTTTGGCAGAGACTAGTTGGCCTCCCACCTCCAGTATTAGATGTCCTTTATTGTAGTTGCCATCAGGGATCTTTTTACCCTTTGAATCATGAACTCTTCCATAGTGCGGAGAGTGTTCAAGATGACCTAATGGGTTACAGGAAGAAATATTAGGGTGCATGCACACACGAGTGCCAGCGCACATGCGTGCATGCACACACACACACACACACATTTGAAAAGAATTAAGGAATTAAGATGTATTAGTATTTAGTAACGTAGGGAGTGACACTGGCACCTGTACTCTGTCCATGTGTCCTGTGAGGAGTTGAGGTAACCAAAGAAAGAGACGGAATTCTGCAGCACAGAGTGGTGAACAGCAGTGCCCTGTGAGTCTGCTTAACTGGATTTACAGATTATGTCATATAATTTTAACCAAATGAACTTCCAGAGAAATGGGCGAGTGGCTCATAAAGAAATAGTATAACAATGGCAGAACTGGCACTTTGCCTTGTCCTGGTACAAGCTCTTTATCAGCCATATGGTGGGGCAAAAACAATCATGACCTAATTAGATCTGACAGAGCCAGTTAAAAAGAAATAGAAATTATCAAGAAGATTATTTGAATTGTTAATAAAGAACCACTCCCACAGTGTAATCTCTGCTTTGAGATATTAGCTCATGATAATAGTAGATATATGTAATAAATACAGATTAGGTTTATATATGTACATTTTTAAGCTGATGAGATACACAATGAAAAACTAGCTCTCAGGATACATTTCAAGCTCCTCAATGTGACATGCCAAACTGTCACTCCTCAGCCTTTAGCTTCAATGTAATTAATCTGCTCCTTCATCTGACTGGACACCCCAGACTCCCCGAATTACTAGTTTCCCAGAGACTCCATGCTGTCATATGTCCCTTGTCTGGAATTTTGGCTCTGCCTGAATATGCTTTCCTCACCTTTCTCCTTTCCAAATGTAATGTGCCTCTTAGGGCCCACAGTTCAGGAGCTGTTCAGGGAGGACATTTTTGCTTACTGGAGTGCTTCTCAAAACCTGGCCTATGTAGCTTTAAAAAATACCTGCTGCTTAGGCCCCACTCCCTAGAGAATCTGTTCTTTCAAAAGATTCCCAAGTGATTACACTGTGATTAACTTGATTCTACTGTTGATCACTCTGATTTACAATCATCAGTTTATACGTTTGTCTGCCAGGTGTAAGCATCCAGAGGACAAGAGCTATGCTATTCTTGGCTGTGTCCCCAGTGCTTAGGACATTACCTGGCTCTTAGCAGATGCACCATAAATTACTATTGATCTAAATCAGCAGTTCTAATCTCAGCTGCACATCAGAATCACTTGGGGAGCTTTAAAAATATTAAGGTCTCGTGTGGCTTACGTATCAGAACTTTTAAAAGCTCCTCATGATTTCAAAGTTGAGATCCAAACTGAACTCTATTGTTATTGATCTCAATCAATCAATCAAACAAAAAATTAGCATTATTCATAACAATTCAAACCTCCAGTCCCATCTCTTGTACTCATTAATTGTGTGACTTTGGGCAAGTTATTAACCTTTAAAGGTTTCTGCTAGCTTACCTTCAAAATATAGGAGTAGGGCTGGAGTATTCTTAAAGAGATTCACAAGTGTATAATTTGTTACTCTATGTATCACCAACTACGAATAAGAATTTTTTACATATAAGCGGAGTTTTTTCCTTTAATTCACAAATTTCAGAAATTTCCCTATTCTTGATAGGAAAATTTATTTAAAATATATCACACTTTCACCACTTTTAAACATAAAATTGAATAAAATGTGAGTTTCTTTTGATGTCTCAGGATAATATACAATTCCCTACTGCACTGTCTTCTTTTACAGTATTACCCCATGTGCCATTGAATTATGCACCTTATTTGCCCCAATGCTAAATGGTTACAGACTGCTATAATTTCCAATTCCCATGTGTAGCTTCATATATTTTTTCTTACTACCACATTGGTAATTCGTACTTCATACCGTTCCATTACGTGCCCTTTCTCCCAGTCTTGCAGTTTTCAACACTCTGACTGTAAAGTGGCATGGGCTGGGAGAGACACCTATGTCTAAAGTAGTAGCAGTGACAGAACCATTCAATCACTGTACTAAAGTGCACACCGAGGGACTTGAAATAAGATATGTTCAAATCTTTTCGAACCATATCTCCTGTATACTCCAGTATCCTCATCTGCTAAATGGGGATAGTAACA
This sequence comes from Myotis daubentonii, assembly GCF_963259705.1. NCBI lineage: Eukaryota > Metazoa > Chordata > Mammalia > Chiroptera > Vespertilionidae > Myotis > Myotis daubentonii. The sequence goes on from NC_081850.1 coordinate 47,240,842, forward strand.
GTATGCTTATCAAGGATTATGAGATACTGCTTGCAACATGCTAGTACTAAACACCAACACATGCTAGCAACAACAATCACATCTAATGCTTATAAATGATTTTTATGTTATAGGTACTGTGCTAGGCACTTTATATAGATCAACTCACTTAGTCCCCACAGAAGCCCTGTGGGATAGTATCTCCCATTATTTCCACTTTACCTACTAGGAAACTGAGATCAGAGAGGGGAAGTAACTTTCCCCAGGTTACATACCTTGGTTCCTCAAGGTTACACATGTGGCTGGCCGTCACATGTGGGGAAGGTGCCTTGGCCATCACTTTATGTTGAGTCAGGGTTCAGCGTGGATGGAGGACCCTCCTGGATCTTTTATTTTCTTCAGGGCTGACTGCTCTCTTTCCACCTGGGCCTCTGCTCTGCACGTGGTTATTAATATCCACAGTAACGTTCCAGTTGTCTCTTAGCAATTCAGAGTTGTCGGTTGACAGTGAAATGTTCAAGGAAGGTTCTCTGTTTAGTTATCTTTAACCTCAGGAACTAGAAAATTGTCCAGTTCATACCAGATGTTCTAATTGGGATGAAATTTTAAGGCACGATCAGTTTCCACATGGTTTTTCCTTCTGTGTTCTAAAAAATTACTCCAAATCTCTTCAGTTCTTGGCATTATAAGAAGTTGAGGCAAATTGGAATCATGGAAGGACATCGTTGGTCAGGAAACAATGTCATTCACAGTTTCCACTGTGGGATTCCACCTGCTTCTCCTATAGGACAGCTAATGATTCTGGGAATAGGGGAATGCCTCAAGCAGGTGTTTTCCAGGCTTTGGCCTTGATACTTCGGCTGGGAAGGAAAAAGGAGGGAGAGAGGGACAATCAAGAGCACAACTATTGAAACCACTGTTCAAGAATATATCATGTTTTAGAATTGCTATGCAAAATGCCACTTGAGCCCTTGTATGGTGTAACATAGTTCACAGCTGGACTTGAATGACAGCAAGATATGGCTAACTATTTTGGGGGTGAAATGACCTCTTAGTATATTAGTCCAGAGGCTGGAATGATGATAATATTCTCTACCTGTCCTTTCAGTTGGGAGGACATCTGCTCCCTATAGGGAGTTGTGATTAGGGGATGAAGCAGGCAACATGAGGAGCGATATGGTCAGTTATTCACCTCCTCTCCACTCCCCTCTCTTTTTCTCCATCCCCCTCTCTTGTTCTTCCTTTTTCCATTTCTTCCTTTTACTCACTCCCCTCCAATAATTAAATGCAAAAGCTACTCGAGTGCAATGACAGGTTACAAATTTAATCCTACAAAAGTCAGGAACTGTAGAACTGAAAGTCCATAGGGGATGTTAGCTTTGCCACTTTTATGTAATTATAGTAAGCTATTTATTTAATAGCTTAATTTATAATCACAAATACCATAGGAAATTCATACAGATGATATATTATAGAATTGTACACTTGAAGCCTATATACTTTTATTAATAATGTCACCCCAATAAATTCAATAAAAATAAAATAAGTAAAAATGTGTTAAAGGCAGGAGAGTTTCCCTATGCACACCAGTGGGGAAGAAAGCCCTGTAAGAAGCAGCCTTTCACTTCACAGTGCATCTTGAAATGCTTCGTCAAGAGCTCCAGTTACTGCCTGGAAGCACCCTACTCTTCAGAATGAGGGCAAATTGTCTCCTTTCAGCCTGATTCAAAGGTCCCAAAGCACTGGATTTACACACCAAAAATTCACTTCTGACTATGGAGGGTTTAAATGATTTTATTATATGCCTCACAATCTGTTTCTAAATCTGTTCCCACATACTTTACATTTACCTATTAGTCATTGAAGTTGAGGACTTTTGTATGGCACATTAAAGATAATAATGAGGGATTAAACTCCCTTAGAATGACCAACTTTGATGAAAATGTAAATTGAGGATGTCTGATCAAGTATATTAGATTCATTGTTCAAGACCAAATTGGTGTGTATATTATCTGAGTCAGGTTAAAGGTACTTGGGTCTTTGTCTGATTGGAGGTTGCTCAATGCCAGTCATGGGTAGGCCAAGGAGGAAAGAATGGTCTACAGACTTGTTTTGGAGCTCATTCCTACAAAGTGTAGAAGTCTTGTGTTGTCAGATTGAACTTTATATATATATTTTTCTTACTACCAGGTCGTTAACTGGTGTTTCATACCTGCTTCATTGTGCATACTCTCTTCTTCCTTCTCTCAACTTTCAACTTGCCGACATGATGGCATGGGGTTGTGCCCACACAGAACTGATGGGCAGGTATAGAGTTAGCAAGGCCTGTGTGGAAATTTACTATTCACCATTCATTAACTGCATGACGTAGGATAGCTCAGCATTCAAGATTTCATTTATAAAATGGGAAGATAAGAGCTAACATGGATTGTTATAAGGATTAAACAAAATAATGTTTGTGTGTCTGGGATGAGGTCTGGAACAGTATAGGCACTTAATAAATATTCAAGCCCCATCTTGCCCCTGCTTTCCCCTCTATGCAGGAAGAGGCTCAGGTATGCTATGACAGAGAGGACTGGGAGTATGAGACATTTTTATTACTCAGAATCCTTAGTACAGCTCTATATGAAGCCTGCAGCTGGCTAATGAAGCCTGATTTCTTGGGCATTTGCCTCTTATGGCTGACTGACTTGGTAACTAAATTATTCAAAGATTTTTGTAATATGTTTGAATTTCTTATATTCATTCAGTGGCTAATGATTCCTAGCCAGCCAGGCCAGGAGCCTCAGTTGAGAGAGAAAAACAGCTCTGTTCAAAAAAAGATATGTGTGTGTGTGTGTGTATATATATATTTTTAAATTCAAGAAAATGATTATTATATCCTGATGGATCTCTGCAATTAATAGTTTGGGATGTATTGAAATTGGATGAGTGGATAGTGACAGTAAATCCAGACAGACAGCCTGGGAGAGAAGTTGCTTTATCAACTTATTGTCATAGGAATTCCAAGAGCTGATGATCCCAAAAGTGGTGGAAGTGCAATTTCTGAGTATTGCAGTCTGCAGGGGGCCAAGTTATGCTGGCCATTTTTAAGCCAGAAAGCAAAGTCTGAACCTTTCCCACTTGTCTAAGGTCCCACTCATGCTGTTACTTTATATTTCTACTGAGTGAAAATGCCATCTTATAAAGATGCCATATCAATTTAAAATGTTTCAGTTATAATCACTCATCACTTGTGGCAAGCTATGGACTCTCTGTCACCAAGAGGTGTTCCTTAGATGCCTCTAAGATGTCATGTGTCTGTTGTTAAATATAAATATGTGTAAGATATTCCTGGGGTTATCTCCAGAGGGACACCTGTGCAACTGAAAAATTACCCTATTTTGAAATAATTGCTGGATTCATAATAAAAGTTCAGTGAGGAGAAATTGTTGCTAACTTTGTATGGGTAATATTTTTCTATTTTAATTAGAAGGAATCATGAATTGGATATGTTATCAAGAAGGAAGCTTTTCCCTCCTCTATCCCAATAGGTTTCTTCTCTCAAACAGAAATGTTGGGATGCAAAATGAAACCCCAAAGTTTAACAAAAAGTTCACCTTTTAAATTTTGGCATGCCCTCAAACCAAAAAGAACTATTTTTTTTCCTCTTGTGCGCTACTTGGTCAAATAGGAAAATATCTGTCTATAGGTACCTTCTTGTTTTAGGAAGGATGTGGGAAAGGTAAGTGCCCAGACTGAGGTGGTATATGTAGCTGATCATTAATAGGAATGAATAGCTTTACCTCTATAATTCAGGTGCCTTGTTTGCAAAACTTTTATCTGTGAGCCATTTCTCTCCAACATGTTGCTTTACCCCACATCCATCCTATCCTCTGAAGATGGTTAGTTTCTTGGAAATTGTTTAAAAAATTTATGTATTTATTCTGTCTGCTCTCAGTGATATTATCTGTCAAGAGCTGTAGTGTTTTCCAGATTGTTGTTCTTTCCCAGGAAGTAGTGTATTTTGAGACGACTTCATCTTAAGAGAATGTAAGGAGAAACATGTGTGCCAGCTTAGGGACTCCCATCTGGTGGGACATGGACTTTGACAGTGAGGAGCTATGGAAAGAGTCCAAAGGTTTGTAAACTTCCACATGGATATTTCCGTCCTTGTTTTTGGGTTTATATATGTGATTATTCTGAAGAATATACAAATTCATTTAAGGCTATTGTTTAATTTTTTTAATCCTTAATTGAGGACATGTTTTTATTGATTTCAGAGAGAGGAAAGGGAGAGGGAGAGGGAGAGGGAGAGGGAGAGGGAGAGGGAGAGGGAGAGGGAGAGGGAGAGGGAAAGAGAGAGAGAGAGAGAGAGAGAGAGAGAGAGAGAGAGAGAGAGAGAGAAAGAGAAACATCAATGTGATCAATGTGACCGATAAACATTGATTGGTTGCCTTGAATTTGTTCCCCAATCGGGAATTGAACCTGTGACCTAGGTATGTGCCCTGGTGGAGAATCAAACCTTCAACCTTTTGGTGTACAGGGCGGATGTTCCAGCCAACTGAGCCACCCGGTGAGGGCATTATTTCTGAATTCTTATTTGCTTTTTGCCAGGTTAAGTTTTTCCAGTCACTGGTTACTAAATATACACCTATTACATGCAGTTTTTAAAAGTAAAAATGAATCCCTCATGTTTGAAATGTTGGGGAGCTCCTGCCCTAGAATGAAAAAAAGTGGAAATAATCATGTTTAGAAAATCCATCAGTAAATCAGAAGAGAGAAAAGAGGTTTGTATGAAGACTAATGAACTGAAACAGGAACATTGGAGAACCAGACTCATGAAATAAGAATAACAAAAACAGGCTGGTAAACTGATTACAGAGAGTTTTAGTTATCTACTACTGTGTAACAAATTACCATGATACTGAGTAGCTTTAAACAGCACCATCTCCTCCAATTCTGTGGGGTGACTGGGCAGAGCATGGCTGTTTTGGTCATGTGATGTTTTATGGGCTACACTCATTTGAGCACTTAACTGGGCCGAACGTCTCAGATGGCTTCCTCTCACATGACTGACACTTTGGCAGGGACAGTGGAACGGTTGGGCCTCTCTTACTCTATTATCTCAGAGCTTCTTCCTCTGCATATACTCCATTAGGGTAACTGGAATTCTTACATAGTGGCTCAAAGTTTCCAAAAACAAAAGTGAACGCTTCCAGATCTTCTCAAGGTTTACCAGGTAGGTCTAGAACTGGCACAGTATCACTCCTGGTTGCTTAAAGCAAGTCACAATTCAATCCAGATTCTTTGTAAGAGAGAACTGTATGAAGAAGAGTAATGCCTGGAGGCAAGGGTCATTAGAAACTATTTTGAAGAGTAGATACCACACCCAGTTATGGTCATAGCAAAAGAACAGTATGGCTGGGATGTTCTTGCTGGACTTGCAGCTACTGTACACTTTCAAATATCTGGTAAGGGCTAGACTTTTTACCTTATTTTGCTACTACTAGTAATCTGCTTCTGCTAGTAATATTTTATAATAGCCACAGCATTTTCACATCATACCTTCAAGGGGCTTTGATTAAGCCAGTACGCATGCCTGTGACTTACCTATCAGGGAGCAGGGGGAGGGCTTGCGTCTTTCTCGATGGACTCTGTTGTGGAAGGCAGAGTGACCATATGTCCTGGCTTGCTTAGAACAGCCCTGGTTTATGTTGATTCTTATAGCGTGATTATTAACAGCAGCCCTTTAATTCGTGATAGTTGTTTAATGTGGATAATAAATTATCTGGTCATTCTGTTGCTAAGATCCACACAATGGAGGATTCTCCAAAATAAGAAAGGGGATTCAGATTGTAGGTGACAAAAAAAAATAGTCTGCTCATAACCTAAAAAGACAAATGCATCTACCTAAAAAATGCACCTAACTCTTCCTTATTGCACTAGTAGTATAGCCCATTCTCAAATATATGGCCCTGAATCTTGTCAGTAGCTTCATCCTGCTCCAAACTTAGATTAGTGGTCATCCATACTTCTCTCAGTTCTGTCCTGATCCCGTTTCCATTTTTTATAATCTAATGAATAAACTGTAAAGTTAACTATTTCTAACACAGATCTCATACAATAGGGGAAAGAGAGAGGACAGAAAAAAGAAAACGAGTTAAAATGTTTAATTATGAATATGACAAAATGAAGAGGAAGGAAGATATATTAGAGGCTATACTTCTCATATGTGCATCTGACAAATTACCCTGGGATTTCAGTCCTAGGTTATGAATATTTTTTGAATGTCCTTTCATTTTTACCTCCCTCCCTTGAGATTCAAAGACTGAGACAAGATTGGTGGAGCCTACACAATGAGCAAACGCCTGACCTGTCACAGGGAGGGGTGTACCGGCTTCTGTTTCTCTCTAGTGGTGGGAGGCAAGGTACTGTTTGGCATAAGACTCACATAATAGTGGATGGTCCCAGATAAACATGTGTTCACCCCCTTTTATCTAACACTTTATTGAAAGTTGAAAAAAAGGACATTGGTAGGTAGGGGTGAGGGAATGGCTCTAGCTTTTAAACTCGGTATATAAGGAAATTGCAGGCCACAAGATTATTAGCTGAGGTCTGGGGTTACCATCTTGAGGTAATCTAAGACACGAGGCTCATGCAGCCAGAGGGGAGTCTTGGCAAGATGAGAAGTGTGGGAGGAGGACAGGTTGGGGAAACAGAGGCAGGGACTGTTCTGAGGGGTCTGGATTTGGCAGAGTATTTAAAGGATGCTATAGAATTTAGCGGATAGGGAAGGCTAGAATCAGGTGTATCTCTCAATCAGGTGGACAAGTGACTATCTGTGTCGGGCTTAGGGCAAGCTGGGAGGATGGTCTGGGACTAAAATAATGGAGGAAACATGGGTCAGATTCTTATAAAGGGTTAAGAAATGACTCAACAATTAGTAGATGTCCTTTGTATTGAATCATGAAACCTGAGTCTTCATCTAAGCCTGCCTTGGATTGGATGCATGACCATATATAGTGCTTATTTCTTAATTCATAAACTAAGGGATTTAGATTATATCAGTGAGTCCTAACATGGAGTGTCCAAATTCCAAGAGCTCCTTAACATAAAATGTATGTAGAAGTCAGTTTACTATATACACACGGGTTCATAGATTAACTAAAAAGTTAAGTCCTGTACATAAACATTAAACTTCAAATGTGATGGTGAATGATGTAGGGGAAGTGTGGAGTGAACCTAGCTATTCCTGAATAACATCTATGTGGCCGGTGAAAGAAGACAGTTCCTGTGTTTCTTCTATAAAAATTAAAAGTCCAAAGCATTCAAGGAGAACATTTCATGTTTTTATGAAATGCAAACTACTCTTGGTGTTATGTCCCTGGGTTTTTAATCTCTTCTGTTCAAATCTTTTTCCTTGCTTTATCTGTGCATTTTAAACATTCCGGATCAGCTGTGATCAGTACTTCCCGTTTCATGTGTCAGGGCGGTAATACTGGTAAGTGCCTGTTTCATACTCCACTGCCCAAACTGTGGACTTTCTGCTCAGAGGGACAAGCAAGCATAATGATATCCATCTGGGAGGGAGCTTAAAATAGTGTCCATGCGTCATTTGGCAGTTAGGAATCTGGATATGGCTAATGGGGTGTTATCAATCAGGAGATAAAATTAAAATCCTACGTTAGGAACTGCTCCTGCCAGAAAGAGTGGATTTTGTAACAGCTGTTTTCTATTAGCTGCTATTGTGTCCTTTAACAGCAAATTACATAGATCAGAAACATTTATAGGGTTAACAGTTTCCCCAATGAGGTTGTAAATGAGCCTGTTGTCCTCTGAACAAAGATGTTGCAAGAAGGAGAGGAAGGTCTGAGCAAAGTGTTGGTGGACTTAATGGGGCAGTTTTCTGCTCCCCCTTGGAGACTAAATAGCTTTCTCAGAAGGGAATAAATATGTTTTTGTGATCCTAGTGTAGGGAAGTGACCTTTTGAACTGTGAAAGAGAAGATATTAAAGCTTTTACCTGGCTAGTGTCTACTAACAACTAGCATTTGATTGATTCCAGAATTCATTAAATCTTAAAGGGTAAAATTAGCTGGTGGGGGAGGGTCCAGGAAGAGAGAGAGAAAGCTCTGTACCCAGCAAGCACCAAGTGTCTCAGCTCCAAATGAAGATAAGTTGTTTGAAACGAACAGTTAGGAGACAGTCAGTGCATTCTCCTGCTTAGTGAGACTCAGTAAATTAAACTTAGTATGCTCAAAGGCTGGCTCCATACTGATGTTCTTGCTTTATGGAAAATAACGTGCTTGCTCCCCCCCTCTTTTTTCCCTGTCTCTAACAGATGACAATAACAATGAGAACTAAAATCACTCAAGTCAGCGTATGAAAGGAAACTGTCTATTTAAAAAAAATAAAAAGACATCTTTGGGTGCCATCTGCTGAGGTACAATAATGTTTTGTAACAGGTTTTGGAAGATACATTAAAAGGCTTCATCTGTGCTTGTCCTTTCCAGTTAGTCAAGATATAGTTGTGTCTCCTGTCTGATGTGGTGTCTCCTGTCTGATGTGGATTCTTGAATCATGTAATTATTTCTAATCTATCTCTAAAATTAAGCGTCTCAAATACAATTTTAATTGGGATTTCATTAGGTGCTTATTATACCATGTGTCAAATGATAGTTGATTATTCTGAGCAAGGATATAGAATCTGAAAATGATAGTGGGAGAATGATGGGTATCTCTGAAAGCTGATGGTGCTCAATAAATATGTCTTAAAAATAATCAGTTGATATATAATTAACATAAGTAATTACTGCAATTATACTCTATTTATGGAACCCCGCTGTGTTGTTTCCCACCCTAAGCTTAAACATGATGGTTGTTCTTTTGCCCAAATAAAATTAATGTAATGAGAAGAAAAACAGAATAAATATAGGTCTGGAAACAGAGAGAGGAAAACATTTTCCCTTTATTGGAGAAGGGTGGCATGAAGAGAAAAAGTTAATTTTATAAGAAAACGGTGTATGAGGCTTTAAAAAATTCCTCTTCGCCTAAATGAATTAGGTGCATTCAATGAACAGTGAGAAGTAATAGAACTAATAAGTGGGCTAAAAGTAAGTGAATCTGGATGTCGGAGAAACAAAGAGATTGCTGATCTGAAAGACTGGACACTGAGAAATCAGCCTGGTCACATATCCCTTCACCATGTGGTTGCTGTTTTAATTTGCCTCTATATACTCAGCTCTTAAAGTATTGGCTATACTTTTAAAAAATTTAATATTACACTATTAAGATTGGGTCAAGCATGTCTTGACTGACAATGAATGTACATGATTCACAGGGGGGTGATGGAAAAACAAATGAAGGGGGCGGGGGAATCAACAGATGTATTCCCTTGTCAAAATAAGTATTCCTGACTTCTGCTTCTGGACAAGATGGGCCAGCAGGTATTGGATTTACTCTCCCACCTGAATCAATTTGAAAAAATAACAGGCAAAATATATGAAAAAAAAAATGGTTCTAGGGCACTGAACATCAAGCAATGTAGGATAATTTCCTGAGAAATGGGAAGCAGATGAGAAGGGCCATCTGATTGTTCAGTTTATTTCTGGAGAGTTTCCAGGTTGTGGCACAGTGAAGGAAAACCCAGGTGGAGCTGGGTAATCTCTCTGAGTTTAGACAAACTGGGAATCTGGGGAGATCACAACAGCTAGAGTTGCAGGGCAGGGGACTAGAGAGGGGATTTCTGTATAGAGAAAGAACTTCAGAGATCTGTAGGTCTTCTTTGAGGGTTCAGCTGAGTAATTATTAGCACAGGCTATTGAGAGAACATTCTGAGACCATGGAAATCACTATATGAAAGAATTAGAAGGAATAATCACCAGCACACACATAGCTCTTGTTCTTGCCAACTGGAATCGTTCCTGTTATTACTCACTCTAGAAAAGATGAGAATATCAGGTTGTCAGATAAAATATTTGGAAGGGCATTAACATGGTAATGTGGCAAATTTAGCTGTAGACTAAACATTGCTCTGTTCCCAATTAACAAAGCTTAAAAGAAAGACTCAAGAGAATCATGTCTTAGTTCAGGTTGCTATAACAAAAATACTGTAGATTGGGTGACTTAAACAACTAACATATATTTCTCACAGTTCTGGAGGCTGGGAAGTTCAAGATCAAGGTGCATTCAGATTCCGTGTCTGGTGAGAGCCATCTTTCTGTCTTTTCCTTGTCTTCTCATATGGCAAAGAGAGAGAGCTCTCTGAGGTCTCTTTTATAAGGGCACTAATCTCATTCATGGGGCTTTACCCTCATCACCCAATTACCTCTAAAAGGCTTCATCTCCTCATACATTAGAGGGTTAGAATTTCAACATATAAATTCTGAGGGACACCCACACATTCTGTCTATAACAAATCATCTGTTTCCATCAACTTAACTGTGTCCCGGAACAAGGCGTAAGAATATGTATAGGGATACGAAAATATCTAGTGCCTTACAAGGTAAAATTCACAATTTTTGGCATCTAATTTAAAATTATTAAGCATTCAAAGAAGCAGGAAAATTGACCCATAATAAACAGAAAAATCCATCAAGAAGCCTAATTTCCCTTTAGATTGTGAGGAGAGAGGCAAATTCTCTCCCTGAAAAACAACTATAAAACTGGACAATATTGTCAAAAACAAACATTTCAGGGCTCTTGAAATTACTCAAAGGCAAAAAAACAAGTTGAGAAGCAATTAATTATGAAAAATTGCTGAGTATCAAGTAAGAGCAATGGGAATCAATTGCATTCCTGCCTAGATTTGTTTCATCCTTCCCATTTTGGTTGGAATGGTAGTTCTACTCTGTGGGACATCCCATGAATGCCAGCAGCTTTGCTGCCAGAAGAGACTCACTTGGTGTTGTGTAAAAGGTGAAAAATTCACTCTTAGCATTCTCTGTAAAAGTAATTTTCTTGGGAGCAAGCAATTGAGGAAGGCTAGCAACTGCTTGTTTGAGATGTAGTCCTATTTGGGAATATCAACAGACTAATGGACCAACCAGAAATTAAACAGAGAGTTCCTAGATATGAGACAGCCATAGAAGAGATTGATAATATCTCTGTACATCCCTGGCGGTCTTTATTGTGCATGCACATGGGAGACCAAAGAGAGTGTAATCTATCCTAAGATCCCTGGATAATTGAGAGACCACAAAACTATGCAGAGTATGTGAAAGTGATCCCAGCAGAAAATAAATGCTGGTGCAGGACAGAAAGCTCTTGAACTTTGAATGAACCCACAGACTATTAAGCTATTCAGACCACAGGGATGACTTCAAGGAAGCCAAGATTAAAAATAAAACAATATTTTGAAATTGCTGAGAAGAGATATCAGGGGCTACACATGGCAAGGGAAACCAACTCCATGAATTTATCATAGGTAAGTTTCTAAAACAAACAGAAAAATCCAGCAATAAAAGTAACTCTCAGGGAAAATATCAGAATCTAGACTTACTATAATGCATTATCTAAAATGTTCAGTTTTCAACAAAAATAATAAAACATTAAAAGAAACCAGAAAGAGTGACCCATACTCAGGGAAAAAAAGCAGTCAACAGAAACTGAGTGGGTCCAGATGTTAGATTTAGCAGATAGAGGTTTTAAAGCAACTGTTACAAATATATTCAAAGAGTTAAAGGAGTAATGCTTAAAATTAAAAGGAAAGTAGGATGACAATAACTTAGTAATTAGAGAATCAATAAAGAGATACAAAGCATATAAAAAACTACACAGAAATGTTGGAGATGAAAAATATAGTAACTGAAAAAAGTTCACTAGAGAGGCTCAGCAGAAGATTTGAGAAGAATTAGTGAACTTCAAGTAGATAAGTAGTAATTATCAAAACTGAATAACAGAGAGAACAACGATTGAAGAAAAAGGAACAGAACTTCAGAGACCTGTGAGTCAACAGCAAGTTCACCAACATAAATATAATGGGACTCTCAGAGGGAGAAAAGAGAAAGAGAAAGGGGTAGAAGAATATTTTTAGAAATAATGTCAGAAAACTTATATAATTTGATTAAATAAAAACATGACTCTAGAGATCCAAGAAGCTCAACAAATACTGGATAGGGTAAGCATAAAGAGATAATAACTAGTCACATCATAGTTAAACTGAAAGACAAAGACAGAGGAAATCTTGAAAATGGCAAGAACAAAAAGACTCATCAAGTGCAAGGGACCCTCTGCCCCAATAAAATTAATAACTGACTTCTCGTTAGATATAGTGAAGGTGAGAAGGCAGTGAAATGATACACTCAAAATGCTGAAAGAAAGAAAAATAACTGTCAACCAAGAATTCTATATCTAGTAAAACTAACCTTCAGAAATGAAAGTGGGAAAAACATTCTCACATAAATAAAGGCTGAAAGAATTTATTACTAACAGACTTGCCTTACAAGAAATACTAAAGGAAGTTCTTAATACTGAAAGGAATGCCATTAGATGGTAACTAAAATCCACAAGAATGAATAAAGAGCACTGCAAATACATAAATGGTTAAGTATATGGATACATTTAAAAGACTGTGTAAATATTTTTCTTCTTTTTAATTCTTTAAAAGGTTTTGTAATATATAAAACAGTAATTATAACAGTACTAGAGGCCCGGTGCATGGAATTAGTGCACTTGGGGGCAGGGGCAGGGAGGGGTTCCTCAGCCTGGCTGCAAGAGGGTGCAGGCCAGGCTGAGGGACCCCAATGGTGCACAATCAGATCAATCAGATGCGGGAGGTTGGCTAACCAGGGAAGGACCATGGGAGGGATCTAGGGTGTGTCTGGCCTGTCTTGCTCAGTTCCGTTCAGCTGGACCCCAGCAGCAAGCTAACCTACTGGTTGGAGCGTCTGCCCCCTGGTGGTCAGTGCACATCATAGCGAGCAGTTGAACGGCCTTTGCATATCATTAGCATATTACACTTTGATTGGTTGAATGGCCAACCAGCCGACCAGACACTTAGCATATTAGGCTTTGATTATATAGGATTGTTGGGTTTGTAACATATATAGATATAATATATATCATAGCAATAACACAAAAGGAGGATGCAGCAACATTTTTATATTTTACCAGAATTAAGGTAGTATTATTAGTTTGAAATAGATTGTGATCAGTTAAGATGCACATTATAATTCCTAGATAAATCACTAGAAAAAGAACTAAAAACTTATGGTAAAAATATCAATGGAGATACTTCTGCTTCTGCAAAAGATAGAGAAACAGGAACCAGATTTACCTTTATTTACCTAAAATAACCAAGAAAAAACACACCCACCCAAAATGTATGCAACAGTGGTTTTCAAGACACTAAACATCAAGAAGGAGGAATTATAAGGGCATATGAGAACACTTATGAGGGTAATGGCTATATTTATTCTGATGGTGGCAGTGGTTTCACTTGTGTGTACAAATAGCAAACCATATACTTTAAATCTATGCAATATATTATATGTAAATATCCAAATAAAAGTGTCAAAAGCATTTCTGCAAATCATGAATCTATAAACTTAAAACACATACGCACAAACATGCACAATGCACACACAATTTTGGGGGGAAGGGTTATAAAGTAACTCATGTTAACTTGGAATTCTCCTTATGGAATACACTTCCATAATTTGAAATAATTTAAAAATATTTGGAAAATAGATATTTTGAAAGATGCAAAGAGTAGTTAGAGTACATATCCTGGTAACTTTAGCCTTTAAATCTAGGAATATGATGAAAAATATAATAAAATTTAATTTGAAAAAATATACTATATAATAACTCCATTGGCTTTATAAAAAGCAAACGCTCTCAGACTCATGTAATTTTCTTTTACAACAGAATAATATATGGAGGAAGAGGGAAGGGCAATATATTTCAGGAAAGAGTCAGTACCAACTGTGGTGATCAAGATTGGGGAATAGATTAAAGAGGATTGGAATACAAAGAATTTTCATGGCATAGTAACTAATTATGATTCTGGAAGTTAAAGAGAAGAAGTCAAAAGGTTTCTGAGCTCTCTATCTTGGATGACTGGGTAGGTGTGTTGTGATGGGGTGAAATAGGGATTATCAGAGCAGCAGTAAGTTTGAGAGAGGAAAGAGGTGATTTTGGTCTTAAGAATAAGATAGGGATTTTATATTATGTATTTGAGAAATATTTAGGCATCAGTTTCTTAGCTCTTTCTCCTGAAGCTGTTCATTCATTTAAAATGACTTTATGTATAAAAGGGTATTTTGCCAGATATGGAAAATGGTGGTTCTCTTCAGTAGCAATAACGGAGATTGAACTCCAGGATGAGCTCTCTGGGAGCCTTAGTAAACAATGAATCAGCATATATTTATTGAGACATACTCTATGCCAGAAATAGTGTCAGATTCAGAATAATGAGCAAGCTAGACAATGTTGCTATGTTCATGGGCTCTTTTCCTGGGGACTTGGAAATTGCAGAGGCATTATTTTGAAAGTCAAAATGGAACATTTCAGCTCTTCTATTTGCAGTCACTGCTAGAGATGGAGACAAGCGATTTGGGGCAAGATCCAGGAATATAAAATTAAGATACTTTATGTGGTCAGGGATCTAACTCACTGAGGCATACGACAGCTCTGATTCTGCTTCACTCAACCTCACATCTTGCTCCATTAAACTCGGGAATATGCCTGTATTTCCTAATTTCAGAAGGCAAGGGAGAGTATGTGGAAGTTCTGGGTACATGAGCCTTTTCTTTAGAATCAAATTATGGCATAAGTGTTACTACAAAACCAGGCTACAGTTATAGCAATTCTAGTGACAGTTCGTTGAAAGGCAGAATGAATATAGTACTCTCTTGCTCTTTGCAGTAAGATTTCCTTCCACATGGCTGAATTGATATTTGTTTGGTATGAGTGTTATCCATGCTAGAAAAACAGTTTGAATTTGTGAGACAGTTGGTTCTATAGTGGCTTTTTTCTGAGACCATTTTGAATTTCATTCATTAAACATTCACCCAAGCTTCTGATTCTGAGGAAAGAAAGGTGGTGTCATTATTTTAAATAATGTAACACTCATTGGTCCCTTGGTAGATTTAATAGCACTTGGAAATTATTACAACATTGCTTTTACACATTTTTGATTCAATAATTTAAACTATTAAATCGTTTTAAATAGGTTTCATCTAACATTTAAATTAAATAAAACAGGGTTTGTTTATTTATTAAGTGCTAACTAATTATTTCAATCATGTTTTGGTTGTTTTAAGAATGACATACAATTACCAAAAGTCAGTCAGCCCATTCTAAATGTTGAAATATTTATATTAGCTTTGAATTTATTGATGCTTTTTAAAGTTGTCCTGAATTTAAAGACATTTAAATAAATGAGACTTTTGTGGCAGATTTTGAATACTTTAAAACCCCAGTGATATTTGGCAGCATTGAGAGGGTCATATAGATGTAACACTCAGAGTTAGTTGTAGTATAAATTTTGAGGTTTAGGTCACAAGTTCAAGCCAAGGTCAACTTCATCATGACCAATGCTTATTACCATCTAAGACAGTGGTTCTCAACCTGTGTGTCACGACCCCTTTGGGGACGAACTACCCTTTCACAGGGGTCGCCTAAGACCATTGGAAAACACATATATAATTACATGTTGTTTACAGTAGCAAAATTACAGTTATGAGTAGCAACGAAAATAATTTTATGGTTGGGGGTCACCACAACATGAGGAACTGTATTAAAGGGTCACAGCATTAGGAAGGTTGAGACCCACTGATCTAAGACCTACTTGTTGGTATTTGAAATGATTTGATAGTCTCAAAGTAACCTTTCTAACTACATATTTCTTACCAGTTTTTTTTTTTTCAGTAAAAATAGGTCTGAAAGTTTTAGAGTGACTTAATTTTTTTATGTTTAAAGTTCACAACTATAACTTGGAGAAAGTTAGAATAAATATTTATTTGCATTTACTTCAGAAAGAATCTTAAGTAGTACAATTACTTAGGTCCAACTTTTAAAGTTTGGTGGATTTCATTGTATTATTTTTTTTTAATATATTTTATTGATTTTTTACAGAGAGGAAGGGAGAGAGATAGAGAGTTAGAAACATCGATGAGAGAGAAACATCGAACAGCTGCCTTCTGCACATCTCCTACTGGGGATGTGCCCGCAGCCCAGGTACATGCCCTTGACCGGAATCGAACCTGGGACCTTTCAGTCCGCAAGCCGATGCTCTATCCACTGAGCCAAACCGGTTTCGGCATTGTATTTTTTTAAAATTTACTTTTGGTTAGAGGAGACTAAGTCAAAAATCTATCTTTAAAGAAAGGAAATACATAAAAATTTACTTCAGAAAATGTTATGTTTTTATTCTATTCTCTTTGGAATTAGGGTCTAAGGGTATATAAGTATGCCCAGAAACCAGATGCTTGGACTTTTAAAGTGTTAGCCATTATTTAAACCAGAGTTGGCACCTGAAGAGTTTGGGACTTAACTCATTATTGACAGAAAAAATATCTTGCATTCACCAAGGAGGGCAGCCACTTATGGCTGTATGAGTTGTTCATTGCTGTTCAGTGTTCAAACTCTACAAGTCTATGCAGGTGATTTATACAAGGTTTTCATCTTATATGCTATTTCATTTCTATCCGCTTAGTTTCCTAAGCCTTAATTTATTCAGGGACCCTCAATTCTATTATTTAGTACTAGAAGCCCAGTGCACGAAATTCATGCGTGTGTGTGTGTGTGTGTGTGTGTGTCCCTCAGCCAAGCCTGCACCCTCTCCAATCTGGGACCCCAGTGGGATCGGGCCTAAACGGGTAGTTGGACATCCCTCTCACAATCCAGGACTGCTGGCTCCCAAATGCTCGCCTGACTGCCTGCTTGATTGCCCCTAACCACTTCTGCCTGCCAGCCTGACCACCCCCTAACCACTCCCCTGCCAGCCTGATCGATGCCTAACTGCCCTCCCCTGCTGGCCCGATTGCCCCTAACTGCCCTCCCCTGCTGGCTTGGTCACCCCTAACTGCTCTCCCCTGCTGACCCTATTGCCCCTAACTGCCCTCTCCTGCAGGCCTGGTCCCCCACAACTGCCCTCCCCTGCAGGCCTGATCCCCCCCAACTGCCCTCCTCTGCAGGCCTGGTCTCTCCCAATTGCTCTCCCCTACAGGCCTGGTCTCCCCCAACTGCCTTCCCCTGCAGGCCTGATCCCCCCTTACTGCCCTACCCTGCAAGCCTGATCCCCCCACCTGCCCTTCCCTGCAGGCCTGATCCCCCCCAACTTCCCTCCCCTGCAGACCATCTTGTGGTGGCCATCATTGACCACATGGGGGTGGCCATCTTGTGTGTTGAAGTGATGGTCAATTTGCATACTGGTCATGACTGTTTAGCATATCAGGGCTAATTAGCATATCCCTCTCTTATTGTGTTGGAGTGATGGTCAATTTGCATACTGGCCAGGACTAATTAGCATATCCAGTCATGACTAATTAGCATATATGGACTAATTAGCATATCCCTCTCTTATTATATAGGATTATTAAACACTTGCTAATTATGAATGATCTGATTTCAATTTTTCATGCAATGCCCTAGGCAGTGAAACTACCCTTCACCTACAACACACACAATGCCAAAAGCAGTGTTAGTGTTTCTGCAACAAGTATTAACATTTAAAGCAGTGCTTCATTCTCCTGGAATTGTTTTGTTTTCTTCTTGCTATTATTTTTATCTTTCTTGGTGTCTAAGAAGTTTATGGCAACTTAATAGCTAAATGTTGATTTGAAATCACTATGTGTTATTAAAAAAAATAAAAATAATAGAATACAGAATTTAAGAACTATTAACCTACTACACCTAACCTTTTTCCCTTTCAATATACCTACATTCCTAGTGTTTAAAGTCACAGCTTCCCACATTAGCATTTGACATTTCATCTGGAATTTCTTTTAAAAACAATGGTTTCTAAAGATTCTCCCATGTTAAAGCATCATTATTAATTGCATAATTTGTTTGCCTCCATGTTAGGAATTTTTGTGTTTGCATTTGTTATATGTGCAGTTAAGAAATATAGACGTAAAGTAAAGCACATGACCAAATACTTTATGGTCAATCTCAGTCAGTTCTCAGGACCTGAAACCCACTCAGAGTATCTGTCTCCTTGCACTTTCCCAGTGTCAATTTTCTGTATGACCTCCCTGTAAACTGTAACTTTAGTTCTCATAATGATTGGCTTAGTCATTTATGCCATAATTTCTGTTGTTACTTTTTCCATTTGTCTAGAGATGTAGGTCGTACTTTGCTTCTTGGTTTTTTTGGCTGTAAGTTACAGGTTTACCACGTGAGACTTGGGGAAAAAATCACACTTCTTTAAATATATCCACAGGGTTTGGGCGTTTTATGATTCATTCACCATTGCTTCCAATTGATATCTATCCAATTCAGCGAAACCATTCTCTTAGCTTTGCTGAGTTCAATTTTGGATTCATTGATATTATCAGCTGGGAGAGATGCTGAGAGAGATAATTGTGAATGTAGTGCTTTATCTGCATGGAATTGCACCAGGCCTTCTGAAGAGTGTGATTTCTGGAAATTGTGTGTGGGTATTTGGTTGATTCAGGCAAGTCAATAATATCACAAATAAGAAAAAATTCAGCATGAGATCTTAGAGGGCATTATGACTGCAATCCTTGTCAGTTATATTTATTATTACTGTGAAATTCACTTGTGTATTTTGAGAGAAATTCACAGGCCTGTACTAGATGTCCCAATAATATAATGAGGAAATAATTTTAGTAAGTTAAGGCAAGGGTGGGCAATTACATTAGAGCAGGGGCCTGGCTATTATTCCAGCTCCAGCCATATCAGTACTTCCTCTCTAATTAGTTCTTTATTATGTTCTCTTTTGAATAATCCTGTTGGAAGCTAATTGTTGTTGGGGACAGTTTGGGCTGTGTGACAGCTGAACTAGTCTGGTGGTGGGCAACAGACTAAATTGTGGGAAGGTGAGGTTATGCTTTTGCAAACCATTATCTCTCACAAAACTCTATGTCTAGTGCTGATATGTCTTTTAATTTATAATCTACTTTGAAATGCTTTCTGGGCTCCTCTGCATGGAAAAATGCCATCGCAAACTCAACATAACCCACTGTATTCTTCCCTCAATCAACTTTTCCTTGATTTCCCTGATTCTATAAACAATATAATAATTTTTACACATACTGAGGATTAAAACTTGTCACATATGACTTATTCTTTTTCAATTACCATATCTAATCTATTCAAAGTCCTAAAATTATCTTTAAATATTTATCCCATTGTATATTTCACAGTTCCACTGCTAAACTTTTATTTCAAGCCCTAAATACTTCTCACATGGACCCTTTCAATAGTTAGATAAGGAATATCAATCCTCACTTGCCTAGTCTTCTCCCATCTCATAATATACAAATAGGCAGATTAGTTTTTACTAAAATATGGCTATCACTCCCTTGTTCTAAAACATTTCATGACACACTTGCCCACCAAATTAAGTGTTAGTTTCCTGATCTTGCATTTTAGATGTCAAAAATAAAAATGCAACACATCCATGTAGTTTATAATGCATTTCTTCCCTATATAAATTTTGTATTTCAGCTAAAAAAGACACTTTTAAAAATATTTTTTATTGATTTCAGAGAGGAAGGGAGAATGAGAGAGAGATAGAAACATCAGTGACGAGAATCATTGATTGGCTGCCTCCTGCTTGCCCCATGCTAGGGATTGAATGCTCAACCTGGGCTTATGTGCCCTTGATTGGAATCAAACCTGGGACCCTTCAGTCCGCAGACCGACACTCTAGCCACTGAGCCAAACCTGTCTCATTTACTAAGTATAAGGAAATATGTGCTAGCAGGTACTATGTGATAAGAGCATGTAAAGGAATGTAAAGAATATAAGGTGGATCCTCTGTCCATGAATATTTTATATTTTAATGATATTAGATCACATGAAACATTAATAAAATATTTAAATTTATAAGAAGAGATATCCTAATGCAAAACATAATTGTTTGATGAATTTTGCAATTTTTATAAATATTAAAGGACATAGAGATCAGTTTAGATTGAATGAGCTTTAGAGAACAGATGGGACTAGTTACCTGGTCATGAAAGAGATGAAGGGTAGGGACCAGGACCTGCCCTGTGGAGGAGGATTCAGGTGAGGTCAGTAATTTGCTGAGAAGAAATGACTAGAAACTTACTGGGGGAACTTGAAGAAAACAGGTTAGAGGAAAGAACTGAAATCAAGACCTTGTCATTTGCCCTCATATTCCATCTTGAATCCTTTAAATCCCATCAGCTTTTTCTTCAAAATATGTTCCCAAACACTATCTCTCCTACCATCTGGTCTCAGCCAACATCATTTCTCACCTGGGCTATTACAATGAATCTCATCTGGCCTCTTTCCTTTCATTCTTACCCCACTTCTACTCCCCAAGCCATAGTCTGTTACCACATAGTAGCCTTCGTTTACTTTTAAAAAGTGAATCTGATCATTTTATTTCAGAATTCCCCAATTGGTTCATCGTCTCACTAAGAATGAAAGCCCAAGTCATCACCATGGTCTACACAAAGCCCCATACAATCTAGTCTTCAGCTACCTCCTTAATGTCATTTCCTCCCAGTCTCTGCCTTATTCACTCTTTGCCTGCCACACTTGCTTTCTTGATTCTTGAACACACTAAGCTCATTCCTCCTCAGGGCCTTAGCATGTGACATTCTCTCTGCATGGTGCATTATTTTCCAGTTAGCTGTGTGGCTCCCTTCCTTAGTCCTTCAGATCACCTTCCCAGAAATATATTCCCTGAACTTCCACCAAACATTCATGCTCACCAGTCCATCACATTCTCTTCCCTTATCCTGCTTATGTGATTGAGATGGTATATATTTATTTATTTGTTTATCATCCATCTTTTTCCAATAAAATATAATTCCATGAAGGCAGATGTTCTTTTTACTCTGCTGTATCCAAGCAGCTAGAACAGTGTCTGATATGTAGTAGGCACTCAATAAAATATTTTTATTTATTTATTTATTTATTTATTTATTTATTTATTTATTTATTTATTTATTTTGCTTAAAGTATTACAAAGGGTATTGCATATGTGTCCATTTAATAAAATATTAAATAAGCTGAGAGAAATGTCAGTGAAAAAGAGCAACCAGCGGAAATAACAGCCATAACTCTCAGAGGTTTGAGAAGGTGCAAATTCTAGATGGTAAGAAAACAGTGTCCTGCTCTCATTCTCTTGGAAGGACGCAGACAATAAGTAAGCAAACAAATATGATGATTTTAGAGGGATAGGTCTATGAAGAAAATCTTAAAAGTTTCAAAGCAGTAATGTGGGCCATTAGATAGCATAGTTTTATCTTCTCTAAGGAGATGATGGTTGAATGAAATCTGAATGATAAAGTTTCAGCCAAGTGATCATTTAGGGGATGCATTTCTTCTCACTAGGAAGAACAAGCCGAGGGTCCCAGAGTTCCCTTGTAGTTCTCTCCCAGGGCTATCTTTTCTGCCACAAATGATCTCTGCTCACTCATGAGTATGCTAGGGAGGAGGGTTAAGGGAAGTGGGGACTCTTAGGATTCCATTGTCCTTTTTAGATTTATGAGTTCTCTTGACTATGCCTCCTGAAGATTCTGTTGCAGGGGAGGCATCCTATATAATAAAGAGCTAATATGCTAATTAGACCAGATGGTGGAACTACCTTCCAGAACTACCTTCCAGGGCCACAGCCAAGATGGCAGGAGCCGCGAAGGCCTACCCTTGCATGAATTTCGTGTATTGGGCCTCTAGTTATGTATATAACTCTTTTTTAAAAAAATATATTTTATTGATTTTTTACAGAGGAAGGGAGAGAGATAGAGAGTTAGAAACATCGATGAGAGAGAACCATCGATCAGCTGCCTCCTGCACATATCCTACGGGGGATGTGCCCGCAACCCAGGTACATGCCCTTGACCGGAATCAAACCTGGTACCTTACAGTCCTCAGGCCGACGCTCTATCCACTGAGCCAAACCGGTTTCGGCGTGTATATAACTCTTGAGTGAACCTAGGCAAATACCCAATTGCAGAAGGGAAAACGTTAATGTTATTGATAATCCCCTAGATTTGTCTGGCACACAATTTAAAATAAAGGGCACAATGATAGAAATAAAACATTTACTTGTTCTTTTATCAACCACTTATTAACAGGATTTTAAACATCCTACCTCCTTCCAGTTATGGGGTCCCCAGGCTCTCAGATGCACTTAACAATAAGACCTACTGTTTGACATGTCTTCTTTTCTCTATTTGTTCCACTCTTTTTAGTGGCATTTTAAAGTTTTTTGTTCACATAGATTAAGCATATTTTGTTATGTTTATCCTTAAATATTTCATATTTTTTGTTATTGTAAGTAGGCTCTTTTCTTCTTTTATATCTTCTGTCTGGTTACATAAATGTATGTTAATTCTGTAACTAGCCATTTTGCAAAGTCTCTCATTATGTAATCATTCTGGGACTTTCCTTTAAAATATTAGTCATCACTTCAGTATAGGTTACTAGAAGCATTGATAGAAGATCCCAATTTATTCATTCACAAATATTCATTGAATGCCCACTATATGCCAGAGAATGGTCAGGCCCTGAATGTAGCCCGGGAAGTATTTTGTGAGAACTAACTATCTCAGGATCTTTTATGTCTCTAGGAAAATTGTCCTAATATCCTGATTTATTTAGAAAAGGTATTATACTGTCTTTGTTGGATAAGTTTGGTAGTTAACTTGCAAATCTATGATGCCTATGAATTGTTTCCCATCCTCTTGGATGTGGTGCCATTGTGCAGTGCATAATCTGCACAGGCAAACACAGCAGCTGCGGAAACAGCAGTGAATAAGATACTCAAGGATTCTGCTCTCTCTGGGCTTACCTTCTGCCAAGGAGAGAGAGTTTTTGCCAACACAATGAACTTGTAGGGCTCATAGAGTGTATTCCTAAAATCATCTTAATTTTTGTCTCTTGCGGTCTCTTTATATCTACGTAGTGGAAGTCATCCTTCCCCTAACTTCTGCCTGAACACTGTGGCAGTCCTATGACCTTTCTTGCCATTCTCAGGTAATAAACTGCTTTAGTCATTGTAATCTCAATTTGGCTCACATCTTCTTCCCTTCCCTCGGTGAAAGCTTATGGTCTGAGAAAGAGCGTGGCTATTGACCTTCTCTTGCGTTGGTTAGCTGTTGTTCTGACTCTCTAATTGTGGAGCATAACAATGGAGGGGAGGAAATGGGGTCAGATAATCCTTACTTGACTGATGCTGTTAGGAAACAGCTTCTTTTTGCCTGTGGCCCATTTCTCACACATCCTTTTTGCTAACAAACTCTGGGATTTTGGACTAATCCTAACATGGTCACCCGTCCATTAGAGTAGCCAGCAGCACAGTCTCTGATCTATTAGGTTTCTCAGATGAGAGTCAGACTCAGTCCACTCTCCACTCAAAATCTGAGGGTCACATAGCAAGCTCCAACAGGTCCAGTTGGAGTCTCATGTCCTAGGCTTGGGGTTTGGGAAACAGCATTTCTCCACACATGTACTTTTCTGTATGGGGGCCCAGGAGAAAGGGTAATCAAAGTTTAGCTCTCAACAAAGTAATCCTCACAAAAACCCTCATTTTCCATTCTTTCATCTCTTTATTTAGTTGATATAAATGTATCATCAAATCCCTTACTACTCAAAATGTGGTTCATGGACCAAGAGTATTAATATAACCTGGGAAATTATTAGAAGTGTAGATCTTGTGCCCAGCCCAGACCTGCTTAATCAAAATTTGCATTTTAACGAGATTCCCAGGCAATTTATGTGCACATTCGAGTTTGAGGAGCACTGATCCAATGTATTTTAGCTTCTTATTTTAAAGGTTCTGCTGGTAATCTTCCTCATACTTCAGGTTGATATCAAATATCTTATTTTGGTGCCTCAATGGAAATTTACAATTTAGGATCTTGTTACATAGAAAATAAGCAAAAAGAAAAATTTAAAAACAATCAGTTCATGATATTTTCTATGAAGAACATGTAAAAGGGTAATTGTTATGGGTTAAATTGTGACCCCCTACCCCCAACTCATATTTTGAAATTCTTATTTTCACTACCTCAGAATGTAAACTTATTTGAAAATAGGGTCATTGCAGATGTAATTAGATAGACTAAGAAGAGCTCATTCTGGAGTCGGATGAGGCCCTCATCCAAAATGACTGGTGTCCTTATAAAAAGGAGAAGATTTAGACAAAGACATGCACACAGGGAGTACATCATGTGGGGATGAAGGTAGAGATTGGATGATGCTTCTACAAGTCAGGGGATGCCAAAGTTTGCCAATAAACTTCCAGAAACTGGGAAGGGGGCATGAGACAGATTCTTTTCACAGCCTTCAGAAGGAACCAATGCTGATGACACCTTAATCTCAGACTTCCAGCCTCTAAAACTGTGAGACAATAAATTTCTGTTGTTTAAGCCACCCACTTTGTGATAGCTTGTATTGTGAGTTAGAATTGGGAGGGGGAGCACAGGAGATTATTACAATTTACAGAGGAAGGTCAAGAAACATGGAGGAGTTAAATCAAGTGTCATCCACAAGAGCAGGAGAACCAGGAGTGGAACCTGCTTCTTCTAACCCCCAATTGCATATAGTTTCTGGTAGTTCATGTGCAGCCTCCTCTAGGACCTTTGTAGGCAGTGAATCCTATTTGTTGAAGTGACAACATCAAAATAGTGTCTTGCTTTGGAAAATGTAAAATGAAGGGAAAAGGGCAGTTTCTGGTAAATGGAAGTAATTCTCAGCAGGCTGAATTTTTACCCAGTTAGGGCTAAGGAATTTGCTCATGTAATGAGAATGAAAACATATTGAAACAAATAACCCGAGTTTTCCATTATAGTTCTAGAAGAGGGGAATTTGGCTCCTTATTTATATTCTCTGCTTAATTGTTCCTTTCTGTTGTGCTGGAGATGAAAGTGTTCTGTGGTCCTACTCAAGCAGCTGTCCATTAATCTGCAGACAGGCTGGAGGAGTGACTTTGTGGTGTATAGACTGCAGGCTGGCGAGACCTGGGACATTGGTGGGAAACCCAAGAACATGGCAGCAAAAGTGTGAGACAGGTGAAGTTCCTTTTCTGTAGGTATCTTATGACTTTAAAAAGAAAATTAATTTTTAATGATTGCCATGCATATTCACATTGAATTCTCACAACACAATTTAATGTAAATATTTTAACCTCTAGTTTCCTAAATAGGCCCTTGAGGCTCAGAGGTTAAGTCATTTAATTTATAGGACATCATAAAGTTAGCTTCAAGCTTGTTGAGGTTGTGGACTCTTTGAGCCAGGTATCTGGATTCAGATCCCAGCTTCATCCCTTGCAAAGCTCTGGGACTTGGTGCAATTGCTTAAATTTTCGGTAACTGTTAGTTCTTATCTCTTAGAGTTGTTGAGAGGATTAAATGGATCACCATGTGTAGTGTTTGGAACATCACCCAATGTATGAGGGTAGTGTAGGAGGAGCATGAACCCCAGCTGGTTTGACTTCAGAACCAGTGCTCTTTCAGCTGTGCACAAGCTATTTCTCTCAGTGTCCAGCTGTGCTCATGACACTTGACCATTCTTCAGACCTTTCTCTCCTTTCTTTCCCACTTACCTTCTCTGAACTTCAGTTCCTCAGGAACTACCAGATATTTGGATTACTTAACCTGATAAATTTCTGCAGACTGAGGTGCAGACTTGGAGAGGTTGTCTTATAGAGCAGAGGTTGGACAGTCACTGTAGAGGGACTGGAACAGAGGATACACAAGTTGGAGAAGGGTTGGTGCCGGGAGCCGGTCCATCCTTGCTGTTTCAAGGGACCTGGCATATATGGCATATGGTTCTTAATATGTTTGCTCACCTTCTTGGCGCTGTGTTTTAACCAAAGCCACCTCTCCGAGAAAGGTTGAATCCCCAGGTAGGGATTTTCCCCTGAAGTTAGGGAGGGAATAAAACCCCTCAACTAAGTGCCAGGCGGGTAATTAATCCCTTTAACTATGAACAATCATGCTTAAACTACATAATCTTTTCTCCCTGGAATGGAGATAAGAAACGCCCTAACCTTTGTAATAGAGATTGATAGGATTGAATCAACTGGTATAAATACAGTTGTAACAAGACAGAAACAGACAGACCTTAGAACAGAATCAAGAAGACAGAACCTACACGGAGCCTAGAGACAGAAGAACTTTGCTGGAGAGAGCATGCCGGAGGATCCTGGAGAGGGACTGGCCTCAGAGCCTAGAGACAGAGCCTAGGGGGAGAACATGGCAAGGGATCCTGGACTGAACCTGACTACAGAGATTGGCAGGAGAACCTGACTGGAACCTGGACACTGAACCTGACTGGAGAGCCTGGACAGAACCTGGCTGGAGAACCTAGCGAGGGAACATGGCTACAGAACCTCGCTGGAGATCCGAAGCAGAGCCTCTCTGGAGATCAAGACCAGAACTTGGCTGGAGATCCTGGCTAGGCTGCTGATCAACTGAACGCTGTCTCCGTGTCATTCCTTCTTCGCCGACTCCGTCCACACCTTTGGGGACCCCTGGACCTGCTGGGGCTGGACCCCGGCTTCTGGCGCCCGAACAGGGACCCCTAGGTAAGCGCCCCACACTCGGGACGGATCGGACTCCACCGTAGGAAGAGGGTGGATAGTCTTCGCCGACTCCGTCCACACCTTTGGGAACCCCTGGAACAGGATTCCCTTAGGTAAGCCCCCCTCCCCCATTGAGAACCCCCACACTCGGGACGGATCAGACTCCACCGTAGGAAGAGGGTGGATAGTCTTCGCCGACTCCGTCCACACCTTTGGGAACCCCTGGAACAGGATTCCCCTAGGTAAGCCCCCCTCCCCCATTGAGAACCCCCACACTCGGGACGGATCAGACTCCACCGTAGGAAGAGGGTGGATAGTCTTCGCCGAATCCGTCCACACCTTTGGGAACCCCTGGAACAGGATTCCCTTAGGTAAGCCCCCCCCATTGAGAACCCCACACTCGGGACGGATAGGACTCCACCAGGGTGCTACAGACCCCCCTATAGAGGATAAGTAGGGTAAGAAGGTGGATAGTACAGAACTTAGATTGAGAAGATGTGCCATACTGAGTCCAAAGAAAGAAGACTCTGTATTGATCCTTAGATTGAGAAGATGTGCCATACTGAGTCCAAAGAAAGAAGACTCTGTATTGATCTTTAGATTAAGAAGATGTGCCATACTGAGTCTAAAGAAAAAAGACTCTGTATTGATCTTTTAACATATATGCTTGCTAGCAGAGGAATTAAGGTTACTCCCAGTCAGACAGAACGTTTTATACAAGAAGTATGTCCATGCTTTTCTGAGGAAGGAAAGGTGCCAGAAAGGTAAATGTAGAGGCATGGGAGAAGGTAGGCCCAAGGAGCCTTATCCTTAACCCCACTGCAGCCTTTCCACCCCGGGAAAGTGCAGGATTGGCAAGCTCTCCCTGGGGTGATAGATCAGGACTCAGGTAATAGCGGAAAGCGCCAATCCTACTCTTAAAATGGATACAAGAGAGCATTTCAGGTTTTTCTTTTTAATGCCTGCTTTTAAAAAATAAAAAAGGGGGAATTTGCCGGGAGCCGGTCCATCCTTGCTGTTTCAAGGGACCTGGCATATATGGCATATGGTTCTTAATATGTTTGCTCACCTTCTTGGCGCTGTGTTTTAACCAAAGCCACCTCTCCGAGAAAGGTTGAATCCCCAGGTAGGGATTTTCCCCTGAAGTTAGGGAGGGAATAAAACCCCTCAACTAAGTGCCAGGCGGGTAATTAATCCCTTTAACTATGAACAATCATGCTTAAACTACATAATCTTTTCTCCCTGGAATGGAGATAAGAAACGCCCTAACCTTTGTAATAGAGATTGATAGGATTGAATCAACTGGTATAAATACAGTTGTAACAAGACAGAAACAGACAGACCTTAGAACAGAATCAAGAAGACAGAACCTACACGGAGCCTAGAGACAGAAGAACTTTGCTGGAGAGAGCATGCCGGAGGATCCTGGAGAGGGACTGGCCTCAGAGCCTAGAGACAGAGCCTAGGGGGAGAACATGGCAAGGGATCCTGGACTGAACCTGACTACAGAGATTGGCAGGAGAACCTGACTGGAACCTGGACACTGAACCTGACTGGAGAGCCTGGACAGAACCTGGCTGGAGAACCTAGCGAGGGAACATGGCTACAGAACCTCGCTGGAGATCCGAAGCAGAGCCTCTCTGGAGATCAAGACCAGAACTTGGCTGGAGATCCTGGCTAGGCTGCTGATCAACTGAACGCTGTCTCCGTGTCATTCCTTCTTCGCCGACTCCGTCCACACCTTTGGGGACCCCTGGACCTGCTGGGGCTGGACCCCGGCTGGTTGGCTCTACTTCTATGGAAAGGGAAGACCAATATCGGAAGTGCAGCCATTACTGTGGACTCTGGAAGACAGATATCTGTGCCATTAGGCCATTGCTTACAAATCTGGCAATTTGTTAGAGATCTTTTCTTGTGTATGGGCAGACAGATTGGGGTGGAGGGCTAAGGGGAGATGGAGTGGCAGCAAAGTCATCTGAATAAAAGCTAGTCACTTCATGAATCTTTGTAGAAATTGATTTACTATTTCCATAGTCTTTTGTTACTTTAACCATTCAAGATTTCCATTCATAAATTCACATTTTTGGGGGGTGGTTTTCCCAAGCCAAACTGATTATTTTAAAATTTGTGTCCATTTATTTCTCAGGAGTAGATACTTTAATTGTGGCTCACCAAGTAAACAATTTCTTTTTTAAAAGGTTGTTTCTGCCTAAACCTTACCAGGCTAGAGAAAGTTTTGAATGCAAATCCAGCCTGACCTCTTAATGGTGCAAAGAGAGTACACTTGACAGAAAAATGGTGGCAGAAATTAGAAAAGAAGCAAACTGACCTAGTACCTGCTGCTAAAAACTGAACCAAGGAGGGGAGTGGGTTCACAGATCTTTTAAGGGAACAAAGTGTGTGCGTGCGCACATGCACGCGCATGCTTTATTTCTGTTGACAGATGGGTCTTACCAAAGTTGGAAGAAATGTAGGCAGTAAATCAGTTTTCCCATTTCATGACAGTCTTTATCATGAAAGATGATTCTAAATGTAAACACAGTGGGTAAAATGCCACTTAGAGGGAATTTGATAAACATACTAATTTAGACCTCAGCAAGAGAGCACCTAAATATCAAACATAATGATATACCACAAATCAAATATTCAGGATATCTATTTTAATCTAAGAGGAAACAGAACTCTTTATTCTAATCTTGCTGTAAAGCCTTTGGCTTCCTAAAGTATGTGATCTTGTTAAATTAAAGGATTAGAGTGAATGCATCCTTACTTTGGTATGTACTTACAACTAAATAAATAACATGCTTGTTATGACTGCAAACAAAATGAATTAAGTGAAACAAGACAGACAGCATGGACTCGCTGATGTCTTTGTTTTTGACAGCCTCTAATCCTGGAAACAGGAAGATATCGAGATGAATAAACATTCCTTGCCTGTGTGAGCTCCCAAGTGGTTAAGTCTATGCCCAGATTCGTGCTAAGAAGTTCAGAAACTGAAGCATCTGGAGACCTTGCATATGTATAAAGGAAATCTCTCCCTTCCATTGTCTTCTCTGTTTCCTGCTTATCTGAGAACCCATTAATGCTCTACAATTTTGGGCCCCCAAATAGAGTAAGGGTAGGGGGAAGGGTAGAGAAGACAAGTACCTCATTAGACACTTTTGAAGACTTGTCCCCCTTGAACAGCTGTCCCAGTTTAGTCTCCATTAGCTGTCACAGAACCTTCCCAAAAAAGGTGCTTTCAGTAAAATGTCATTCCCAACAGCATTTAACCCAAGGTTCACAGATGTGTCTCCTTTCTTCATGGAATGCTGTCCTAAACCAAATATGCTAGCAGTTAAACAGCCCACGAACACACCACAAATATTTGTTTATTGGGAATCAAAATGTGGAGTGGGCTGCAAAACTGGGGGCTGGATTATTAAGACCAGATTGGAAAGGTCTGTGGCAGTGCTTGGGTAAATATTGCTAGTGGTACAATATTGAAAAGATTGGGAAGTCATCAACCAGCCCTTCAGAACTGAAACACATGATTTAACCACAAGCTATACTTTATGAAATCTTAAACTGTAACACGAAGAGTGGCCTAATTTAATCCATGTGGGCTACATGTTTGATGTCAACAGACTTCTTTTTAAACCAGTTGGAGAATGCAACAGGGTCTTTAGTCCTTAATAAAATCCGGGCTGTTTTCTGCAAAGTCACTTATCTTGAGGGCTTAATTATTTTTACATTATGATTGATATTCCATGGATTCCATAGGTTTTCCTGAGCCTCTTTGTACATATCCCTTTTGCAAGGGACAATTAACCATACGTCCTCAAACGTTAGTCTCTCATAGGTGTAATGGGGATGTGGAAGTAGATTCTAAAGCACACAAGTGCTTCTCTCTCCCTGAGAGGCTTCTAAGAGATGGAATGAAGACAACAGTTGCTGTCATAAGTCATACATGTGATACTTGCTTCATACAGAGGCTGCTTGTGGACTTGACAGATGAGCACATATAGAAAAGTGCCTCCTAAGCAGCTGTTCTTGAAAGAGTTTGAGACATGACTTGGGCTGGAGCTTCCCCATAGATTAGGTCCATGACACATTTTTTTTTTTGTCACTAGAATGAGATTATCACAACATTACTATAAACTGTCTTTTTCTACCAGATGGACAACTAGTTAAGCTTTCACTTCTTTTTAAATATTATGATCATTAATTGAAAATACCAGATGGGTACACTTTATAAGTATGCCTCTTAAAAGACTCAGTGTGACTAAAATTTCTGAGATGATAGTTTCAATCTAGACTGGAATAGTTGAAAGTGAGACAGTGTCTGCCTTCAAGTAGTCCTGAGGACTGCTAGGTTAATAAAAGCAGGGATAACATAGCTAGATTTTATGTTTATAAAAAGTAAGACAAGAAGAACTCAGTCACACATCCCATCCCTGTCTATGCTCAATTCTTTACAGCATCCCTACTCAAAGTGATGGCCCATAGACCATAGTATCAACAACATGACTTGTTAGAAATGACTCAAGAGGCCCTCCCCAAACCTACTGAGTCAGAATATGCATTTTAACAAGAACCTCAGGTGAGTCACAGGCACCTCTAAATTTGAGATGCAGTGCTGTGGAGGGCTTTGGGCATGGCTACAGGAGGCCTTAATTAGCTCAACTAATCCTTTAAAAAATAACCCATAGAAGGAAAATTTCCTTTGCTGGATGTAACCCTGAAACATCAGAACTGCTGAATTAGTATCAGGGACATATAAGGTGGGCAAAAGTAGGTTTACAGTTGTGAGTACACCAGTTTATTCTTGTATTATTATTTATTAATTATTGTATTATTTTCCATACAAACAACTGTAAACATACTTTTGCCCTATTCTGTGTATGTGCACATGCGCCTGTGTGTGTGTATATGGCCATGTTTCTAACTAAGTAGTGTGGGATGGTATCAGGTACCAAACATGAAAAAGAAGAGCCACTTACACATCCCTCTGTAAAAGCCTAAGGTTAAATATAGTAAGAAAGGAAGTAGGCTTAGGGCATTCTTGCCTCAGTTTTAAGCAATTTTAAAATTGAACTCTACTCTTTAACTTTGAATTTGAATTTCAAATAGTCTGGACAGAAAGGGTGCTCACAATGTCAAGTTTTTCCTCTAAACACTAAGATAAGAAAAAAACTTTTTCTTGGGGCCACGCCTTTAACACCTTAAAAATATTTTGGTTTGTAGCACGTAAAAAAACACACATTCTGTATATTGATGAAATTAATGTCCAATCCAAATTATAAAATATTATTATTTATACTAATTTTGACATTTGTCTTGTAAAAAACAGGGAATGTATTCTCATCAGATGCTATTCTATTTTTTTAAAATTAAAAATAAACATAAATTGCTAAGGTCAAAAATTCAAATTATACAAGTATAAAAGAAAACAAAAATATAACACTTTCTTCCTATCTATTCAGGCTCCTTTTGGAATACTGGAAAAATAATTATGGTTAAAAGTTTGTTTTCAATATCTTTCCAGAAGTTATTTTATTTTTCATTTTTTCCTTTCCCCCCCTCTCTTCCTCTTCCTTCTCAACCTCCTCCTCCTCCTTCTCTCTCTCTTTCAATCTGTGAAGATATATATATATATATGACTATATATACACACACACATATATATATATGATAGTGTATATATTTTTTATCTTAACCATTTGAGAGCAAGTTGCCTATATCACTACACTTTGTTCCTAAATCTATGTATATTTCCTGAGAATAGGGAATTCTCTTACATAATCACCATATTGTTATCAATTTCAGTAAATTTAACATTGATACTTCTATCTAATCTCCCATTTATATTTTAATTTTATTAATTGACCCAATAATATTATTTTTTAGAATTTGTTTTTCTCCAGTATGGGATCAAGTATAGGACCAGATATTGCATTTAATTATTTTTGTGATTTGTTTCTTTAATCTGGAACATTGCCTTAGTCTTATTTGTCTTTCTTGACATTGACATTTTGGATAATACAGCTCCTTGCAACCCCTATTTTAAATAGAAACTTTCTTTTTATGGGTTTGTCTGATGCATCCCCAGAATTAGACTTAGACTCTGTACTCCTGGCATGTATTCTATATAAATTACATTATTTTCTTTTCAGGATATTACATGTGCAAACAAATGATATCCTCATGTTAATTTTGATTCAAAGAACTTATATGCATGTATTCATTACCTATGGACACAGAAAATAGGGTGGTGAAGGCTTGGGGTGGGGCAGGAACCAGGTAGAGGAGGGCAATAGGGGGAAAGAGGGGAACATCTGTAATACTTTCAATAATAAAGATTAAAAAAAGTTATCAAATTTCTCTATAGTATTTTTCCTTAGCAATTAATAAGCAATCTGTGAGGAGACAATGCAATCCTGTTGCTCATCAAAATTTCCCCTTAAGTTCATTGACCACTTTTGCTAGAAATAATATTTAGTTTGCATTTCCTTGCACCAGCTCCTGGCTAAGGTTCTGGTCTTACCTGGCCTGGAGTATGCAGCTGGCTGCCAGTAGATTTCCACAGTTGGTGGGCTTGTTAACAGGGGCACAGGTAGGTATAGATTCTGTCTGTTCTTGGGTGGATGAGACTAGCTTCATTACCTTGTTTAGTTGAGTGGTGCTATGACAAGGGTCTGCTTCAGGGTCTACAGTTGGGTTCCCAGTCAGTGGGCCAGTTAACACATTCATAGACAGGTGTGGGTCTTGCCTGGTCCTTCCTTGGTCAATGGATGGATCCCTGGTAGGCAGGACTGGCCATTTACCATGGCTGAAAGGGACTGGAACCCAGCTCCAGGTCTGTTTCTGGTTCCACAGCAAAACTGAGGCCTTTAGATCTGACCATAGAGCCATAGATGGGCATGTCTCCCTATCAGGTCCCTGCCTGTGCTTGATTGTTCTCTGACCATGGCTGAAGGGGCTGGACCTGAGTATAGGGCCCTTTCTGGATTTCCTTAGGTGCAGTGGTGAGAATCTCCCACTGGGTCCTTTTGGCAGCAGGACTGCTCATGGACCGTTGAGAGGGGCTGGAACTAAGTATATGGCCCTTTTATTATTATTATAATTATTTAAAATCATCTTTTAAAAATATTTTTTTACTTTAATTTCAGAGAGGAAGGGAGAGGGGGAGAGAGACAGAAACATCAATTATGAGAGAGAATCATTGATTGGCTGCCTCCTGCATGCCCCACATTAGTGACTGAGCCCATAACCCGAGCATGTGCCCTGAATAGGAATTGAACCTTAGCCTTCTGGTTCATAGGTTGACGCTCAACCACTGAGCTATGCCAGCTGGGCAGTAGAGGGGGCTTTTAGCATAATCAGGGGCATAGGTGGGAATGTTTCCCAGTTCTGCCTGTGGGCTGTGACTCAGAGGTGTCTGGAACCTAGTATTGGGTCCTTTATGAATCTCTAAGGTTGCAGATTCCTGGGGTTGTTTCCCACTGAGTCTCTCGACCCTCAGGTCTGTTGGCAGACTGTGTTTGAGAGAGAGCTAGAATCAAGTATGGGGTCCTTTTTCAGGTCTCCAGGGGTGCAAATGTGACTATCTGGCCAGGTACCTGTGCCAGCAGGACTCCTTATGGTCCTTAGCAGGGACAGGCAGGAGTCCAATTACAGGTCCCTTTTAGAATCCATGTGGACTGGTCAACTTTGGTGGGCTTTCTTCCAGGGTCTCCTGGACCAAAGCCAACAGGCACTGGAGCCAGTTCACAGGATGATTCTGGGTTCATAGCTGGGACCAAATTCTTTAAGCCTCTTACCCAATGCATGGGTGGGTGTGTTTCCTCCTCGGTCCCTTGGTGTACAGACCTTGACAGGACCATACCAAATGGGGATGTAGCCAAAATCTTCTGGGTTACAGATATTTTTCTTGGTCTTTAGCTAGGACAATGGTCAGCAAATCACATGCTTTCTCAAAAGGCTCTCCTTAGTATTGAACTGTAATGAGGTTTCACAGTTTCCTACCTAAATCTCAATGCCTCTACAAAGGCACTTTTGTCTGGGATGGATGCCAGATTGTTGTTCAGGCAGAATAGGAGAGGGGGACATCTAATTTGGCCATCTTGCTGATGTCACTCCCAGTATTTCTTTTTTTTTAATTTAAAAAATATATATTTTATTGATTTTTTTACAGAGAGGAAGGGAGAGGGATAGAGAGTTAGAAACATCGATGAGAGAGAAATATCGATCAGCTGCCTCCTGCACACCCCCTACTGGGGATGTGCCTACAACCAAGGTACATACCCTTGACCCAAATCAAACCCGGGACCCTTCAGTCTGCAGGCCGACACTCTATCCACTGAGCCAAACCAGTTAGGGCTCTCCCAGTATTTCTTATAGAGTGGATTGACTGACAATAAATTTCTACAGTTTGTATGTGCCTATGAAAATTTTTATTTCTCTTTAATTTTTGAAAGTTACTTTTGCTGGGGATTGAATTTGTGATTGACAATTTCATCTTTTGGTAGCTTGTAAAGTTTCTGAAGAGAAATCAATTGTTTTTAACTTTTCCTTTGCATGTTATGTATCTTTTTTCTCTGGTTGCCTTTAAGACCTTTTGTTTGTGTTTAGCATTTAGTGATTTAAATATAATTTGCCTATGTGTGTCTATTTTTTACCCTGTGTTTTTGGATCTGTGGTTTGTTGTCTGTCATTAATCTTGAAAAATTCTTGTTCATTATTTTTCAAATATTTCCTTGTCCTATTCTGTCTCTCTTCTCTGGGATTTCAGTTACATGTAAGTTTTGATGTTTGATACTTTCCCACAGCTCTTGAGTATTCTGTCCTTTTTGCCTTCTTTTTGTCCCTCTTTATATTTCAGTTTGGATAAATTTTTAAAATCTATTTTCTAGTTCACTGATGCTTTATTTGCCTATGTTTACTCTACTTATGAGCCTATTGAAGGCACTCTTTTTCTCTGTTGTATGCTTTTGACTTTTAGCATTTTCATTTGATTCTTTCTTACAGTTTTTATCTGTGTGCTAATATTATCCATATGATTTTAGGTGTCACTCAGCTTTTCCATTAGATCTTTTAACATACTAATCACAGTTACTTTAAATTTTATGTCAGGCATTTAACATCTTTGTCATATCTGACTCTGGTTATAATTATTTTTTTAAAATATATTTATTGATTTTTTACCGAGAGGCAGGGAGAGGGATAGAGAATCAGAAACATCGATGAGAGAGGAACATCAATCAGCTGCCTCCTGTACACCCTCTCCTGGGGATGTGCCAGCAACCAAGGTACATGCCCTTGACCGGAATTGAACCTGGGACCTTTCAGTCCGCAGGCTGATGCTCTATCCACTGAGCCAAACCGGTTAGGGATCTGGTTATAATTGTCACTTTATCTTTTGGGAGTGTATTTTTCAAGTCTTTTAATATCCTCTATTTCTTTCTCTTGAAAATGAATATCTTGTGTAGGATATTAGAAATAGAGGTAAATTTTATAATTTATATATTTAAACAAAAATAATACTTTTCAAACATTGAATGAGTATCAACTATTCTTAACTAAGAACTGGTAGATTGGTCGCTAGTGGAGACAGGACTGGCCTAAGAACCAGGAAACTAGAGCTTCCTTTTCTGTGTAACTTTAAGCAAGTTAGTTAATATTTCTAGATCTCAATTACCCCCAATATCAAAGGAGGGGTGGGGTGGGGTAGGTTAAAACATCTTTAACATTTTTTCTACACTAATGATTGCTGGAGCATAGATTATGTTTCCTGATATCTGATATTTTTCCAAAGCATGCATGGATAGCCATAGTAGGTTATTATCTATAATTTATTTTATGGCTCAAGGAGCCAGTTCTTGGGCTTTCCTACATGGGGAGTTCCTACCTAATGACTCACCTGGTAGCATATTAAGTATTTGTAGCTCTCAGACTTGGTTAACCAAGGAAAACTCCTCCAGAAGTTAGATTCTCATTGTGTTTGGAACCAACCTGAAGCTGAATTTCTTACAATTATGAAGAGCCTCCTTCTAGTGGTATTGAAAGTACAATGTAATTCACTACCTCAAACATTTGGGATAAGAAGACAGTTGGAGCACATATGCTCACATGACATCATAGTTTCCAGGTACTCAAATCAAACATAGAATTTTTCAAAGAAAACTTATTTAAGCACTTTTAAAGGAAAATGAACTCTACATGCCCTGAAACTAAGATGATTTCAACTCTAGAAATACAAAGACTGGGTTGTATTATCTGCAGACCCAAAGGAAAATACTAGAGGCTATACAAATTAAATAGGTATGAGCTATTTGCTAAACTTGAGGGAAGTAAGTGCTCATTAGCAGGAAGAAGCAAGATGAGCAGGCATCACTGTGTGAGACAGAGACGTAGTCAGTTTTTCTGCACATACTCAGAGTCAGGGGCACCTGTAGGGCATTAGAAAGGAAGCATCCTGATAGGAGGCAAATGGAAAACTGGAGTTTTTGATTCATGTGACTAATGGTCAAGTTTCAAAGCTTTTGCCCAACTTATATAGAAATATGGGCTACCTTGAAAGAAAAACTGAATAAATGGCAACATTTGAGCCAGACTTGCAAAATGTATTATTTCATGTGTCCTGTTTGGAGTGGGACTGTTAGAAGCTTTGGTTGGGAGGTTTGTGAGGCTCCACTGGGCTTAGTGTAAAAAAGTGATGATCAATTAGTAATGCCTAATGTGAGTCAGGAAGAGTATGTGATTCTTAGGCTACTGGATAGCTCCAAGAGGGCTGCATTTTATAATTGAAGGTAAGCTTATAAACATTGCTTATAAACCAGCTAGGAATGAAAAATCTATTTTAAGAAAATTTAAATGGTTAGAAATCTGATTTCACCTGTACCCCTGAAAATTTTCAATGCTCAAGTTTTTTTTTACTTCTCTGCTGCCTAATAGGAACTTTAAATAAGTTCTTTTCCACCACCACACAATTAAGAAATGTACTTCCCCTCTTTATTTTTCTGTAGATTTGAATGCCAGGAGCTTTCAAAAATACCTGACACAGCCTTCTCATTTTTTTAAAGCTACTGTACTAATTTGACTATGAGCTCCTTATTCACCTGGGTAATTTAAAGCTTTATATCTACAGAGAAGAAGGTGATAACTAGAATCAGGAAAAAGCAGCAGAGAAAACAACAGAATGTTTGCCTTGCTGTCCATTAGCCAGAAAATGGTGCCAGGACCACACCTGTTGTTTTGAAGATGAGAGGGAGACTATTGCTTTAACTGTTCAGACAACTTCCCCGGGTACTATTGAGTGGTTAGGGACAACCTGAGGTTTTGGGACAATAATGTTGGCATCTCAAAAATATTTTTACTGCCATGGGAGCCACCTATATAGTGCCTTATAGCAATATTCCCATACATTTTATTCCACCTTTTTTCATTGAGGTTCTGTAATTGTTCATTTATCTCACTCCCTGCTTGCCACTGCCAGGTTCAACCATTTTTGATTATTAGAAGGGCAACATAGCATGAAGTAAAACATTTAGAAGCTATTTCTTATAAGTCTCTTAGAAGAAATTTTATTAAGATAATACCAATGGTCCTTGATTTTAAAAGGTGTTGAACTCAGTACTTATTGAATTAACATATTCATATATTGTGCAATAAAATCTTGGCAGTGTGTGAATGTGCCCCAAATATCATTTTGGGGCAGTATTGTTTTAGACTTTATCATGGAAATAAAAGGAGAAAGAATGTTATAAGAAATTTGGGTATAACAACTTAAAATGAGTAAATGAGTGTAAATTAAGGTAAATTAAGGAAGCTATTAGGAGGTTTTATGTAATGAACTGGTGATCGTCATTTGTACTGTGTACCATTCCACCTGGTCTCTCATGGCACTTCCCTGAAGGAGTTGGTAACTATTTGTTTATGTCTATCACTCCCATTAGCTAGCAGGTTCTCAGAAGACAGGCACTGCGCCTTATCTATTTGTACTTTATAGAAACTACTGCAATGCCTAGCATAAAGTAGATAGCCAATAACTCTTTATCAATCCATAAGTGGATCTATGAGCACATGGAAAAAGGAATGTAAAATAAGTTTGGTGAGTAGAATATAAGATGTGAAAGGAAAAAAGATTAGATTGGCAATAAGAACTTGTTCCAAATCAAAAGAAATTAAGAATTCCGAAAAACCTATATTTTGGAAGCTGAGAATAGATAAAGGTTATGAAATTTCTAAGAAAAGCAAAATGTAGTATAAGAGAGAAATTTTCTCAATGTGACATGATTGCTTTTCTGTTATATTGCATGCTGATTTGGCTGGTAGTAGATTTTAATATTAAAATAATTTTTCCTTCTGAGTTTATTCATCCCTTCCCCAGTAACATGGTATGTATGTATCTGAGTCCAGAGCCTCTTTGTGGTTATATTAGATCATGGACAGCATTCTCCACTGGATTGCTCTTCATACATTGTTGAGCTTGTATCCTCTTCCCCTATTCCTGCAACTACTTTATGTTCCACAAATTTGTTGAGAACGCCCTTATTAGTGATTAGCTATTAGCTATTGGCTCTTTTATTTTCTTTATCATTGAGGGTTTAGCCTTAATTTTTTAAACGATAATTTAAGTGAACTTTCAGGAAGGGGGGGAGATAAACATCTGTTGTATAGCCATCTTTAACTAGAATGACAGTTCCTCGGTAAATTTGCTTGATGATAAAATTTGTAAGTGCTCTATCCTGTGCAGTGTTCTTTTAGGTCCATGGTCGGCAAACCGTGGCTCACGAGCCACATGCGGCTCTTTGGCCCCTTGAGTGTGGCTCTTCCACAAAATACCATGTGTGGGCGCGCATGTACAGTGCGATTTTGAAACTTCATGGACCATGCACAGAAGTCGGTGTTTTGTGGAAGACTGGTATTTTGTGAAAGAGCCACACTCAAGGGGCCAAAGAGCCGCATGTGGCTCGCGACCCGCGGTTTGCCGAGCCAGTTTGCCGACCACTGTTAGGTATTCATAAAGTATATTGGCGTATTAGTAGGGAGGAGAAGTCCTATCAGAAATAAACATGTTTAACCATGACAATGACAATGTTTCTCAAACTTATTTTGACCATGGAGGGATTTTTGTGAAGAAAACCTATTAAAACCTTGCTAAATGCAGCGTTCCAAAAATTCCAATTTAAGGAATGATGCTCTAGGTAACCGACTAACTAGATTAGTAATAAGAAAAGAAGAATAAAATAATTAGAAAAAGATCATTTTAGGGCTAGAAGGGATTATAGATAACACCCTATCCACCATTCTATTTTCTAAAAGATGAGAAAATTAAGTTTTATAAAGTATAGTGAATTGCCCAAAATAGTGACTTACTTTATTCTGCCAAATATGAATCTTTTGTCTCTCTCTGAACAAGACCATGCCTTATTTAATAGCAGTGATTCCTAAACTGTAGAACACCATGAGACAGAGCCTGTTAATACCCATTCATTTTAGTGTTAGATGTAATCATTCAGCTCTCTGAATGTATAATAATCCTACCTGAAGGTGGGATTATTCACTCAAACAATCTCACAGCCCTGGAGCCAGTATAGAGGGAGCTTACTTGGCAACTGTGTAGGTAGCAAGAGATTCTACCCAAGACTTTCCTCCCAGCCCCTAAAGGGCCATCAAATAACTGTTTAGGATGGTTTTGTTGAAGAGTATTTCTACATGTCATTATCACTGTACTCTTCTTCCTCTTCCTCCTCCATCTCTTCCTCCTCCCTTTCCCCCTGTCTTCCCCTCTTTTTCCTCTTTCTCTTTCCCCCATTGACTCCCCCACTCCCTTCTCCTTCCTTGTATCCTTCTGGAACTCTTTCTCCTGCTCCGTTATTTTGGACACTGTTGAAAAAAATTTCCACAATCCTTTATAGAAACTTTAAAGCAACTAAATAATATATTTTTTAAGGGAATGAGGTGCCATTTGGTGGGGGATTTTCAGGTATTATACGTAACCTTTCTCTTGGAAGAGACATAAAGATCTTGGCATGCTTTGCTCAAGAATAATAGTCATTATCTATTAATTCCATGTGTTTCTTTTAAGAAGGAAAATTATTTTTGAATGTATTGTGGGCCTTGGGTTTTATATAGGAAGAGGTTTTCCTGAGGCTGTTATTACACCAGGGTCATAACACATGTTTGAATCCAACACAGGATGTTCACCCAAGCTTCCCAAATCTCAGTCCAATTTTCTTTCTCTACCTTACTATTGCTTTTTGTATCAAATTCCTAACAAATTAAAACACATTTTGCCCAAATTACCCTAGTAGTATAGATTCCTCTTTGTTTAAACTTAGGTTGAGTGTTAGGATGAGTCAACTGTTTTATGCTCTATATTTTTTAACAACCTAAAGATGAAGAAATATCTCAATTGTGCATTCATTAATTTCTCCATTAAAATTATTTATCAAAAAAGGCATTCTTCTGGGTGCTGGTATTATAGCAATGAACAAAATAATAATCTTTTACCTTCAGAGAGTTTATATTTTGGGGAGAAGGTGATAGAGAGATATAATGAATAAATATACAAATTAATATGTAGTATTGTGTCATGATTTTATACATTTTGTGAAGAAAAATAAGTCAGGATAAGGGAATGGATAGTACTTTATATGTTGGACAGTTACCATAAAGGTTGCCTTTGACTAAATTTGTTATAGAACTTATATGATGTTGCTAAATGTGACTATTTTTTTTATAAAGTGGATAGAAAAGGTCATTCTAATGAAGTGAAATTAAGTAGAGAATTGAATGAGGAGAGAGAATGAGTTACCATATATCAGGAGGAAGAGGGTTCTAGGCAATAGGAATTGCAAGTGCAAAGGCCCTGAGGTGGGAATGTGCTTTGATATTTCTGAGTAAAAGCAAAGAAACAGATGTGAACTATGGTGGAATCTTACATGTAACCTTACAAAAGGGAGAGTGGTAAGAGATAGGCCGGGGTAAAACTCATGCTGGGCCTTAAAGGCTAAGGTAAAGTCTTCAGAGATTTTCCTCCCCACCCAAAGGGGGTATTATAAGATTTGAGTATAGGAATGACATGATCTGATTTACTTTAAAAA
This sequence comes from Myotis daubentonii, assembly GCF_963259705.1. Classification (NCBI taxonomy): domain Eukaryota; kingdom Metazoa; phylum Chordata; class Mammalia; order Chiroptera; family Vespertilionidae; genus Myotis; species Myotis daubentonii. The sequence continues at coordinate 47,282,586 of NC_081850.1, forward strand.
GTACCACTCCAGCTCCTATGAAAAGATTAGAATGCAGGACAGGAATGAAAGCAGTGAACCAATTAAGAGACTATTACAGTAATCTAGCTGACCTGATGATGGCTTGGCTAAGTCATAAAGGAGAAGCTCTGTATTTGGGATACAATTTAAAGGTAAAGCCAGTAGGATTGCTAATATTTGGAAATGGGTTGTTAGAGAAAGAGAGGGGTCAAGGATAGCTGTAGAGTGTTTTTGTGAGCTACTAGATGAATATATGGAGATGAATAAAACAAAACGCTCCTGTCCCTTCTCTTCCAAGGGAATTTTATTCAATGAGGGAACATGATAAGTAAATTAAGTGAATCCAGGAATAAATGAGGGACTAATATAGAATATGAAAGTAGCCAGCCTGAAACTTCCCAACAGGAATGTAATGTGTACATAGTTGTAGCTACATTGGGGAATTTATAACATAACTTTAACTAGATTTTAAACTTCTTGTAGCAAGAACCTTGTTTGAGACATCTGTACATAGAGGCATCTTGTCCCAGAGTACAGTAGGTCCTCGGGTTATGTCGGAGATCCATTCCTACAGCACGACGTAATGCGATTTTTGCCATTAGTCGGACCTCACCTACATAAGCACCTATGTCACTCACATGGAGTACACACACAGCAGTAATGAAGTGAAACAGTTAAAAAATTTAAAAGAAAGATAACAATTCCTGACATTTACTTGTGGTAAGTACAGTAAATAATAAAAAAACATAAAGCACATATGTACATAAATTGAAATGACGAAACTTTTTTTAAATAAATAAATGGGAGATGGCGACGTAACCACGAAACAACTTACATCAAGTCCAACATAACCCGGGGACTGCCTGTAGTGACCCCACAAAATGACTGAACAAATAAAAATTCTATGAAGAGTTATATCTTCTGAGATGATATTGAGAAGGTGATGGGGTTCTTTATGAACTTTGGTGGGGGTGAGGAGGAATACATGCTGGTTCTTTACAGTCCATGGTCCAAAGAGGACCTCAATAATTCTGCTATCTATTAAACCAGGAAGTACCTATAATTTAGGTGGAATTTAACTCAGATAATCTGGGTTCATCACCTACAAGCTTAAGTACTAAGTTATCATGCACAAAGAGATATAAAAATGTAGCAATATTTTACTATGTTTGCTATATATTTCTGTAAAATATAGAAATATAAGGCTGCTCTAGGTTCTGCAGAACAGTAGAACAATTTTCAGAGCATATTCTCCAGTCCATGCTGACATAAATCCATGTAGGGATGATTTTTGTGAGTTTCCTTTTGGAGCTGAGGCTAGGAAGGCGAACTATTCTCACTGTATTAAACACTAGCATGCCTCCTGTAGATAATTCTCAGCCACAGTTACATTTTGAAGAGGGGTAGAGCTGTTCAATGTCATCTTGACTTATTTTGAAATGGTTCTGTCTTGGCCATCAATGAGAGAGGTTTCTGTCTCTGAACATTTGTTCACTCCATCCTAGAGTGAGTTATATTGAAACAGAATTTGAATGATGTGAGGAAAAAGTCTTTTCTTCCCTTTATGGTTCTAGAGGGTGTCTGTTGCATACTCTGCAGGGGCTGCAGAGGAAATCATACAGGTTTCAAAGAAGATGGACTTCAAATGTAGTGAGAATAGAGAAATAGAAAAAGTCAGTATTAATCAGACATATCTGTATAGGGCCCCTATAGGTCGACAAAGAATAATATCTGTGTCTAGATAATAAAAGAAGATGAAATAATACAGTTTTTTTATTTGAAATTTAAAATAAAGGCATTTTTTTAAATTATAAAAGTTATATATGTGCAAGGTGAACAAATTCAACTATTAGATGAATGTAGATAAAAATAAAAAATTCTGAATCTAGGCTCATGGCCTAGGTAGCAGTATAGAATTTTTGTGTTTAGTTATGTTCAATGAAAATATATTCTTTTTTTACACTTAAGTTGTTTTCCATACTTATCACTTATATACCTTAGTTATTTTTTAAAATATGTTTTTCTTGTGTTCAGAGAGAGAAGGGAGAGGTAGCGAGTGATAGAAATATCATTGAGAGAGAATCATCAGCCTGCTGCCTCCTGCACATCCCCCACTGGGAATTGCATGTATCCTGACTGGAATCCAACTATGACCAATACTTCGTGGGTGGACACTAAACCACTGAGCCACACCGGCCAGGCGCTATTAGATGATTCTTTATTTGAGAATCTAGCAGAAATGATTAACAATGAGATTGATAAAGGGCTTAATTTTAAAAAATGTAATGGAGACATCTACTGGATCTAAATGATTCATCAGTAATATCAGAGACCTCAAGCTATGAGGTGCAGATCATGTGGCATGTATCACCGGAGAGATGATTACAGCAACTCTAGCAACCTTGCTTGTAATGCATGAGTTGCCACTCTTTTCAGTCATTTATGCATGTTGGTAGGTAAATCAAATTGCAGTTCAGTCAGTATATATAGCAGTATTGCAATCCCTCTTCTGACATTCTTAGGTAAGTTATTTACTGTAGTTAAGATTTTAGAAAGGCAATACCATATATTTAGTAACATTCACAGAGGAATTGGGGCAATATCATATAATTAAATACATTAATATTTCTACAGTGAAATATGGGAACAGTGTCAAGATTTGCTGCCAAATAAATTATGAAAAAAAATCTTTAAAGTTTCTGAATTATAAACTGATGAGATATCCTATTCTTTAATCCTGATAATGAAAATGAAAAGCAAGAAAATAAGAAAGAGAATGCATCCAAGAGATGTTGGCAGTAGATTGAATCTTTTTCTCAAACTCCAGAAATATCATTATCTAGCATAGATCACATGTTGGTCAGTCAGGTAAATTACTGTGTGAATACACAAAACAGAGGATAAACACAATGGGTGCGTTTAGAAGCCTGTAATGAGTAACCCTCCATGTAGAGAGCTTGGAGTACTGCAGAGGAGGGTCTTTTTTTTTTTTTTTTTTTTTTTTAAAAAAAAACACAACAGAATCTAGTTCTGATGGAGTAGCTGAGCTATTGTTTGGAAATTAAAGGAGTTCCTTCTGTGAGGATTTTTGGCTAAGAATACTGAAGCTCAATAGAAAGTTTCTTAACTCCTGCTTTTGTGGCTTAGACCAAGTGTGGCACATAAATGGCATTTCTCTTCTAAAACTGAAGCTGGCTTTTACATTTCAAGTAGCTATTTAGATACCTGGTCCCTATTGTGCGATCCTCTGATCTGAACATAGTTTTTCTTTTATTTCTATCCAATTTCCATGACTCACACCCTTATGTTAGGATAGAATATGGTAATAGAGGTAATTATGCCATTGAGTATGCAGCCCAGCTCACAGATTAAGGTTTTGCACCTGGGTATCATTATTCTTTCCCATATTAATTTATTATTTAAGGACTTATTATTTGAAAGCCCTTATAGTGCATAAGCAATTAGAATAGCTGAAAGTCTCTCTGTATTAAATGTGCTTATTTTGCTTTCCTAGTTTTATGCCAGAATAATTAAATCCCCTTCTAATGTGTCAATAGCAGACTGTTTTGAAATTGACAGCACTCTTTCCTCTTCAGTAAGGAAAAAACCAGAGACCAACAGATAAATAATAATCGTAAAAAGAAAACCAAACACATACTAGTTGAGAGGATATTACCGTCCCCCGCCCCCCAAATCAGCAACAATTACTGAATATATCTGATTTACTTATTTCTACACAGAGTTTACAAATCCCACTGTTTTGTTCACTGCGTAAGAAACAACTTACTCCTTGGAAATGTGTATTCCATGTAGCAAATTTGTCCAACTTAGTGAGTGAGTAGCAAGATATTATACTGAGCATTTAGAATGAAGTGACCTAGTCCACAGGACACATTTGGGAGAAGGAGATGGATTGGTTTGACCTCCCAGGAATATTCATTTGCATATGATTTGGATGCGATGAATACTTTGCAAATTCTGAATTTTCTATGTGGCTATTGTAGCAGAATAGCTGGTCTATTTTCTAAAGAGTCTATTTGCATAGGATAGTTTAACAGCTTTCCCCTTTTGTTCCTAGAATATTAAGTCAGTCCTAGGAGAAAATAAATTAAAGGTGTCTCCTTACAATTTGAAAAAAGTGTAATTTGAAGATAAGAGCAAAGTCTGAAAAGCAGCTTTTACTTCCAAAAGCTCAGACTAAGAAATAGCTTTTCTCTGTATGTGCCAGCAGAGCTGTCCCTGATTCTTGATGTTGGTTGTGTCACCAAGGCCTGTGAAATGGAAAAAACTCATCAAAATCTTCCCGATCTATTGTTTGTCTACCTAGCTAAATCCAACCTCCACCATTTTACTTCTTTGGTTCAGGTTTGGCCCTTTATTTAAAATTCAAGTATTCTTGGTGGGTGGATGGGTTCAGAGATGAGTGCTTTCTGAACAGTGATGATTATTACCTCAGCTGCTCCATGGGGAAAATGTTCTGGGCTTTAAAAAGATTAAGAAACTGCAAAGTGTACTCCTTAGGAGGGTCACAGTGCACATTAGCGTATTAAAAGACCCTTATATCATGGAGGAAAATTCTTCTAATTTTTTTCCAGCTGTTTTAAACATTTGACCTTGGGATTCTCTTTTCTTCATGTAATACATATTAGAGTCCTTGGAACTAGTAACCCGTGGAATACATTTTGAGATGTTGTGCAATTTTCTGAATATTATTTTGAAATTGTTCACTGATTGCTCAAGGATATTCATTTAGCTACACACGAAGATAAAGATAATTTCCTTGGGGTTCTTTCTAGTGCTGGCTCCCAATAGACTGTGGCCAGCCAAGGACCATGGAATTCTCTGTTTCATTGCAAAGGAGTAAATAGATGGAGTGTTGGAAAGACTGGTTTGCTTCTTGAAGGGTCTGAGGTCAGTAATTGGGAAGCTGATTGACATTTTTAGTTTTGCTTACACTTTGACAAATGTTACATAGAAAACCTTTGCTAAGTTTTTGTCAGAATATATATGCCGTTGGAGCACTGCCAATTCTTTTAGGTGACATTGTTCTTTATCAAACTTTGTCTCCTTAAATATTCTGAGGGACAAAATGAGGTTTAGAAATCGTATGCAGAAATAGGAGGACTACCTTTTAAAAATCTTCATTAAGTTTTCATATATATATATATATATATATATATATATATATATATATATATATATATATTTGTGATTATTTTTCTGCTAAAGTTGATTCAGTTGTTTATTCCTATAATTATTTTTTTCTCTCGTATCTAGAAAAGAAGTTATGTAACACTGGAGCCATTTGCAGTTTACTGAAATTAGAGGGATCCAGTGAGGCTCATCTATATGTTGTGCTTTGTTAGCAAAACTATTTAAACATAATAATATCTTCCCAAGTTGTTGCTATAGAGGCCTCTGGAGGATGCAGAGACCTTCTGTAATAGCAGGTTAAATAGTATTGCACTTTTGAATGAAATCAGGGAATTGAGTACTCAAACTGCAACATAACAAAAGTCTGTTATCTCTGAGGAAATTTGTACTATTGATTCTAACTAAAAATAAAAATAGTGCACTCTGGGGTACCAGGAGAACAGTTTAAACAGCCATTGGGATGGTAGAGATGGTGGTGTAGATTTATTCATGGTATGAAATAATAGAGTATAATATTTTGAAAATACCTGTGCTCCCTTCTTAACTGCTTTAGTTAAAAACTGTCTGACAAGACTGTTATTCTCTGAACAAGTTATTTATTTTATTATTAAAATACTAGAGGCCCAGTGCATGAAAGTTGTGCAGGGGAGGGGAGGGTATCCCTCAGCCCAGCCTGCACCCTCTCCAATCTGGGACCCTGTGGGATTGGGCCTAAACCGGCAGTCAGGCTGGCTCCCAACCACTTGCCTGCCTGCCTGACTGATTGCCCCTAACTGCTTCTGCCTGCCAGCCTGATCACCCCATAACCACTCCCCTGCCAGCCTGATTGACGCCTAATTGCTCTCCTGCCAGCCTGATTGCCCCCGACTGCCCTCCCCTGCCATCCTGATCTTGCCCTAACTGCCCTCCCCTGCTGACCTGATCACTCCTGTCTCTGCCTGCCTCATCACCCCTAACTGCCCTCCCCTGTCAGCCTGATCACCCCTAACGACCTCTGCCTCGCGCCCCCCCTCCCCCCCTCCCCATGGCTTTGTCTGGAAGGAAGTCGTATGTTCGGAAGATGGCTGGTCAACCTGGTCTAATTAGCATTTTACCCTTTTTTTAGTATAGATAATATACTTTAGGCATGCTCTTGAGGAGTCTATAAAAATAACAAATTACACTTAGAGAGTCTGTCACACACTTGGGAATTAACTTTAATACGTAACTGGTAAAATTAGATTTAGTCATATAGGTCAAATGACACACAGAATCAAATGAGTTGAATATGTAAACAGTGATATCCTCTTCTGACCATCAATTCCAAATGAATTCAAATAAGCATTTCAAGAAAAATAATGTAGATCACATGAGCAATGTTTCCTTAGATCCAGATATGCTTATAGGATGCCAGGCAGGATGCCAGGCATCTATGAAAATTTAAAATGTGGTCATGTATCTAGACTTTTGAAATCATTAACCCCATTAGAACATAGAGTCCAACCTTACTCACTGTTTTATTTCCAGAATGCAGAACTGTTCCTGATGGTTAGTACTCAGTAAATGTTTATGGGATGAATGGGTGAATGGAATATTTGAATATCTCTGATTTTAATTCTGATATTTGGCATTATATAAACACAACAAGAGTATGCTTTCAACTCCTGTATGATTAGTTGCTAGTATGGGGTGCCTGCTCATCTAAGCAACAACCCCCCTGACTACTGAAGTCGCTTTAATTTTTCAAAACAAACAAACAAACAAACAAACATCCTAAAGATAGGGTTCCAAAACAAAATACAAGATGTAAGGGTCATACCTCTACTAAAAAAGTATTTATTGTTGATCTGAAATTAAAATTTAATTAGAAGTCCTTTGTTTTTATTTGCTGGGTCTGGCAATCCTACAAAGAAAGATGCTGCTAGTATACAAAGTCAGTTTCTATAGAAAACTCTGTTGGGGCCACATCCAGATCCCCTTGGAGTGCTCTCTGCACACATTCCCCAGCTTTTCTCGGGTTCCCTACTAACTGCTGGCACCTTCAACTTAGCCCTGGGGATTCCCCTTGGAAACAGGTTATCACTATGAAAGGGGACTTTGGAGAGAGTATAGATCGCTACAGTTTTTTCTTAATATTCTTAGTTTAAGGTGTTCCCTTTCAACTGTGCCTCAGAGAGACCCTCTTTTCATGTTCTTGCTTCTCTTCCAGCAGGACAGCAGGGTCACTTGTTATTTAACTCCTGTTAACCTGGTTTGCGGTGAGGGTGTGAGAGGGCCATTATCTTGTTGTGATTAAGCCTCAGTCTTAGGCAGGTACCGTGTCTCTGAAGAGTCAGAGATGTGGCTTTCTTAAGATTCTTGCTCCATTCCTAACTATAGGGCCCAGCATGTATTCCTGTCCCTTCACTATAGGTAAAGGGTGTTTTTTGTTATTATTTTCTTCACCTGGTGGAAATGGGTTTTTACTAGGGGCCTAAGGGTAACTGTTTATTGCTCTTTTCATGGCAACCTAAGGCTTTGGGTCTGTAGGGGAAACTCAGGAAAAGGATCCGAAGTACTGCTGTCCCTTCCTCTAGCCGGCACTATGGGAATTTGTTCTGCAGATTCTCTCCAATCTGTTATTGAGGTCTGTGGCAAAGAGCCTATACGTAGATGTAAAATTCCCTTATATCTGGAGCCCTTAAGGGGTCTAGATTCTCTCTTGAGCCCATACTTGGTCTTTACCAATATGTTATTTGTTTTGTTTTGTTTTTAATTCTTCCCAGAGTCTGGCTGCACCTTAGGTAAGCATGTGTTGGTATCCTGACTGTTCTTTCCTTAAATTTCTACTACCTTTGTTGCCCTGAAGGCTCAGCTCTCTGATAGGTTCAAGAAAAGTTATGAATTTTCAGATTGCCCAGTATATTTTGTTTTCTTCTAGTAATAGTGGGAGCATGTTTTTCCCAGATTTCTATATCCCAAGCATATGTGGAAGCTCTATATGTCTCCCAGGATAACTTTTTACCTTGTTAGCATGAGGTAGAACCAAAATATAAATCAGACAGTTGATTCCACGTCCCATATTCTTAACCATGGAGCAACTGACTTGCTTTATCTGGGTGACGTTGAAGCTTCACAGGCACTTTGCTACTTGCCAGTGATGCTTTTACTCTGTGCTGTCTAGTGCAATAGACACTAGCCACACATGACTTTAAATTTAAGTTAATTGAAATGAAATAAAATTAAAAATATTTCCTCAGTCACACCAGCCATAGTTCAATTCTAATTAGCTACATGTTCTAGTGGCAACCATATTGGGGCAGCACAGATGAGAACGTCTCCATTACTCCAGAAAGCTCTGTCATCAGCTCTGCTCTGGAACCGAATGACAACATGACAGTCCCTTGAAATGAGAGAGAAAAAAACCCCACCTCTCCTCCCTCTGAGCTATGCTTGTACCCCAAAGTGTAGCAGAATTTAATGAAATGGGTTTCATTTGATCAACATAACAGTCTTTCTCTCTGGCCCCCCATATGCCGTCAGGGTTTGGGCACAGCAGAATGGATTTCCAGGAACGCTGAACCACTGCCCTTGAATTTACTAACTCCTTGTAACATTAGGTGCACTGTGATGTTTCTGCCCTCAACATGAATTCTCTCTCAGGGGCCTCATCACCCCTGACTGAAATTTGGCTTTCTTCAGGTTTCCTGTAGTCAATCAGATGAATGGATACACACATCTGTGTTTCATATATACACATGGAACACATCTGTATTGTTCTGCATTGCAACTGTGTTCTGAAGTCAAGTAATTTTCCCAGCAGCCTCCTTAGTTCACATGCATATCAGTGGACCCAGACAGGCCATGGGGAGGCCTGCCACCTAACCCTACTCAGGTACCAGGACTAGTACTGTCGTTAGACATCTAAAACGTGCCACAAAGACAGTTCAAACTTATAGACTAAGATATTTTATAAGGATCTTAAAATACATATAACTTTAATGTTATCCTTGAAAGTTGGAAAGAAACACAAAACTTGGAATTTCCATTGAATACTTTTATCACTACCTATCTGTTAATAAGTTCAACTCATCTAAAACCTTGCTTGTGTTTAATTTTCTTTTTTATTACATGCCCATCTGCTTTGGACATTTCTCTTTTTCCCAAAGCCTCAATATTTTGTGTGCAAAATAATAAAAATAGCAAATATGTAGATAGTACACAGCATATGTTAGGCATATGCCCATTTACTTCTCACCACAATCCTATGAAAGAGATACAATTAATATCTCTGTTTATAGATTAGGAAAACTGAGGCACAGATTGGTTAAGGTTCTCTGTGCTAATATGGTAGAGCAGTGATTTGAATCAAGATTGTCTGGTTCCAGAGGCCAAGCATTTAACCTAAATGTTAATTATCTCAAGTTAGTAATTACTTGCTTAACATTTCCCTATTTTTCTTGAAGACTAATTGCTCTGAGTATCTTCCCTACTAAAGAAAAGGATTGGCTCTGCTTTCCAATCCAGATGTTCCCGGTCTGTTAATCACTTTTGCTCTGACCACTTAGTTTTTGCACATCTCTCAAATAACCCATTCCCTAAGTCCACCCTCTGACTCTTTCTCCTTTCTGACTTTGCCCTGACCCAGGTTTTCTTCTTCTTCTTTTAAATTTTATATTACAGGCTTTTGTGTGTGTTGTTGTTGTTTGTTTAAAGAACTCAATTCCCAATATCTTGAATGCATACTCTTTTTCTTAATATCTTAAAGCCTCAAACTAAGTAGAATTTAAATGAATATATACTCTAGCATTTTTTTTTCAAAGCAGGGAAGGTCTTTTTTTTTCTTTCCATATGTATAAAGAGGTAAAAATGTAACCATGTATTTAAAATCATATTAGGTTTTACTTGTTCCCTAGGGAACTTGAGTGCCATGTTTGAGGAAAAATTGTTAAATCGCATTATACATTCAGTTCTCTCATTTCTGATACCAATGAAATGATTCTTTATTTTACCCACCATTATCTCTCCCTAATATAGCTCCCATTTCTGTATATCACATACTTTAGCTGAATCTCACCCTTTGTTTGAATCTCAGCCTTTAGAATTTATTTCTAATGAAAATATTTAGGTGCAGGATCTATCATGTTAACAGTATAATATGTAATAATAATGTGATCTAATGAAGAAAATTGGCACAAGTAAGCTATATTCATATGTAAGCTTTTAAGGGAATTAAGGTGCTAAGCATGCTCAGTTTGTATTTACCAAGTGTGTGCACTTGGTGACATTGCCTTCTAATACATATTAAGGCTAGATTAGTCACTGTGCTCTGTCGTTTATCTAAACACGATTTGTGACCTTAAACTTCCCATTTGTTCTCATCCAAGCTCACCTTAAGAGCCAAATTTAATATGTTTTTTTCCCTAGTACGAGTGCTTACAGAAACCCATATTCCCTGACATTTAGAAAACAGTGCTGCCCACAAAACCTATTAACATCTAAAGAGATTAAATTAAAATTCATTTAAAGGCCTCACACGTTCCCTGAACATTCTTATTTTAAGATTTCAGTGTAAGGTGAACTTTCCCTAAATTTCTGGAAAGTTTTTTAATCTTATATGAGTTAAACTCATCTAAACTCAATTTTTCTCCCTCTCTTTCTCTTCTTAATAGATGCTGAAATAACAGCCTAATTAAGAAATTTGACTAATTATATAGATAGACAATCTGATATAAAAATTCTCTTATTTATCTAAATACAGTTGAGAAACTGACTTCATTTCTTGTCTGTTCTCTTCTCTCATCTTGTTTTTGGCTGGGAGGTAGTGGGACATGAAACTAAGAACTGTGAGCTTAATATCATAACTACTAATATTTTTATTTATTTGTTTTATTCTTAAAGTGTTATAAATTCACTTATGCCAAATACCTTCTTTATGATTTGCCTAGACTATTGAAATTTCAGAATGAATACAAACCATCAAAACAGCAGATCATGTTAATTATTTATATCATCCTAGTGACATAGCAGTGGGCCTCAGAGCATAGTTGAAGAATATAATGATCATATCAACTGAAACCAGTAGAAGCTTGAATAAGAAATTTAGATTTAGACCAGGTCGAGATGTCATTTAAGTGGGATTTGTAAGGTGATAATTATATCCTTGGATCAGAAAGGGAGTGTGAAATATGTGCAATAAACATTCTGGCTAGAAATGCAAAGTCTCTGCCACAAACAAATAAATAACTCTCTTGTGCCAGGGGTCAGAGAATTGAAATGAGATAAAAACAATGTTCTTTCACTGAAGGGCACCCAGCTGTAATGCAAAATATTTTAATATTAAAATATGGGCTCTGGAATCAGACTCACATTCAAATTCCATCTCTCCTTTCTAATTGTGTGACATTGAACAAGTTTACAGTTTAATAATCTGTAAAATGGGGGAATTAAAATAGTACCCACTTTATGTGGCCAATATGTAGAGTGCTTCACATACTTCCTGGTACGTGGCAAACACACCATAAGGTAACGACTATAATAATAACTATTAATAACAGCATTTACAGTAATGGTAATATATAACATTATTAAAATCATAATGTAAAAGATTATTCCTTTTTTAAGTGTATCTAGTTTTTTCTCTATTTTCTATCTCTGTGGAACTGTATTCCACTGGAATCCTTTGCCAGAGCTACGATAGTTCCACCATAATTAACTCTGACATTGTTGAGTGGGGAATCCCTTGGGATATGATGGCACTAGTTCATCAACTCCTAAATTGGTATCCTTTAATAAAACTTCTGGTATTGAATGAATATTCTGCCAGATTTAGTTTATATGACCTCATTTTGGGGATTTTATTTTTAAATTTTTAATTAAAAACATTAAAAAAATAAAAGGACTAAAAGGATTCAAAGGCAGAAAGACTTTCCCCTCTGTTTTTGGTTCTCTTTTCCTAAAATGTCCTTTCCTACTCTGCTCTGCCTCCAGCTTGTCTATCTGGCTAACTCCTTTCTATCTTTTAAGTCTTAGTTTAGGAGTTACTTTAAGAAGCCTTCTCAGTCTACACAGTTGGGTCACATGTCTGTCTCTCTTCTGTTTACCTATATCATTACACTTATCACTCTGGATTTTAACCCTTCAGTTATTTGTACACCCCTCTCTTTAGGTGCTGAGTCTTTGAGGGCAGAGTATTTACTGTCTATATCTCAGTTAGATAGCAGAGTCTCAATAAATGTTTGTAGAATTAAAAAAGTTATAGTGAAAATAGAGGTCAAAGCAGAAACCAAAAAGCCAACAAGCATATGAAAAAGTACTCAATAATATCTCTCATCAAGGAAATGCAACTTAAAACCCCAGTGAGATATTCACGCATGCCCAGCAGAATGGCTAAAATGAAAAAGACTGGCCATACCAAGTTTTAGATAGGATGTAGAGCAACTGAAGCTTTTATACACTGCTGGTGGAAGTGTATATTGATTTAACCACTTGGGACAACTATTTGGAAGTACCCATTAAAGCTAAACGTATGTCAACCTGATGATCCAGCAATTCTACTTGTAGGTGTATATAAAAGAATGAATGCATAGGCCTACCAAAAGACAGTACAAAGATGTTCATAGCATCTTTATTCACAATAGTCCCTAAATGGAAGCACCACAAGTGTTTATTAATAAATGGACAAATAATCAAACAATGGTATATTCTAACAGCCTTGAGAAATTCTAATAGGAAAAAAAATGAACTCCTTATATATGAAAAAGCATGGATCTCTCTCAAAATATTATGTTGAATGCAAGAAACTAGACACAAAATCTATAGGATTTAATTTTATAAAGTTCAAGAATAGGCCAAAGTAATCTATGGTGATAATTGTGATAAAGTCACAATATGGTTACCTTTAGGGGAAGAGTTTAGACAGGGAAGGGAATGAAGTAACTTTTGGGGTGATGGAAATGTTATATATCTTGATTTAATTGATAATTACATAGGCTATATCTGTATACAAAATTCATCAAGCCATATAAGAAGATTTTACACTTTATTATATATAAATTATATCTTTAATAAAACACAAAAATATCTTCCAGAATCCTAAATTCCTAATAATTAAACTTTAAAAAATTTTCATACTCTTTCATAGTTTTTGTTCATTTACTAAATTATATATATTTCAATATTCTCTTAAATATATTTTACTCCAAGATGGTTAGATTGGGTAAACCAACCCCTACTAAAGATACTCAACATAATAACAGGTATTGGCAAGGATATGGACAAATTGAAGCCTTTGTATGTTGCTGGCAAGAATGTAAAATGGTGCACTTGCTTTGTAAAACAGCCTGGCAATTGCAATTCAAGGAAATGTTGAACATAAAGTACTCTATGACCCAGTAATTTCACTTTTAGATGTATACCTTAACTAGTTGAAAATATATGTCTACTCAAAAACTTGTACACCAATGTTTATAGCAGCATTATTCATAAGAGCCAAGAAGTGGAAAGGACCCAGTTGTCCATTAACTGAAGAATGGATAAATAAAATGTGTTTTTCCATATAATGCAATATTATTTAGCCATGAAAACAAATATTGGTACATGCTACAACATCACCAATATGATGAATCTTCAAAACATTATGCCAAATGAAAGAAACCAATCAAAAGGCTATGTATTATATGATTTCTTTTCCATGAAATGTCCAAGATACACACATTCATAGAGACAGAAAGTAGATTAGTGGTTTCCAGGGGCTGCTGGACAGGGATGGGGTTATGAATAAATGCTGCTAATGCTTACAGAGGTTTATTTGTAGGGTGATGACAGTGTTCTAGAATTTGATATTAGTGATGATTGAACAACTTCATAAAAATAATAAAACCCACTGAATTTTAGACTTTAACAGGATGAATTTAGGGTATATCAACTATATTTCAACAACAACAACCAAAACAAAAATACTTTAAAGACACAACCTGTTATTGGCATAGCCTAAAGCCACTAGCCAATATCTGTCTAGATCAAAATATGGAATCCAGTCTTTTTGTGAAAAGTTCTTTGTATAATTGACTGCCATGAAATAGTGTGTTAATAATGTTCTTTTGGGTGACAGGGTGCCCTAAGTGTCCAGCACATTTGAGGTGTGTCCTCTCAGTGGGTTTTCAGAAGAGAGTTTGAGGGCATTGCATATAATGGTTTTTTTTAAAAAATACAACAACAACGATTTAATGACAGTCATGGCATTTCTGAAATCTCCTTGTTCAAGGGGTGCAGCATAAAAATGATTGAAAGTTTTCCCAGTAAATGTGTTTCCAAGTAATTGCTGTTCCTAACAGTTGTAGAATTTTCTATTGAAAGCACAGCAAGGCAGGTGGGAAGTCACACAAAGCTTAATTTGAGGTGCTTAAATTTTGATCTGCATTATGTTAAAGCTTTGTCACATTACAACCTGTGGAAGCATATTTGCTTTTAGGGTTTTTTTTTTTTTTTGAGAATTAACTTAGAGAGTTATGGGTTTTTCTCAGCAGTTAATCAACAGAACCATGAGGTATTCAATGAGTAAGGTTTGGAGGGAGCACATGAAGCATCAAAAATAGAACTCAGAGTTCTGGTCTGCTAATGCAACTGCCTATTTGACAAAAATATCTGTTAAGCCCTCTACCAAAAAGCAATTATATTTCTGGTGGGAACTTGGATGATTATTTTTAATGCACTGCAGAGGCCACTTTAAAAGAAAAAAAGTCCACTAACAATATCACTCAGATTTAATGTTATGTAAATCACATGTTATTGAGCGGTCATAGGGTGGGAGGTTTTAATGGTAAATTTGATATGTAGAATGTCCTTAGATGTTTGTCTTTATTGCATTTATTACACGTTTCCAAATCCCAGATTTTATGCAATTTGAGAAGTAGTGTAGGATCCACTTATTATTAGTTTTCTTTCACTCATTTTTTTTAAAAAAACTTCTATTAGTTGAATTTTATTTGTAAATATAAAACTAAGGAAAGCATTAGTCTAGGATTTCAGATTGAAAATGAACTTGAAACTCTTGGCAGAGTAAATAAAAAGGGATAGCATTAAAAGGGGATTTCTAGTGGGGAATCTGTCATTTCTTGAGAAATTCAAGACAACAAATGCCAGTTTTCCCTAAATGCAGCCCATTCATTGTCTAACAAAGCCTCTTAGATAATGTCAGACTTTTTCTTCTTAGAATTAAAAAAAATCCCCCAAAGTAAGAAAAAATGTGGCTGTAAATGTAATTTAAATATTTAGTCAAACTGTTGAATGTAGTATCTTTCAAGTTATCTTTTTACTTCATTCATTCATTCATTCATTCATTCATTCATTCATTCATTTTTCCCCTAATGACAGTTTTAGATGATACCCTAGATTCAAGTTACCTGATTTGATCAGTGCTGTGTAAAGCTGTAGAATCATAAAGTAAATATAAGAATCTAAGGATTTAAGGGAGAGAGGAGGTATATTCCAAAGATGACTTAAGTATTGACAAAACCAAACAAATAAAAAAGCAAAAAATAAACAAAAAAAGGAGAAACTTTTTGGTTTTCTCCTTTGAAAATTACCTCAAATTAATTCAATTTATGATCTTAAATTTTTTTTTCTGAGAACTGTCTGTAAAGCTAAAACCCTTTCTGATAACTGTTATCATTCAAACTAGGTAAAAATAGCCATCAATATGCAGAGGGATTCCTGTTTCTGACCCCCTTTACACTACGGGGAATTAGATGTCAGCAGGTAGTTATATTACAACTAGAGGCCTGGTGCACAAAAATTTGTGCACTCAGGGGGGAAGGAGGGGTCCCTCAGCCCAGCCTGTGCCCTCTCGCAGTCTGGGACCCCTCGGGAGATAACGCCCTGTTGGCTTAGGCCTGCTCCCGGGTGGCAGAGGGAAGGCCCAATCCCTAGGTGCAGCCCCTGGTTGGGCTCAGAGCAGGGCCAATTGGGAAGTTGGGGCGCCACCCCCTGTCATGCACAGAGCAGGGCGGATTGGGAGGTTGCGATGCCACCCTCAGTCACACTCAGGGTAGGGCCGATTGGGGGGTTGGGGCACCGCCCCCTGTCACACTCAAGGCAGGGTCAATAGGGAGGTTGCGGCGCCACCCCCTGTCACGTACAGAGCAGGGCCGATCAGGGGGTTGGGGCACTGCCCCCTATCACGCACAGAGCAGGGCCCATCAGGGGGGTTGGGGCTCCATACCCTGTCACACACAGAGCAGGGTCAATCAGGGGGTTGGGGAGCTCCCCCCTGTCACGCACAGAGCAGGGCCCACCAGGGGGTTGAAGAGCTCCCCCCTGTCACTCACAGGGTAGGGCCGATAGGGGAGTTGGGGCACTGCCCCCTGTCACACACACAGCTGGGCGGATTAGGGGGTTGGGGCGCCACCCTATATCACCCACAGAGCAGGGCCGATCAGAGGGTTGGGGCGCCACCACTCTCACACTCAGGGCAGGGCCAATGGGGAGGTTATGGCTCTACCCTGTCACACACGAAGCAGGTCCTGTGGGGGTGGGGGGTTGGGGCGCCACCCTCTATCACCCACAGAGCAGGGCCGATCAGGGGGTTGGGGTGCCGCAGCCTGTCACACACAGAGCCACAGGGCGATCAGGGTGTTGGGGAGCTCCCCCGTATCAGGCACAGAGCAGGGCTGATCAGGAGGTTGGGGCGCCTTCCACTGTCACACACAGAGCAGGGCGGATAGGGAGGTTGTGGCCCCGCCCCCTGTCACACACAGAGCCGCAGGTTGATCAGGGGGTTTGGGCGCTGCCCCCTGTCACACTGATCCCGGTGCTGGGAGGCATATTATGCTTTTACTATATAGGATAGAGGCCTAGTGCATGGGTGGGGCTGGCTGGTTTGCCCTGAAGGGTGTCCTGGATCAGGGTGGGGGTCCCCACTGGGGTGCCTGGCCAGCCTGGGTGAGGGGATGATGGCTGTTTGCAGCTGGTCACACACCCTTCAGGGTGGGGGTCCCCACTGGGGTGCCTGGCCAGTCTGGGTGAGGGTCTGAGGGCTGTTTTCAGGCTGACTGAAGCTCCCAACTGCTCCTTTTTTCTTTTCTTTTTTTAATTCTGGGCCAGATTTAGCTCTGGCTCCAGCTCTGAGGCCTCTGCTGCTGAAAGCAGGTATCTGGTTTGTTTGGGTTCTATAATCGAAACAATGTATAACTCCAGCTCTGAGATCCTGGCCAGCTGAAAGCAGGTTTCTGGGGTTTTGTTTAGCTTCTATATTTGTTACAATGCTTCTTAAACTGCAAGCTCAGAGGCTGGCAAGGCAGGCGGGGAACGTTGGAGTCCTCCGTCACTGAAGCAAGCAAGCCTCATGTTTGCTTCCAGCTGCCTGGCTGTCGGCCGCCATCTTGGCTGGCAGTTAATTTGCATATCTCCCTGATTAGCCAATGGGAAGGGTAGCGGTCGTACGCTAATTACCATGTTTCTCTTTTATTAGATAGGATGTTAAATGTTTGTTTTATATTCTCACATTCTAAATCACTCTAGTGCTTTGCAGTGAGGGACTAATACAGCAAGTAATCGGAAGTTTCAACTGTATAGCCATAGTGATGAAAGTCAGAGTAAGGAAAACCAAGTGCTGCAAAACCAAATAAAATTTCTAATGGAAAAAAGAGGCTTTTGCCACAAATTCCTTAGAGGTCTCTCTGACATATATTTGCTATTTTCTCTAAAATTGTATTTATACTGCTTTCCTTTTTTTGATTTTTCCATTATGTAAATACTCACCTTTGCTTAAATTAATTATTAAAAATAATTTTAAATTGTGAGGAGAAACTTTAATAAAAACTTCTAGATTATGGTAAAGGGTGTTCTTGTCAGTCATACATGCCAAAATCAAATCCAGTGGCTCAAACTTGTGATGTTTAAACAGATGATGATCTTGACATATTCTCAGAGAAGACTGATAGCAAGACCATGAGCTGCTTCTTTACCTGTCAGCTCTCACTTCACTAAACTTTTCTCTTTTTCTAGGATTCTCTTGGGGAGATTTTCCTTTTACAATGAAATTTTTGCCCTGGAAATTTATCATTTCCCAAGTGCACTCATTTATTAAAATCATTTTAAAGTTGCATTCTTATTAACACTCGAAGTAGATATTATCCTTATTTTACACATTGTAAACTGAGATGTGAAAGGTTAATTGAATTGCTCAGGGTCACAGTAAATGATAATCTTGGGATTTAATACTTCAGACCTGATACTAATTTACCCGGAACGTTGCATGTAGAGTAGATCTTCACAATCTTCAAGCAGCAATGTAATCTTTGTTCCTTTGTTATTCTTTCCCTTTCTTTTTTGCCAGTTTTTTCTTTGAATTCTCAGCTTCCACCCATGTTCAAAAGACTATCACATTTTTATTTATTGCATCTTCTGATTTTTTTTTTTTATTAAACAAACTATATTATCTACCCTGGTAGTTTGACTTCCATAATTTCTGCACAGAGTTTTAAGAGTAAACCTCAGGGTTTGGCCAAATACCCTGCTCTTTATTTCAGCCTTTCTGAAACCCTCATTGCTCAAGAAGTTCCTTGAAATCCAATGGCTTTTTGCTTTGGTACCATTGAGGTAGCTTCTACTCCTGGCACAACATCCTTAGATGGCTTTCCCTCTGAAGATGATGCTCCTTTTCGGATTCTGCTGGGGACCTGTGCGAAGGCCACACTGCTTATAACAGGTTCTCTCTCCATGTCTACTCTCAGATGATATTTTCTCCTGCCTTATTGCTTTAAAAAGAAGTTTCTCTCTGCACAGCTGGTGTGGCTCAATGGTTGGATGTCAACCTATGAACCAGGAGGTCAAGTTCGATTCCTGGTTAGAGCACATGCCTGGGTTGTGGGCTCAGTCCCCAGTCAGGGGCATGCAAGAGGCAGCTCTCTCATCATTGATGTTTCTATCTTTCTCTTATTCTCTGAAATCAATCCTATCTAATAAAAGAGAAACTTGGTAATTGGCGAACATCCGCTACCCTTCCCATTGGCTAATCAGGGAGATATGCAAATTAACTGCCAGCCAAGATGGCGGCCGGCAGCCAGGCAGCTTGAAACTAACATGGGGCTTGCTTGCTTCAGTGACAGAGGACTCCAACGTTTCCCGCCTGCCTTGCCGGCCTCTGAGCTTGCAGTTTAAGAAACATTGTAACAAATATAGAAGCTAAACAAAACCCCAGAAACCTGCTTTCAGCGAGCCGGGATCTCAGAGCTGGAGTTGATACAGAGTTTTGATTATAGAACGCAAACAAACTAGATACCTTCTTTCAGCAGCAGAGGCCTCAGAGCTGGAGCCAGAGCTAAAGCTGGTCCAGAATAAAAAAAGAAAAAGAAAAAAAGGAGCAGTTGGGAAATTCAGTTAGCCTGAAAACAGCCCTCAGGCCCTCACCCAGACTGGCCAGGCACCCCAGTGGGGACCCCCACCCTGAAGGGTGTGTGACCAGCTGCAAACAGCCATCATCCCCTCACCCAGGCTGGCCAGGCACCCCAGTGGGGACCCCCACCCTGATCCAGGATACCCTTCAGGGCAAACCAGCCAGCCCCACCCATGCACCAGGCCTCTATCCTATATAGTAAAAGGGTAATATGCCTCCCAGCACCGGGATCAGCGGAGCCGAGAGGCCTCCTGGCACCGGGATCAGTGTGACAGGGGGCAGCGCCCAAACCTCCTGATCGCCCTGCGGCTTTGTGTGTGACAGGAGGCGGGGCCACAACCTCCCTATCTGCCCTGCTCTGTGTGTGACAAGGTGCAGCGCCCCATTCCTCCCCTCCCCCCCCCACGGGCCCTGCTCTGTGTGTCACGGGGTAGAGCCATAACCTCCCCATCGGCCCTGCCCTGAGTGTGAGAGTGGCGGCGCCCCAACTACCTGATCGGCCCTGCTCTGTGGGTGATAGAGGGTGGCACCCCAACCCGCTGATCCGCCCTGCCCTGAGTTTGCCAGGGGCGGTGCCCCAACTCCCCTATCGGCCCTACTCTGTGAGTGACAGGGGGGAGCTCCTCAACCCCCTGATCGGCCCTGCTCTGTGCATGACACAGGGGAGCTCCCCAACCCCCTGATTGACCCTGCTCTGTGCGTGACAGGGGGCAGCACCCCAACCCCCTGATTGGCCCTGCTCTGTGCATGACGGGGTATGGAGCCCCAACCCCCCTGATGGGCCCTGCTCTGTGTGTGACAGGGGGTAGCGCCGCAACCTCCCCATCGACCCTGCCTTGAGTGTGACAGGGGATGGTGCCCCAACCCCCCAATCGGTCCTACCCTGAGCGTGACTGAGGGTGGCATCACAACCTCCCAATCTGCCCTGCTCTGTGCATGACAGGGGGCGGCGCCCCAACTTCCCAATCGGCCCTGCTCTGAGCCTGACCAGGGGCTGCACCTAGGGATTGGGCCTGCCCTCTGCCACCCAGGAGCAGGCCTAAGCCAACAGGTCGTTATCTCCCGATGGGTCCCAGACTGTGAGAGGGCACAGGCTGGCCTGAGGGACCCCTCCTTCCCCCCTGAGTGCACAAATTTTTGTGCACCGGGCCTCTAGTTATATATATAAAATTAAAAAAAAGTTTCTCTCTATTCTTTCTCTATGCTGCCTAACTTTTGAAATATATTTAAAATTTAAAGTTCATTGCTATTTCCTGAATTATCAAAATTTAGGTATCGTTTACTAGCCTTTTGATATAATAGCTTAGCATTTATTTCTTTTCCTGCTCCCATTGCCCCATTATATTTTTTGGTTAAATCAGTTGTTGGTAGTTATAATATTATTACTTTGTAAATATTATACACTAGAGGTCCAATGCACGAAATTCACACAAGGGACAGCATATTACGCTTTTATTATTATAGATTGCAGAGTCAAGTGATGTACTGTGATTTCTTTTATTTGGGTTACTTTTTTCTGTATTTAAATTTTTTCTCATATATTTCTTTGTTTTCTATGAATCTATTGTTTTTTCCCCAAATTGTCAGATAGTTCTGTTGCAATACAAAAAATATTTCTGCATAACAAAACATTAAATAATATATAGTTAATTCCCTCCTCCACCCCCCAGGACCCTTCTTTGACACCTCTCCAATTTATTCTAATCTAATCTTTCACTTTCTCCTTCTGTCAAAAAGTCATCTGTCATTCTGGGACATCGTTTCCTACCCTCCTGTGTTGTAATCCCTATATCTTGGTTTCATATAGATAACTTTTCCATATTCTGTAGCATATCTTTCAGGAGCTCTAGGAAAACATGCATTGAAATTATTATCATTATTCCTTGCATGTCTAAAAATGTTGATTGTAAATATGGCTAGGTAGAGAATTCTTGGCTGAAAAAAATTTTGCCTTAGAATTTTGAATATACAGCTTTATCATCTTCTGTATTTTATTGTTGTTAGTAGTTTTTATGAGAGCCTGGTCTCAATTTCTTTTTCTGCATGAAACCTTTTATGTTTATTTGTGATGTACTGAAATTTCATGATGATGTACTTTGGTACATTTTTTCATTCAGTGGACTTGTATGATTTGAAATGCATGTCCTTCAGATTTTGGAAAATTTATTATATTATTTTATAGTTTTTAGCCCTTTCTTTCTTTTCTTTTTTCTCTTTTTGAAACTACTCTTAACAAGACGGTGAAATTCCTGAATTAATTCTCCAATTTCTGAAAATTCTCTAGTTTTTGTAACTTTACCTTTTTGTTTTATTTTCTGAGAGATTTTTCTTGACTTTTTCTTCCAACATTTATAACATTAACATGTTTATTTTGACTATCATATTTTAATTACTTTTCCTTGTTCTCTCAGTATTTCTGCTTTTCTGTTTTATATAGCATATGATTACTGTTTTATAGACATAACATTTCCTCTTATTTAAATATTTTGAAAAGTGTTAGAAGTCTCTGTCTTAACTCTCACTGTCATTTGGAGCTTTTTCTCAAATGCCTAGTGACTCACAGGTATCAGTGAATACAAGCATCAGAGAAGTAAAATTGCTGGGCTATTATATTTGTCAGAATTTTTTCATTTGTGATTTGTAGAAACTCAACTTAAACTAGGTAAGAAAAAAAGAGAAATCTCTTGTCATACACAGCCATAAAGCACAACGTATTCTTAGGAAGTGGCTGGATTCAGGAGCTAATACAACATTGTCACAATTCTCTTTCTTTATCTTGTGATGAGGTCAGTTCCTCTTCTCCCACATGAAACGAGCAAAAGAAAAGAGGGAAAGAGGAGTTCTGTTATCAAAAGAAGTTATAAAGGAAAGGAGAACTTGAATGAGAAAAACCATAACTGTTCTCTGAAGCCTCTTAGAATGACAGTGAGACTCAGGACCCTAAAAAATCACTTTATTTTATAGATGAGTTATTATTGCTCTTAATAACAGAGAAAAATCTATTCCTTTCCAGCACTGTGATGTGTGATTCTCCCACACACCTCACTGAATAATACCTACAGCTCTCCTCTGCCCAGATGTGTTTTTATGAAAGACAGTATAGTCTTGACCCAGAAATTCTTTAATACAGTGTTTCTCAAGCTTTAACAAGCAGATGAATCCTTAGGGTTCTTGTTCAAATGCAGGTGCTGATTCAGTAGGCTCTGTGTGGTATCTGAAATTTGGTTTATCTGAAAGCTCCCAGGTAATGTTGATGCTCTCTCAAGGGCTTTATGTAGGTAGGCTAATGCTTCCAGGATTAATATCTTCCACTGACCATGGTAAAAAATACCCACACCAAACAATGAAAAAAAAAAAAAAACCTTTGGGAGGGATTTACATTTTCTGACTCTCCAATACCTTGGACTCTGCTTCTGTGTGAGCACAGACCTGGGAGGAAGTCACTAGTCTATAAATGTGACTATGAATGGATGTGGGATTGGCCAAAATCAATCCCCTGTCTAACTGATGCTAACTGATTATTTTCACACAATCTGAAATCCATGAAGTAATTAGGAAGGCAGATAAGCACTCAATCATAGGCTCAGTAACTGGTAAGCGAATTGCCCCATCATGAAGGCATGGGTATTCACACATAGTAGAAAATATGCGTCATCCCGTAGCAGTGGTCCCCAATTTATACACCCCAATTTATACACTCCTTTTCTTACTCAGGAGTAGTACTTCACCTCTACAGTGTCATTACTCCCAAATTTATCATGTGTTTTTCTCAATGATAAGAATAGAGACTTAAATAATGGCAATATATATATAAATTTTTTATTGATTTCAGAGAAGAAAGGAGAGAGAGAAAAAAATATGAATGATGAGAGAGATGGGAGCATATAATTTTCACTGAAGTCTCTCTGAGTCTTTTCCATAGCCTTTTATGTTTCTTAGAACTTCTATTTATCATTCCTCGCATCCCTGAAATCTTTAAATAATAAAAAATTGAAAGCACTGCTGTACGCAGTTTGGCACCAGAAACAA
This sequence comes from Myotis daubentonii, assembly GCF_963259705.1. Lineage (NCBI taxonomy): Eukaryota > Metazoa > Chordata > Mammalia > Chiroptera > Vespertilionidae > Myotis > Myotis daubentonii. Next base: position 47,306,122 of record NC_081850.1, read on the forward strand.
CCCCAGCTTTGGCTGAGAGGTGTGGAGTGACACAGGCTCAGGGACTGGGGGACCTCCTTGGCTCTGACATTACCGCCTTCAGGAATCTGAGGTAAATGCTTAGCACAATTGCCCTCTGCTGAAATGCTCAGAAGGCTGATAACATTTCATCTGTCTTTTCCAGAGAGAATTAATTAACTGGCAAAGCAACTTTGGGTCAGGGTTGGAAAGAAGGCCTATAAAATACTCAAAATACTATATGTAAATTCTCTGAGAATGTGTTCAGTGGACCTCATCAATCCCAAAAGTGGTTTGCAAATTTCTGTCTAGTCAGTAATTGCTAAAATTTAAAAGAGCAGTTAATGCATCATAATAGAGTCACAATAAGTAGTATGTTTATACTTTGTATACATATTTATGTAAACCAGAGGGTTATTATGAATACTTGTGATATCATTTCTCAATTCACAGATTTACAGATGGAAACCTTAAAACTTGACAAAATGAGAACATAAGACCTATGATGACATTCTCTGTTTTCCACAAACCATGTTGCAGTGTAATTTATAGCTTACTCAACATATCTATGAAAACAGGATATCAGAAAATTCAGCCCAAATGCAGATGCTTCAATCCAAATGCTTCACTACTTGAAAACCTATACTCCATTAATGGGGTGTTGCACTAATTCTAACTGGTAACCTCTTAGTGCTGTTGGAGGCCATTCTCAGAAAATCAGTTTTCCATATAAGAGCCTTTGCTTGTGTTGAGCCTTTGCTTATGTTGAGAAATTTAGCCTTTATAAGTTGAGAAAAATTTAATTTACCCTCTGAATCTCTTTTTTTTAAAATATATATTTTATTGATTTTTTACAGAGAGGAAGGGAGAGAGATAGAGAGTTAGAAACATCGACGAGAGAGAAACATCGATCAGCTGCCTCCTGCACATCTCCTACTGGGGGTATGCCCGCAACCCAGGTACATGCCCTTGACCAGAATTGAACCTGGGACCTTTCAGTCCGTAGGCCGACGCTCTATCCACTGAGCCAAACCGGTTTCGGCCCCTCTGAATCTCTCAATGAAACTTTCTATGTGAAGCACAGATACTCCATGAGTTTCTTGGCTGTATGTATTCCCAGACTTATTATTAAGAAAGTTTTAAAAATTATGTGATCAGTAGTCATGAAATTGGGTTATTTGTTATCTTTAAGAAAAACACATTGACAGTGCTGAGCTTAAGAGCATGACAGTGTTGAGAATGACATCAAAAGAGCTAGAATACAGGACTTTCTTAATCTGATGACTCATGCATTAACCACTTAGCATGGCAATTAGCTTGTTAAATAAAGCTCCACTTGGATTTGGAATTTGGTATTTGGATTTGGTACTTTTCCAAGGAAAAATCATTTGCAGGAACCTTGATCAGAGCAGTCTTTACAAGCTTGCTATTTCTATTAGTTATTCTATGAATAATCATCACAGAGCCTTTTTAATCAAGGAAAGTGGAAGTTTTGTTATAAATTACTCAGTGAATCTGAACTATTTCTCATAGCAATTCTGAATATTCAGAGAAATATCAGAATAGTTCAATTGGCTATTACAACAGTCCAGAAATTTAGAATAATCTGAACTGACTATTAAGAAAACCACAAATTCACAAGCTAAATACATAGCTCATTCATTTCTTGCTTTGGTTACACCAACACAACAACTATCATTGAGAGTGAGTGAGTGAATATTTTTCACTTATATAATTTACCTATGGCTGTCCACCAGTTTATCCCGAAATAGTAATGGTTTAAAACAACAACCATATTTTGCTCATGATTCTGTGGGTTGACAACTAGGGTTGGGCTCAGCTGAGATGGTTTGGCTCTGCACCACCAGATATTGGGTTAGCACCATGGTCAGCAAACCGCGGCTAATGAGCCACATGTGGCTCTTTGGCCCCTTGAGTGTGGCTCTTCCACAAAATACCATGTGCGGGCACGCACGTACAGTGCGACTGAAACTTCGTGGCCCATGCTCAGAAGTCGGTATTTTGTGGAAGAGCTGGTATTTTGTGAAAGAGCCACACTCAAGGGGCCAAAGAGCCGCATGTGGCTCGCGAGCCACAGTTTGCCGAGCCGCAGTTTGCCGACCCCTAGGCTAGGCTCTATCTTATATTTGGCTCATGGCTGAGGCAGCTCAAGCTGCTTCTCTGTATGCTCTCTCATCCTTTGCGAGGCAAGCCTTTTGCACATAGTGGTAGAAGAGCAAGCAGAGAAGGTAAGCCCCAATGCACAAGCCTTTATATAACTTCCATTTGCATCATGTTTGCTGATATATCATTGGTCAACCAAGTCACATGGTTCAACAAAATCAGTGTGGGAAAGGACTATACAGGGAACAGATATAGAGAAGAATGATTCTTTAAACTCATATAGAAATGAGTAACAATCAACCACAATTTCTAGCACAAAGATCCATGGAGTCCTTTCATCTTTCAGAAAGTGAATATTAGATCAGATCAGGTGTGGGAAAATGATGGCCTTTGGGACACAAAACTTTATTGAGCCCAGCCTGTGTGGCTCAGTGGTTGAGCATCGATCTATGAACCAGGAGGTCATGGTACAATTTCTGGTTAGGGCACATGCCCGGGTTGTGGGCTCAATCCCCAAGGTGGAGCATGCAGGAGGCAGCTGATCAATGATTCTCTCTCATCATTGATGTTTCTATCTCTCTCTCCATTTCCCTTCCTCTCTGAAATCAATTAAAAAATAAAATAAAATATTTCACATGCAAGAGAAATATTATCACATATAAATATAGTAAGTACAATATAATAATTTAATATAGTATATAATATACAATAGATGGTATAGTATATAGAATAGTATGGAATAATAAATGCACACAGATAAGTAGATAAATCTATGTAACATTTATAGATAAATAAATAGATAAATCTATAATTTATGGGTAAATCTATCTGTAGTTTATAGATAAATCTATCTATAAATTTACCTATCTATATATATAAAATGCTAATATGCTAAGTGTCTAATCATCTGACCAGTTGCTATGATGCACACTGACAACCAGGGGACAGACACTCAATGCAGGAGCTACCAAGCTGCAGTGACTTGGCAGTGGCGGTTCTCAGGTGATGCACCCCAAAACCAGAGAGGAGGGAGCCTGGGGCCACATGATTCCACCTTCAGCCATAGGTTATGTTGTTGCTGGGGCTCTGTCGGCCCCGAATCTGGTTTACTGCACACTTGTATTTGCGTTCCATACCCTGTACAACAGCAACTTTGTAGAGTGCCCTCTCGCACTGCACTCCAGGACCCCTGGGGGGATGTTGGAGAGCCGATGTTGGCCCGATCCCCACTGGCCAGGCCGAGGGATCCCACCTGCCTGAGGGACCCTGCTCACTCTGCAGACACCAGGGAGGGACTGTGGAAGGTTGGCTCCAGGGCGTGTTCGTCCGTCTCTCTCAGTCCCTCCCCGTTGGCCATCTTCTAATTAATTTCCTTTCAATGTGCATGAATCTGTGCACCGGGCCACTAGTAATAACATAATGTTACCAGGCTATGAACATTTCCCCAACTCTTCCTCATGCTTACTATGATGAAAAATATGCATTTGATGATACTCTATGAGAACAAAATAAATTGGTTTTGTAATGCATAATAATTTTTATTTTTGTTGAAATTTTCCACTGAATGCCACTTCAAACATATTTGTTTCAGCCTAATTTCTATGATGCTTTGAATCTTGGGCAACTCTAATTTGCTTAAAACTATGTATGTATAGGTTAGTATTCACTGCTGGGCTAATGTCAACATTAGGCTGAGGTACTATTTTATAATCAAGAGTCAACATAAACCAGAAAAGCAGAGCACACATACTTTAAATGTGACCTTCAACCTATGACTATTTTATTAATCTTGAAAGTCTAATGGTTAACATCTTTAAAGTTTGGTATGGAGTTTTCTTTGATTTGATGTTAATGTTGTTGTGAGGATTAAATTTGTTAGACTATGTAAAGTGTGTATAAGAGTCAGGTATCTGTTCCAATCTTTTATGTATTTTTAAAATTGGCTATTGAGTTTTAAGGTTATATATATATATATATATATATATATATATATATATACACACACACACACACACACACACATATATATATATACATATACAGACACATATATACATATATATACATATATATATGTATACATATATGTATATATATTATATATTACAAGTCCTTTATGAGATATGCATTTTGCAAATGTTTTCTCCCAGTCTGTGGTTTGTCTTTCATTAGGTTAACAGTGTCTCTTATAGAGCAGAAGTTTTTAATTTTAAGAAGTTCAGCTTATCAGTTTTTTCTTTTATGGATCATGCTTTTCATACTGTATCAAAAAAGTCATCGCCAGGCTGGTCAACTAGATTTACTTCTATGTTATGTCCTAGAAGTTTCTTACCAGTTTTTCAGGGAAATTATTCATGCAGCAGTATAAAACCTGACCTTCTTTCAAGCTTTCCTCTCATCACACAATGCCTTTTCCCCTTTGTCTTTACTTACCTAAATAAATCGTAATCATTCTTCAAAGAATTCATCAAAGCTCACATCACTCAAAACTTGCCCTGACTGCATCAGGCCACCTTGGCCTCATCTTTCAACTCTTAAAGCTATGGTAATCTATACTAAATTGTTCAATACTATATTATACTCTGTTTAATGGTGCTTTAAAAACCATTTCTACCTGTTACTCATATTTTTTAAGCAGGAGAGTTAGAAATTATGCTTCCTTAGAATAACCAGATTCTTTAAAAATGCCTGGAATTAGGAAGCTGCAAAGTGAAATTTTTAGGGCCTGAGGTTTTATTTCACCTTTGCAACTGATAGCTATATGATCTTTGGCAAACAAGTTTGACCCGAGTATGTTTCTTTGTAAGAATAATACCTACCTAACATACTTGGTGTGGGTATCGACAGGAGATACATGCATGTAAGGATCTTAGCAGTCACCCTGGCACTGCTTGTGCTGTGTTGTTGTTATTATTATATTATTCTTTCTATAAATAAAGTAGACTAGAGTATGAATGAAATAGATTAGTTATAATGAAGATGCAAATATGAAAATACTTTGTGACCTCTGTGTCTCATTATTATTATTATTATTATTTATATTATTAAGCTTAAGGGTACATGATGTATAGGAGAATATTAAACTGAACTAAGAGTCCCAGGACACCACATTTCAGATCCTGATTTTGTCTTTGTTCTTCTAAATTGGATCCAGCTTTCATAACTGCTTGAGTATTCAGTTTAGTGACCACCTTTACTAGCTCTGTCATCCTGGGAAAGCTGTGTTCCTCCTTTCATTCCTCTCTCCATATCCTGTTTTCTCCTGTTGGAAACCCATTAAAACTATTGCTCAGAATTGTCATAAGGGTTTACAATAAAGAGTGTACCTTAAATAATGAAGATTATGATGTGAAAGTAGCACAGTGTCTCAGATTTTGTGGCTGTTCAATAAATATTACATGTTGATATTTTTCACAGTGAGTGTCCTTTAAAAATCTTCACAAAATTCTCCCTTATACTCTGTCTCCTACACAATTGCCAGAATGGGCCACCTGAAGTCCCAAACAGGCCAAGCTGCTTCTCTGTTCTTCAGTGGCCTCTTGCCATGGGTAGGAGAGTTAAAGCCAGCTCCTCAGCTTCGCTCAGCTTCAATTTCTGCTTCACCGTCTCATTTTAATAATATGAAGTGCTGGTAATTTCTGCTTTCTGAGCTCCATTCTTCCTGCTCTTATACTTGGTTAGTTCTTTGAGACTAAGTTCACTTATCTCATTTAGGAAGATCCTGGGCACGTCCTCCTTCTGCCAGGCTAGTGTAAATTTCCTGCTTTTCCAAAGCACCCTTCAGTTAATCGTGGGCCCTCCTCCCAGGAAGTTCCTTGAAGGAAGACAGGCTTTAAATGACCTCTCAAGGTTTTCACAACTCTGTCTTCATGAAACATCTTTATTTAATACCAATATGGTAGCACTTTCAACAGTAGACATAAGGCACATAATAAACATATGTAATAATTATATGGGTATCAAAATTTGGGGCTATAGATAGTAAATATATCTTCAATAGAATCTCTAGAATGAATAACTTTTTAGGATTAGGCAGTATGTTTTTTGTTAATAAAATTATTTTTTTATTCATCTTACTCAATTGGGGAGAACTCTAAAGTGCTTCATAAACATTTATCTCATCTACTCTTTGCTGTTAGTTGATTAGTCCCTTCCGCTTCATGTAACTCGGATTTTGTTAAAGTGCCCACTCCCTAATAGCTTATGTCATTCAGGGGTCCCTGATGTCATCTCTAGCTCCAGGGGTCGGTCTAGAAGACTCGAAACCAGGGGTCGCCAACTTTTCGGACCTCACGGACCACAAGTGGTCTGCGGACCACTGGTTGGCGACTGCTGTAAACCATTGAGGATATTCTCAACATCCTTTACTATGGATTGGTCCTGGAAAGCAAGCTTAAGCTGATGAGCGTATGCTATTTCCCCCAGGAGTCCAGTTAGCTCAGTGGGCAGGAGGCAGGTCCTTTTTCTCCTTGGTGGAGGAGAGGTTCTCTCTTTCTTGCTTGAAGAACAAAAACGAGAAAGAGCAGAGTATTGTTTGATCTTAGAACATTGAGGGAATCAACACCGGGGTGGAAAAACTCTGCATACTTGACATTACTGATGGTCTGCATAGGCGAGATAACTTTGCTTATTGTTTAAAATCATTTTGAGACAGATTGCTGGTTAATTGCAATTGAAAGCAGCCTGACTAGTAGCTGTTTATAACTTTGCTTCATATAAACTAAGATATAAAATAATCTCTTTCTGACTCAGCAGTGAAATGAGTATAAAGCCTATAACCATCTCCTAGGGAAGTGAGGGTCTAGCTTACAGGTATATGCATGAGATGTAAGCATAGAATATCACTTTCTCCTCTCCAAGTATGCACAGTTGTTAAATCAGTGTCCACTGGACTTGAGGGGAGAAGAATAAAAAGGGTCTCTGCGCATGAAGGTATAAGAGGAATCACCAGTGGAGAGTGAAGTATCTATTCTGGTAGCCAAAAAGCTGAATGTAGTCTCCTTGAGGTCATTTCACTTTTTTTCTCTGGATTGTCTAATGGTAGCTGAGAGCAAAATGTCTCCCTTAGGATGTCACCTCCCATAAGCTGAGGAGCCAGGCGTTAACATGAGGGAGTGAGAGCAGGAAAGGAAGACTGTGTGCTTTCCTGGAGCTGTTAATAATATACTGGACAAGGGCAATAAATAATTGATAGTTGTCACCTTGCTGCTTCTTGGTTATTCATGGGCTTCAAAGCGGTCCTTTATCTTAGCGCCATCTAATCGTGTTACATCACATGCACTCCTCGTCGCCAACATTAATATGTCTGCCAGTGACATGTGCTGCACACTGGCTTTTCAGAGCTTTTACAAACTGCTGATCTGCACCAGTCAAGAGCAATGTAATTGTCACCAGTAGACAGAAATATTGCCGCCAGACAGAATAGTGTAAATAATACAAAAAATACCCCCCAACACCAACAACAAATCTCCATAATTAGGGAAAGGTCTCTTCCATCACATCTGCCTTGCAGCTCCCCTGAATGAGAATTGCGGTCGTCTGGAGGGAAGTGGGCTCAACTCAATCAGGCTAAGCACCTGCAATCTTTCGATTATGTGCACTGCAGAGATGGAGTTCGTGTGGATTCTGGAGCAAAGCAAAGGGAGACTGTGAGTATATTAGATTTTTTGTTCCTGATACCTTTACATCCACCTGTAGAGGCACCACAGCAACCTAGCAGTGATTGCCTTCCATGGCAATGCGGCCACATTAACCCACATACAGCAATCCCCAAATTTTGATTATAGGCAGAATGAAAGTACCAAGTGCAGAGGAAATAAATTCAGAAAGGAAGGGAAGGCAAAATATGTGTTTTAACTGGCAGCTAAAACTACTTAGACATTACACAGCTCATTTTATTCTCAAATTGTTCAAGAGAGTGTTATCTAATGGATTCTTTTTATCAGATGCTGCAAGATCTCCCACGCACCTGTGGCAAACACTAGCTATTCCTTCTCTTTCTTGCCAACAGAATCCAAATTTTGAACAGGATGGCAGAATCCCTGGCTAAATACTAGCTTCCTCAGCCTTCTTTGTAGCTGGGGATGGGGGTGAGGTGGGGCAGGTGACAGAGTTCTGGCCAATGAGATATGGGTGGAGGACTGTTGGGGATTTCTGGAGCCACCCTTCTCTTTTCCACTTTCTGCCTGCTTTGAATGTCTGGAGCTAGAGCAGCTCCAACTACAGATTAAGAGACATAAAGATGCAGACCCTGACCTTAGTGCGCCATGAATCAATGGCAACAGTCAACTCCCTGTTTGTTTGTTTTTTTCTTATTTGGGAAAAAGAACCCTCTTTTTTTTAAAGTCACCACAGGTCATGTTTTGTTCTGTTACTTGTCAATGACCACATTCCTAACTATAGACCCAATCTAAAAAGCCATTGCTATAGCTACAACATTAAAACAGACAAAAATTTAAAAGTCCTTTTAAAAGTCACGTGGAGCAGTGGAAAAAACAGTGAGAGATGCAAATCAAAACAACAATGAGGTACCATCTCACACCTGTCAGAATGGCTATCATCAACAAATCAACAAATGACAAGTGCTGGAGAGGATGCGGAGAAAAAGGAACCCTCCTGCACTGCTGGTGGGAATGCAGACTGGTGCAGTCACTGTGGAAGACAGTATGGAGTTTCCTCAAAAAGTTAAAAATGGAACTCCCATTTGCCCCATGATCCCACTTCTAGGAATATATCCCAAGAAACCACAAATACCAATCAGAAAGGATATATGCACCCATATGTTCATAGCAGCACAATTCACCATAGCTAAGATCTGGAAACAGCCTAAGTGCCCATCAGTAGATGAATGGATTAGAAAACTGTGGTACATCTACATGATGGAATACTATGCTGCTGTAAAAAAGAAGGAACTCTTACCATTTGCCACAGCATGGATGGAACTGGAGAGCGTTATGCTAAGTGAAATAAGCCAGTCAATGAAGGATAAATACCACATGATCTCACTCATTTGTGGAATATAATGATCAACATACACTGATGAACAAGGACTGATCCAGAGACAGAGAGGCATTGATTGGACTGTCGGGCCTTGGAGGGAAGGTAGGGGAGGGTGGGGGTAAAGGGGAGAGATCAACCAAAGGACTTATATGCAGGCATATAGAACTAACCAATGGACATGGACAAGGGGGGGGGGGTGAGGGCATGAGCGGGGGGTAGGGGATAATGTGGGGATAAAGACACATATGTAATATCTTAATCAATAAAAAATATATTTAAAAAAAAGAACAGTGAGGAATATAATAATGAAAGTAGCATTTATTGAGGATGTGCAATGCACCAGCACTTTTACAAGACCTTTACATGCATCACCTCATTCAATTCTCACAGCAATTTTAGGAAGTATGCTTTGTTACATGCCCATTTTATAAATGGAACGGAGGCCTGGGGAGGTCATGCAAACTGCCTTAGGGCCCACAGCTAGTGGGGGATAGAGCCAGGACTCTCCAGAGTCTAGGCTTTTAACCACTGTATTTTCTGATTTACGTTTTCCATTCATAAAAGAAGAAAACGAAGTAAAAGTTTTAATTGATGAATCCATGGTCTTGAGTATTACTAGGAAAAAGATTATTTTTTGAGATATAATTTCAAGCAATTTTTGCTTTGTGGAGAATTTTTGTTTTCAGAAGCTCAAAACAAAAATTTAATCTATCCATCCATCCATCATACGGAGATTACCATGGCAACTATCTGCATCACATCTAGCATATTTGCATTGATATATATTCGACTTGCCCAGTTCTTGAACTGTGGTATTAAAGCAACACATTCTTTAAATTTGGATCACTTTTAGTGGAAAAAGGGGGATACATAATTGTAATACTCAACAGTAAAGATTTTAAAAAAGGAAATAAACTTCAATTAAAAAACAAAAAATTTGGGTCACTTTAAAGTGGATTTGAAAGCCAACTGTGGTTTTTATTTTGCTTCTCTGAAGGCTGGTGTGTCTGTTTATTCATTGATTACCACTGAAAATAAGATAATACATATCAAAATGTTTGGAAAATTGTCAAATAAAATTCCATAAATACAAATAATTGTCATATCATGGAGGTATTTTGATGTGGTAGAATGAGAATTAGGAAACCCAAATTCTTCTCTTTGCTGTGTCTTCGATCTGCCGTGTGATGTGGGACTGGTCAGCCATCCTTTCTTAGCATTGTAGACCTGATTTTTGTTTTCTGTGCCAATATAACTCCCTTGATCCATATTCCTACTTGATAATAGTGATCTGAGAATATTAGTCACCTGTTTGGATGCACTCATGCAGGACCTCATCCTTCCTCGTTTCCAGCTTGCTTTTATTTGCTCTCATATAAGTATGGTCCAAATGTGACTCCAAACTTCGTTTCTACTCTCAAAATGGGCTAATAATAGTAGTTCGTATTTATTTATTGTCATGCCCATTCCCACCAACTTATGCTCTTCCCTCAGCATGAACAAGTTATTTTCCTCCGCGTTACTTATTTAGACTCAAATGTCAAGATCTGCCTCCTCTGTTTGATACTGAATCATTTCCAAAATGATTCAACTAAATTGTTTTCATTCCTGCAGATGGAGTGGAAGCTCCTCACGTTTGGGAACCATGATTTATTTATTCATATATATACACAAGACCTATTTACCAGTACCATGTCATAAAATGAGAATGAGTTGTCTCATTCTCCTTCCATGACTAAAGTCAGACATAGAGACCTCAACCAAATGAGCCGTGATATATGTATATATCTTACCCCTTAGATACGTGTCTGCCTCAGCGTTTAGTAAGTTTGACTTTAGGCTAGCCAAAATTTAAACATTACAATTATTTAAAAAAATACAGTGTCAGATGATGTATGGCTTCTTACATACACACATGTGGCTACAAGCATTTGCATTAATATTTGTAAGTACAAGTTGCTTTCCTTTGGGCAAAGGATTAAAAACTTCTTCCAGAGAATGACTGAGTTTCCTCTTAATGTCAGTTGAAGGATTTGCAATCCTCTCAGGACTAAAAGAGGCTAAAAAGTGATTACAAATATGAACAAGTTTTTGAGGGAGGATATATGTGTGACAATGTGAGATCTCAAGCTTAAAATACTCTGTGTATGTGCCCTTGAATATCTGTCCTCTTATCATGTGGCCACAGGTGGGTATTTATTTAGTCCTACACTTCCCGGTTTTAGGTTTATGATCAATGAGAAAGGAAGTAAACACCTTTTTAGTTGGGCCAATGGGAAAACAAACAAAAACGTGATGTCAGTTAATAGGTAGTTTTATATATCTTAAATCAACATACAACTCTCTCAGGAGAACATCTGTTAAATAAATAAAGATGTATTTCTGTTCAGAGTAATGTCCTTACTTTAATTTAGTAAGAAAATAATATTTTCTAGTTCAGTCTGGGAATCTATATCCTCTCTCTTTTTCTCTCTCTTGCTTGCTTCCCCTATATGCAACTTCTAATTATTCACATGAAGATATTATTTCAGTAAATGAAAAATTTAAGAAGCTCTTAGAATGAAATGTCAGAGAGAGCTCAGAAAATTAAAATTCTACCTAAGATAGTTTGGGTCAGGTCTATTGGGAGGAATTATGCAAAATGTAGGCATAAGTTTAAATGATCTTTTATCTGACAATAATTGTTTAGAAGTTTTGGAAATATTTTTCTTTTTTATGATTACATTAGAATTAAAACCTTAATAATTCTTAATGAGCTAATGCATGGGGCAACTCTGTGGTAAGTCTAGTTTGACATGGTGTCTTTAGTGCGTCTGCATAATGTCTATGAGGATAGCTTATGAAGCCAGATTCAATGGGTTCAAATCCTGCAATTAAAACTCAAAAGGTGTGTGAGTTAACTTTTTCCTGTCTTTATTTTTCAAATAGGATAGACAATAAAGTACTTACCTAAGAGGGCTGTTCTGAGTACTCATGAATTAATATGTATAAATTATTTGGAGTAGTGCTAGGTACATAGTCAATATTTAATAACTATTAGCTTAAAAACCCAAATTATAGATCTACATGCTTTTGAGATTTTTTTGTTTTTCCTGAAGTATAAGTTAGAAACTGCAAATCTTTAAAAAATATTTAGACTTTGCTAGCTGACAATTTCTATAACAGTACATCAGATCACTATAAATTGTGATCCTATACTGTGAAATATAGAAGGCACATAAAAGTTTAAAATTTATTAGGCTATCTTGTGTACTTAATCAGTAATACTGTAGACAGCATAGTACATTAAAGTGACAGCAAGCTTCACTATTTCTATAGTAACCATAAAATTCAAAGTTGCCTAAAAATTTTTAAAATCTACTAGTTTTCATCGAACTGTATATGTGGTATGGGTCATTTTAATAGAAAAGGTCTTTTGAAGAGCTTTCATGGATAAAAAGCCAAAAACTACTCCAGATTTAAATTTTTATGTACTAGTTGAAAATACATTTTCTGAAAGAAGCAGTTTGAGTACTTAAGAATTTGGGTCTTAAGATGAGAAGCTTGAGTTTGCTTTCTGGGTCTACAAGTAACCATTAACCTATCTAGATCTCAGTTCTTCATCATCTGATGATAATTTATAGGTTTTTGACTGAAATTAGATCATGTATATGAAAGCATTGTTTATATTTTGCTACTCATTAGAGCACTGTATAATTGTATGTTTCCCAAACAACGAAGTTCTAATGGAAGCTATTTCAGTGCTCCACAAAAAAGAAGTTCTGTGGTCAAATAAGTTTGGGAAACCACTATGTTCTTGTAGCAGCTACACTTTGGGCTTTGCAAGGCCTTCTTACTTCATAGAGCTAAATCAATGCCAGTGTATAAAAACTCAGACACTGCCATTGGTAAACATCCAATTAAGAGGAAGTTCATACTCATGAACTAAGTATTCACTTTCTTATGGGGAAATACTCTTCCAATATTTTTTATGTCATCAAAAGATATTTAAAGTTATAGCATAATACATTTAAGATAATTCAGTGCCAGCCTCTACCAGAAATTCACAAATTTTTACAAGTTTATTTTGCTTAGTGTATTAAGTTCAAAGATTTTGTTCGTTTCTTTATTGCCAGAATGCCTGTAGTTGTGAGCATTGTAATACCGTAACCTCTACATATCAAACTAAACTTGTTCTACTTATGAAAGCTAGAAGGGAGTGGGATCATATTGTGTTTGGAATATATTTAGTTAATGAGTTTATTTTATAAATAAACAAACATGTATTATCATTTGAAATATTTATATAGTAAACTAGAGGCCCGGTGCACGGATTCGTGCGCCAGTGGGGTCCCTCAGCCTGGCCTGTGCCCTCTTGCACTCCAGGACCCCTCGGGGGATGTCGGACAGCCAGTTTCAGCCCTGTCCCCACAGGCCAGGCTGAGAGACCCCACCAGTGCATGAATCCGTGCACCAGGCCTCTAGTATGCATATAAGATCTTTGGTTAATTTCTTCCTGCCCTCCCCTCTCCCCCCTTTCCCCCTGAGATTCATCAGCCTGTTCCATGTTTCCATGCTTGTGCCTTGAGCATCTGCCCTCTGGTGGTCAGTGTGCATCATAGCTACCGGTCAAACGGTAGAATGGTCACTTAGGCTTTTATATATATATATGTATATATATGTATATATATGTATATATATATTTATATTTAGTTTATATATTTATATATAGTTTATATATATGTACTATATATTATATATATATATATATTCTTGTTTTGAATCAGAATAGTTAATAGTTTAGTATGAATTAAGCTATCCTTTGCCAGTATAATTACAAATAATTCCCAAACTAGGAAATATGGAGCATATACAAATTTGTGTGGCTTGTCCACCTCTGTTTTGAAATACTATAACATCTTTTCAGCATTGGGACTCATCTATACAACACATATTTGAACATATTTTAGCAACCATTTTAATAGAAACCTTAGCTCCTTTGTGTTTTATTTATGCTTTTTCTTTTGCACTCTCATGTAGATGTTACATCATTTTTTATATTGATGCAATGGCAAAAATGGGTCTAAATGCTTAAAATTGTCTTTTCCAGTTGTGTTTTGGACAGTGTTTTTTTTTGTTGTTGTTGTTTTTTTACAAAGTAACAAACCTATCTTGTGCCTTCCTCCGGGGACCTATTAAAAAATGAACAAGGATAGCTTTGCGATATTTTTATCCTTGGCCATCTGATTTGTAAAGAAATACATTAATGGGGACTTCAAAATAATTCTTCATGTACATTCTGGAATTTTTACCTGGATTATATTTTTCACATAAGGGTACTAGTTTTATTATTTAGCTATGTGCCCCTGACCTAACATGCATTGGAATGCCAGCAGAGCAGGTTTTAATAAACTCCACGTGAATCATCTCAATGCTGCATGCTTCTTTATGTGCAATAGGATTTCTTACTTTAAATGATTCTTCAAATGCATTTTCATTGTCAGATTTTTAATTTTGCTTGTGTGACTAAAGGCACACTTATAAAGCACACCTACAAAGTTCCCGGGCTCTCTAGGAGCATTTTCACATCTCTTAGAAGGAATTGAAAGTGAGGATTTCCTGAGTTCTCATCTTCACCCTTATTTTTCAGGAATTAAATTTGTTTTTTGTGGGCCAGTTATAGAAGATTTTTCCTCAGGCATTTCATCTGTGGAATAGAATTAATGCTGCTCTCAAATCAAATATAGAGAAGAACAAACAAATGCCTTAAAAATGCCCTTGAAGCCACAAGGGAACCATGTATGTTGTTTTTAAACTAGGGGGACAGATACAGGTACATTGAGTAGAAAATCAGCAAAAGCTATTCAGTACTAATTTAGGTAAGAGTTCTGAAATAAAATTAATTTACTTGTGTGTGTATTCAGCAAGTGATTATTTATGCCATGCACTGTTTAGGCTCTGAAGAGTAAGAACTAGATAGTCACGATTTATCCCCTTTCAGATACTATAATCTTCAATGTTATGATGAAGAAGTACCAGGTACTTTGGGAGTATATAGTGGGAGAAACTAACATGGTCTGGCTGGTTGAAGTGACAGATTATTTCAAGTAGATTAGTATATATATATACACCATAAAATTTCATCCACAGCCATTGGGATCCATATGTTAGAAGCAGTTTTCTCAGGTGTAAGGGAAGAGTCATTATAGGTCATGCATCATAGTAGTCAACGGTTTTGATGTCAGCACTATGTCTGGGTTCACTTATGTTATTTACTCAAAAGAGAGTCCTACATTAAGGACTGATGGCCTCAGTGGCTCTCACAGAGAATTTAGATTCTATTTCAAATGCAGCTCCCAGTCATTATCTACTTCACATACACTCTGGAAACAATGATTGTGAAATAACTGTGACCATACTACAATAGTCAAATAGAGATAAAGAGCAGCTGAATAATCATTTTAGCACATAGATAGCTTTACTTCTTCTATCAGAGGACAGTTCTTTCAAAGATTGAGTTGTTTCAGGCTCAGGATAGCAGGGATACTAGGAATGAGAAAACTGCTTTGGAAAAAAAGTCTTCAGTAGAGATTTAATTTGCCTTATATTGATGATACCGATAGTAACTTTTCTCTCACTTTATTAATGAGGATTTAAATATGTAATAAAACGTATTACCTCACTCCTTCCAATTTCTAGCCTTGTAATTTTAAACTTAACTCTTGAGGTTTCCTCATTATAATTAATCAGTATTTTTAAAAAGCCCTACACTACTTTCTATTTATGAAAGAGTTCTTCATATGGTGCAAATCAGACCCTAGTGTGAGTTCTCTAATGGGCTACTATAGGATATTGGGGTGAGCATCAGGGCAGAGGTGCTTTGTGGTGGTGTGTCCAGGGGGAAAGGAGGGGAGAAAAAGTGAGTGGGTGGATACTGGGGACTTGTTTCTATCTATTTTGTATTTTCTCTGGGGCCAGGTTTGCATGTGGGATATTTTAAAGCTCAACTGTCAGGTCTTGTTATTACTGCTGTAAAAATTTGCATATGCATCAATTAGAAAAGGAAGGACAAGGGGAGTAGCAGATGAAAAAAACTGGTCAAGTGTAAAGGAATTTTTGAACATTTCTGAGATCAATCAATCCATTTTATAGATGAGACAACTGAGGCCAAGAAAGTAGATATGTGTTTTTTCTTGAAATCAAAAACAAAAGTCTGTTATTTATCTTGAATCACCAACTGACTTCTCCTTTCCTTTTCCCCTTTTCTGAGAACATTAGAAAATCATTTGTTGAATTAATCTAACTTTGGGTAAATAGCTACAAATCTCCCATGATGTGTGGTCTCCAAGAGTTTTACTATTTCTAGGTCTCTAGGTCATGCAATGAGCGAATGTTTGTATGTGTGTATGTCTGGGTGGATGGGGGGTGGTAGTGATGATAGCCACACACATGTGTTTAGAAAATCCAAAATTCATTTGGCCGTAAGCAGTCCCCTCTTCACCTAGTGTCTAAACCCATGTGTACTTCAAGAGAATCTTAATCCATATGTTCCCGATTTACTTTCACTAAGTCATCTGTAGGTTGTTGGTAAGAGTCCTTTGATGTCTAAGAAGACTTAGAGCAATTTTTATGGCCTCTCTGAGCCTTTGTTCTTTCAAGAGGCAAGCTGTTCTTTGCCTGAATGGATGATACTCTCACTGTAACCATCAGAAAATTTCCTAAATTTGGAAAGGAGACAGAGTGGATCCTAACTTTGACCAAAGGCCCGTTCTTTTCCTGAATGCCAAAACTCTAGAGAAAAAGACCTTGCCTGACTCAAGAGAAAAATCTTCTGTCAATATTCCAGCATCCCTTTATTTTTTACTTCGATCCTTCTGTGTTCAGGCAAATCAATTTCTCTTGACTTGTTGAGAAGATAGTTTATTAAAACATTAATTTGTGCTTGTTATCTTTTCATTTATTTATTTTTTTCTTCCTCATTTTACACTGTTAGTCATACCCTTAATAATTTCCTGCCTCAGAAAAAATAAATTTTTTTGTAGAACTGAGAGAAAAATCCTAAACTTATTAAAGTCATTATGTAGGCACCCCATTAAAGTCATTATTTGGTGCCCCAGAGAGTAAGAGAAGGAATTGTCTTTCAATTCAGGGAGTTCAGGGAGTTAATCCCCTTGGCTGAGATGCGAAAAGAGAATGATTTGGTCCTTTTGGAGTGGGGATCAAATCTCATTCTTGGCAAAGTCCTGGAGAGATGACAAAATCTCAGAAGTGATGGCCAACTAAAGCACTGGTAACTGTACCCCAAGTTCAGGACTTGCAAACCTAGTCCAGTTGCCTACATTCCATACAAGGTAAGGGAGCAGCTAAGCTGCCTGCGACCTACAAGAATCATATGGGCTGTGTCATTGGGCATCTCAGTTGCAACCAGTGTGGAACCGTGTGAGAATTCCCTGACATTCTGCTAATAAGCAAGATTCTGGGACTTTTCCTTCTTGGGCAGGTAATCATGACTGGACACTGAAGTGTAGTAGGATGAAGCTGAAGTCACATTTTAAATGATTTTAAAAAAATGTGGGTATGTGATAATTCTGGAATACCCAAGTTTGTGTATTAAGATTGATTTTTGCTATACTCACTTACTTTTATTTTAGAGTGCCATAAATAACTGTCCACATATATCCCCTAAATAGTGCTATCTTGTATCAGGTTATGGAGTGAGAGAATTAATTATATAAAAGAAAATTCCATCTCTGTCTTCATATTGCTTAAAACAGTTGTAAACAGAGGCAAGGCTGCCACAGTGGTTTTGATTAACTTTTATAGAATGCCTTAATGAGTCACAAGTACTAATTGCTTTAACTCATTTAATTTTTGCAACAATTTACAAGGCAGAAATGTTTGGTATCCCCATTTTACAGATAAGGAAGCTGAGATTTAGAAAGAAGGCAACTTATCCAATGTCATACCAGGTAGTAAATGATCAAGCTAGGACCTGATTTAAGTTATTTGATTCTAGTGACCATGTTCTTAATCTTAACTCTATTCTGCTTTTAGTAAGCTATAAATAGTGTATGTAATTAAGTGTGAAATAAAGAGAGACTGACCAACTTCAAAAAAAGAGGAGTCAGTGATGAGGGTTGGAGTGATCAGTGATGGGCTCACCAAGACGTAGGATTTAAAATGAGTCATAGAATAGTAAGGTTGTACTGAAACTTAAATATCATTTATCCTGTCTCCTATTTACAGATGTGGAAACTGAGCCCTCATTCACTGACTGAATTTAGAAAAGCAGAGGCAGAACAACAAGATTGAAGGTACAGATATGGGAATAATTACAGCAGCCTCATTTTTGTAGTTAGAAACCAAGCCAGAGAACAACAGAAGGGGAAAAGTAACTTGCCATGGATCTCAGGACAGTCTGGGGTGTGGTAATTGTAGATAGAGGTCCATGAATTCTAGGCCATAGCGCTGATCCAAAGTAAAGTATACTTTTAATCTCAAAGTATAATTCCTATCTTAGTATCTGGAATTTTTGTTAGAAAGACTTCTTTCTGGATACCTTGCCATACATAAAGCAGACATTTTATCTTGATAGGAGCTAAGATTCTGCATTTCCCACAAGGCTCACATCCCGGCATCCCAGTGATTCAGATATTCATGGAAGTTTGAGGACTACTACTATCGACAGTGGGGATCAGGTATGAGGCAGACACTAGAGACTTTAGAATAGAGAAGAGGCCTAGGATTTATTAGGTTGAAGAACATGGATTGGAGGCCAGAGAGATCAGCCTAGATCTGAGTGTCAGTCATAGTACAGAAAAGGGCTTATGATCTTGGAAAGAACCTAGAGTGGGTGTGGAAACAAATGAGAATCTATACTAATAATTAGACTGGATATCTTCTGGACGTCCTTCCGGACAAAGCCATAGCTGCTGCGAGGGCCCACGGTGCGGGAGAGGCAGCGGTGCGGGCTGGTCCAGCATTGCGGCCCATATCTCAGAGGCCACAGGAGAGATGCTGCTGCTGCTGCAGGAGGGGGTGGGGGGCACCGCTGCTGCTGCCACCGCCGCCACCACCACAGGAGATGGGGTGCACCATCACTGTTGCCGCCATGGGAGAGGCCTCGGCACTGCACTGCAGCCTCTTTTGCAAAGGCAGCGCGGGAGAGGCAGCAGCATGGGAGAGGCTGCAGCGTGGGCTGGTCCAGCACCGCGGCTCCTTATGCAGAGGCAGTGGGAAAAGGGGGCTGCGCGGCCCGGTCCCAGTGCTGCCCCTTAGTCAGAGGCAGCCACAGAGGCAGTGGCGCGGTCCCGGTCCTGGTGCCATGCCTTTACAGAGGCTGGACAGGGTGCGACCTACTGTGCCTCAACCTCCCACAGCCCCTCTGCCAGCCAGCCTGGCTCCAGATTGCCCTCCACCCACCAGTGGGCGAGGGGTGGGGCCAGCACAAAGAAGCGAGGGCCATGGGCCGGCAGCCGTGGTGGCCAGCAGTGGCACCAGCAGCAGGGTGATGGGGGTGGTGCCTTCCCCTGATTGGCCTGGTTGCCTCCTGCAGAGGGAGGCCAGACTGCGGCTTAAGCCGGACCTAAGCTGTCAGTAGGACATCCTCTGAGGGCTCCCAGACTGTGAGAGGGGGCAGGCCAGGCTGAGGGACCCCTCCTCCCAGTGCACGAATTTTCATGCACTGGGCCTCTAGTAGCTGACTAAGACTCAATTTGAAAAAGGATCTAATAGACTTAGTTTCCAGTTAGGTTAGAGCTATCGAATAAATTACTAGCCCTGTCATATCTACCTCATAAATAGTTCTCAGCTACTTCCAGCTTTCTCCATTCTTACATCTCATGTTGCTGCCTTCTTACTAGTTTCCCTGACCTAATACTTGTCCCATCACCACCACCCCCATCCGTTCCCCACTATACTAAGAGTGATCATTCTAAATGCAAAACCCACCATGTCACTGCTCTGCTTAGAAGTGTTTAAGAGTTTCCTGTTGCTCCCAGAGTCACTTAGATTTACTTATAAAGCCTACAGGGCTCTTCCTAGTCTGGCCTCTGTTACTTCTAAACTACTTTACCTCTCACCACTCCTGTGCCTCTTGATCTCAGCTATGCTAAACTTGGAACATAGTCTTTTTGCAGTTCTGAATTTTATACATGTTCTGCTCACTCTTTATAGTTTCCCTTTCCTCTTATCTGATGAGCTTCGGTTTCATATCCTCCAGGAAGCCTGCCTTGACCACCACCATCTTGCACAGATTGCATTAGGACTTCCTCCTCTATGTTGCCACTGTACTCTGTTTTTGCATTTAATGTGCATTGTCCATGAGAAAAGGCCATGTCTGGATTATGGTTGTAACCCAGCATCTAGAATAGTACCTAGCCCATGACAGGTCCTCATAATGTGTGTACTGAATAAATAAACAAGTGAGTGAAAAGGAGGGAAGAGCCAAGAATATCACCAGCATTTCAGGCGTGATTACCTGAAGGAGTGGTAATGTCAGAGTCTCACTTATCTCTTCAACAGCTTCCATCTTAACCTTAAGGAGACATGGAGATCTTTTTATTTGTCAGGACAAAAACAATAATGACAAAATCTCCAAGACCTCATCTATTTTAACTGAATCTTTTTCCTTGACACTTAGAAGTCAAGACAGCTCTTCCAATCAGGGAAATAATGGTCAGATTGTGTGTATCAAGACTGAAACTGGTGTCTATCAACTCTATCTTGGATAAATTATGTTAGGGCAGAGGGTGAGGCAGTCACTCATTAAATGGTGGCTTTTACCATTTAAAAGGAACCTTTGTTCCACTGGGAGAGGGAGAGGCAAGAAACAGGGTGTCTGGATCCTGAAGAGAAGCAGCCAGCCACCTACTTTGTGTGTTGACTTTCTGTTTGTGAGATATATAGTCAGCATTTCTAATGAATCTGCTGGAAGCGGCTGGAATATTATGATTTATAGCACCTTCCCACTCTCTATCATAGCATTTTATTAGATGGATGGGAAGCTGGTAGTAATGAGGTTAGGAATGAGAAAACATCCATCAAGCCCTGCTACATCTTCTCAGGAAAGACAACACACTATCTCATATGTCACAGGCAGTGATCTAGGTCACGATGATATAAAATGCGTGATTAAAACCAGGCATTTGACACTAGATAATAGGCAACTAGTTAAAAAATAGCTCTAGTGTTCCCAACTTTTAATTAAACCCAACTCGTAAATATGCACTGTGGTAAATATACTGCAGGATGGGGGTTGTTTATATTCTACCACATAACAATTACCTCCAGAATGGGTGCTTTATGTCACTACATGGTGTTATTAGTCAGGCGATGGGCTGAAATACAAATGTTAAGCTAGTGATGTCAGACAGGCCTGCCACAGCAGTGTCACCGCCCACTCCTGCTTCCCCCTCTTTCCTTCCCTGGTATTTCTGCATTCCTCCTTCTCCAGTAGTCTCTCACCCTCTCTCCACCAGGGTTATCAATCTAACATCATACACCTTTAATCATTTCCAGCAATCTCTCACAGTACATATGACTGCATCAGGACTGCTGGAAGAAAGGAGGTCTTTTAAATACATAACCTGGACATTTAGTTAATCTGTTCTATTAATGGGTTTATTCTTTGACAAGGATTCATTAATGAGAAAGTTGTGTGTTTTTTTAAAAAGAAATATCAAGTGTAGTCCTAGAATGCTAACATACAATTGAATGGGGAGGAGTTAGGAAACAGACTCCTTGAGCAGTTTCTTATTTTATTTTATTTGTTATTTGGTAGTTCCTGAGTGGTGAAGCATGGACCTTGGACAGAGCACTGGTCAAGGATCTAGATGTAACTCACATGAACTGGTTGCCTGACATTTACTGACTCTTAGTTATGCAATTTTAGTGAGCTTTTGAAATTGAAAAAAGAAATGAGGTTTCCAAGATCTATTTCCTCCTGGTGGCCTAGGAATCTGTCACATCAGTGTCAGATTCTCAAACTTTAATGTCACATAAATAAATCTTTTGGGGATCTTGTTAAAATGCAGATTCTGATTCAACACCTGAGAGGTGGGGCCTGAGATTCTATTCTGTATTTCTGAATAACTCCCAGTGAATGTTGAAGTTTACAGACCACACTCTGAGCGGCAAGATGTTAAAATACAAGGATCATTTCTCATCACTGCACATTTTTAAGCTCTGGGTCTTTTTTTCCCCCTCTCCCAGCACAATTACTTATTCTTTATGTAGTGCTCATCAGTAGAACACCTACCTTCTTTAAGCAGCATATTGTAGAACCGCTGTCTTTTGGGGAATGGGATGAAGATAATTTCTGAATATACCACTATCCTCATGAAATTCAGTTCAATTCAGTTAATATTTCTCTAGTGTCACAACCCATTCCTGTGATCAGACAACTCTCTGTCAGTGATTCCTCATCCCTTTAGACTCCACATGTTCATGTTTAAGCTCTCCTTTCTTTCTCTCAAAAGAGATGAAGAGCAGCTGATCACCTGTGGAAGTAATTTTACCTAAATTAGCATGGACAGACCATGTGTTTCAGAGCAAGAAAATTCTGTGGATACACAGGAAGCCAACCAGCCAACCCTGTTCCTGAAGACTGGTGTCTCCTCAGAGCCAGGGAGCAAAAGGTTTCATACCCAGGGCAGTCAAAGGGTTAACCAGCCACAAACAGCTGTGCATGGGCTGGTCGGAGCTGCTTGTGTGCATTTGGAATAAGAAGAGTTTCTTCCTGCATGAGATTTAACTTATTATTTATTTTTTTAATATGAAGATCATACCTCTATTCTCTTTCCTTTTATTTTCATTCAGTTTTGATGTGATTGCTATAATTATGTGTCAGCTATTACCAAGCACATTCTAATTACTCCACTTATTGCTAGAATGACTGTTACTACATACTGTTCTGTTCATTAGGGAACTCTGAAGGGACTTTCTTGCACATGGCAGGCTCACTTTAGAAACAGTATGATTTTACATTATTCATGATACTCAAAAGCATCATTATTTTGAACAAATGCACAGAATTAACGTGTGATTTTCAATAGGATTTTCTTGACTAAAGCAGTTCAGCATTTCCCATTTTTGAACGTGTTGTTGCAAGGAAAATCTCATTATTTGACAGGAGTACAAAAAAAGGAGGGAAAGTTATGAATCAATATTTTGCTTTCAACTCCTAAAGATAGCACCATAGTGTTTTAATTTTCAAATCACTATATTCCTTTATTGATTTTTGTTTTTAACTGTATGAGTTGGCTGGCTTTCTGAATTCTAAACTCAGCTTCTCTATTGACTTATGGTGTCTTGAGCAATGGTCAGTTGAGCCTACCTTTATCCATCTATAAGACTATTTGACTAGAGGTATTTTTCGATTTAATGATGTTGTGAATTTAACATGTTGATTTTTAAATGTAAGACAATGTCAATATCCCCAAATCTTGGAAAAGCAAAGGCTATTAAATTTAACAAAATTTTATTGATTTTACTTAATGTATTCTAAGCTTCTCATTGAAAATCACTTCTGTACCTCTTCACTCAGTGAATATATAGAAATTGAACCTAATTTAGCATAAAGTTGGTATACTTTTATAGATGTAATTATTTCAATTTTTATTATATTTTTTTATGATTCTAAAATTTCAGTAAAATATTATTCTCATCTCTCCCTCTTATCACCCGTTCTCTAAACTGACCAGAGAAAAGTAAACTGTACCTGGGAACTAAGGATAAATGTTTATGAGAAGATATTTTTCAGTCTAAGAAGGGTAAAACATCAATCCTGAATGTAAAGAAAGGGAACACAATTTAAAAGTACTATCTGCAGGTATAATTGTAGATACTTGCTTTGTACTTGCAATAAAGTTTAAAGATCTTTAATATTAAATATTAAATATGAGAAAGAATGACATATTGACATGAAGAGCTGGGAAGAAGAGGTAGGAAAGTTGGGAGCTAAGTAAGATGAATTTTAAAAAGGTAAGAAAATAATGTATAACACTAGAATTAATATCTGCAGAAAATAAAATGAGCAGTGTGGAGAAAAACTTGAGAATCTTAACTAGAATATAGAGAAATAGGTTTAAGAGGGAAAATATCTGTATCAGTGGTTATAGATTTGGAGATCAGAACAAGTGTAACAGAAAATATAATATCTATAAAAGATGAAAATGTTTCTTATCAATGAAAGCCTTTACCTGAAAGAAATTAATTCATTATAAACCAGGAAAATATATTCAGTGAGAGAAAACTATAGGCATATTCTGAAGAAATGATTAAATTTAAGTATAAAGACAGAGCCTTCAAGCATCTAATCAGAAATAATAATAAAAGAACTTTCTTAAGAAAACAATACCATTTACAATTGCATAAAAAAATAAAATAAAATAGGAATAAATTTAACTAAGAATGTAAAAGACTTGTACTTAGAAAATTATAAGATACTGAAGAAAGAAATTAAAGAAGATACAAATAAGTGGAAGCATATACCATGTTCATGGATGGAAAGAATTAACATCATTAAAATGTCCATATTACTCAAAGCAATCTATAGATTCAATGCAATTCCTATTAATATACCAATATTAATAAACAAACCCATAAACCAATAGGTGTGTTTCACAGAAATAGAATATATATTTTAAAAATTTATATGGAACCACAAAAGACCTCAAATAGCCAAAGCAATCTTGAGAAAGAAGAACAAAGTTGGAGGAACCATGCTACCTGATATCACACTATACTATAACGCTATAGTAATCAAATTAACATGGTACTGGCCTAAAAATAGACACATAGATAAATGGAACAGAATAGAGAGTCCAGAAATAAACCCAGACCTTTATGATCAATTAACACATTGTTTGCGGGTAGTTTTTATCACGTGCTAACAGGTGGCGCGGGCCATTTTTGCTAATTTTTTGCGCAAATGGCAATGTTCAGTAAAATTGCGATAACTTTAGTTTTACATATTTTTTTAATGAAACTTTTTGTGATTTACTATAAAATGTATGCTGAATTATTTTTCTTAGAATCACACTGAATGCGTGGCGAGGCAGAGAATTGTGTGAAGGGATGACTCTACGCAGTTGAATAGATTACCGTTATACCTGGAAGTACATACATAATTCACCATTGTATGTGTTAGAGACCCAAATTTTGTCCTTTGGAATTCATATATCTGCATGTTAGCATCCCTTTAGAGCAATAAAAAAGTATAAAAATAAACGTATTTATACGTTACCTGCATTCTATCACTAGTCTATAAAAAACGTATTAATACGTGTCCCGTGCTCTACTACCAGTCAACGTAAAACATATAAATACGTTTCCCGCATACAATGTGTTAATATTTGACAAAAAAGGCAAGAACATACAATGGGATAAAGACAGTCTTTTCAATAAATGGTGTTGGGAGTATTTGTGCAAAAAATGAAACTAGGCCAACTTCTTACACCACACATAAGAATGAACTCAAAGTGGATTAAAGACTTGAATGCTAGAATTGAAAACATTAAAATTCTAGAAGAAAACATGGGCAATAAAATCTTGAACATGTCTTGTAGTAATATGTTTCTGCTGTAGCTCCAAAAACAAGGGAAACAAAGGGAAAAAAAATAGGACTGCATCAAACTAAAATGTTTTTGCACAGCAAAGGAAATCATCAACAAAATGAAAAGACAACCCACTGAATGGGAGAACATATTTGCCAGTGATACATCTGATAAGGAATTATTATCTAAAATTTATAAAGAAATTATACAACTCAACAACAAAAAATCCCCAAACAATTCAATTAACAAACACTTCTCCAAAGAGGACGTGCAGAGGTCCAATACACATATGAAAATATGTTTAATGTCACTAGTTATCATAAAATGCAAATTAAAACCACAATGAAATATCATCTCACACCTGTCAGAATGGATATTATCAATAAACTAGAGGCCTGGTGCACAAAATTCGTGCCCTCGTTGCGGGGGGGGGGGGAGGGGTGTTACTCAGCCCAGCCTGCACCCTCTCGCAGTCCTGGAGCCCTCGGGGGATGTCCGACTGATGGCTTAGGCCTACTCCCCACATGGCAGTCAGATATCCTTAGTACTGCTGTGGAGGTGGGAGAGGCTCCTCCTACCACCGCCACTGCGCTCAACAGCTGTGAGCCCAGCTTCTGGCTGAGTGGTGCTCCCCCTGTGGGAGCAAACCACCAGGGTGCAGCTCCTGTGTTGAGCATCTGCCCCCTGGTGGTCAGTGTGCATTGTAGTGACTGGTCATTCCACTGTTGGGCTAAAACCAGCTCTCCAACATCCCCCAAGGGGTTCTGGATTGCAATCAAGTGAGGCCAGGCCGAGGGACCCTACTGGTGCACGATCGGGTCTGGGAAGGGATGCGGGAGGTTGGCGAGGCAAGGAGGGACTGCAGGAGGGCTCCAGGGTGTGTCTGGCCCACCTAGCTCAGTTCTGATCAACCAGACCCCAGCAGCTAAATTACCAGTTGGAGCGTCTGCCCCCTGGTGGTCAGTGCACATCATAGTGAATGATTGAGCAGCCTTAGCATATCATTAGCATATTACCCTTTGAGTGGTTGAACGGCCAACTGGATGATTGGACACTTAGCTTATTAGGCTTTTATTATATAGGACCAATAAAAATAAGTGTTGGGGATGATGTGGAGAAAAAAGAACCTTTGTGCACTGTGGTGGGATTGATGCAGCCACTATGCAGTTACCTAAAAAGATAAAAAAATGAAACTGCCTTATGACCCAACAATTCCACTTCTGGGAATATATTCAAAGAAACCTGAAACACTGATTCAAAAGAGTATATGCATCCCTATGTTCACTGCAGTGTTAAATACAATAGCCAAGATTTGGAAGCAGCCCAAATGCCCATCAGTAGATCAGTGTATAAAAAAAGCTGTGGTACATTTATACTATGGAATACTACTTAGCCATAAAAAAGAAAGAAATTTTACCTTTTGAGGGAGCATGAATGGACCTGGAGAGTATTATGCTAAGTGAAATAAGCCAGTCAAAGACAAACTCACTTATATGTGGAGTCTAATGAACAAAATAAACTAACAAACAAAATGGAAACAGACAAATAGGTACAGAGAACAGTGGATAGCTGTCAGAGGGGAGGGGAGGTTAGGAGCCTGGTTGAAAAATTAAAGGGATTAAAAATAAAAGCAAAAAATCTCTTAGACACAGCTAACAGTATGGTGATAACCACAGGGAAAGGAGGGTGAAGGGTGGTAGAAGAGGGCAAAGAGGTTATAAATGGTTACTGAAGGAGTCTTGACTTGGGGTGTTGAATACACAAGTTATATACAGATGATGTTTTATAGAATTGTACACCTGAAATTTACCTGATATTAATTTTTATTAACCAGTGTTACCCCAATTAATTTAATAAAAGTAAAAACCACAATGAGATATTATTTTACACTCATTAGATGGCTATATAAAAAAATAATAACAAGTGTTGCTGAGGATGCAGAGAAATTGAAACTCTCATATACTGCTGATAGGAATGTTTAAATGGTGCAGTTGCTTTGACAGTTTCTCAAAAGGTTGAACATAGAGTTACCATATATCCCAACAATTCCACTTTTAGGCATATTACCCAAGAGAAATGAAATGAAAACATGTTCACACAAATGCTTGGGCACAAATTTTTATAGCAGCATTATTTATAATACCCACAAAATGGAACCATCTCAAATGTCTAAAAACTGATGAATGGGTAAACAAAATCTACACTAATAAAAGACAAACATGCAAATTGACCGTAACTTCACAATGCCTCAAGCCATGCCCACCAGCCAATCAGAGCAACTAGATGCAAATTAACCCAACCAATATGGTGGCCGGCAGCCACGGAGCTGGAGCAAGCAGGAGGCTTGGTTGCCCCAGTGATGGAGGAAGCCAAGCTTCCTGCCTGCCACGGCTGGCTCTAAGCGCCACTCAAGGCAATAAAGCTTCAATTATAGAAGATAAACAAACCCCAGATACCTGCTTTCAGCCGGCAGTGGCCACAGAGCTGGAGCGAGCAGGAGGCTTGGGTTGCCCCTGGCGATGGAGGAAGCCAAGCTTCCTGCTTGCCCTGGCCGGCTCTGAGCTCCACTCAAGGCTACAAAGTTTCAATTATAGAAAGTAAATAAATCCCAAAATAAAGAAAAAAGAAAAAAAGGAGAGGCTGGAAGCTTCTGTTGCCGGGGGGCTTGGCCAGTCTGAAAACAGCCCTCAACTCACCCAGACTGGCCAGGCACCCCAGTGGGGACCCCCGACCCTAAAGGGGGTGTGGCCAGCCTGAAAACAGCTATCAGCCCCTCACCCAGGCTGGCCAGGCACCCCAGCGGGAACCCCACCCTGATCTGGGACACCCTTCAGGGCAAACCAGCCAGCCCCCACCAGTGCACCAGGCCTCTATCCTATATAATAAAAGGGTAATATGCAAATTGACCCTAACAGCAGAAGGACTGGGAATGACTGGTCACTATGACACACACTGACCACCTGGGGGCAGATGCTCAATGCAGGAATTGTCCCCTGGTGGTCAGTGCGCTCTCACAGGGTGAGCTCTGCTCAGCCACAAGCCAGGCTGATGGCTACCAGCACAGTGGTGGTGGCGGGAACCTCTCCCACATCCTCAACAGCACTATGGGTGTCCAACTGCAGCTTAGGTCTGCTCCCCGCTGGTAAGTGGACATTCCCTGAGGGGTGCTGGGCTGCCAGAGGGATGTCTGACTTCCAGCTTGGGCCTGATCCCCCAGGGAGCAGGCCTAAGTCAGCATATGGACATCCTCTGAGGGGTCCCAGACTGCAAAAGGGCATAGGCCGAGCTGAGGGACCCCTCCGAGTGCACCAATTTTTGTGCACTGGGCCTGTAGTATGATATATCTATACAATGAAATGTTATTCAGCAATAACGTCCTGAAATGACATCCTGAAATATGCTACAATTTGGGTGAACCTTGCATACACTGTGCTAAGTGAAAGAAGCCAGTCACAAAGGGTCATAAATTGTATGAATCCGCTTATTTGAAATGTCTAATATAGGCATATCAATGGAGATAGAAAGTGGATGGGAGCTTGGAGGAAAATGAGGAATGGAGGTGATAAATATGTTCTAAAATGTTCTAAAATTTTGATGATGGTTGTTGTAAAACTCTATACTATCAGCTATTGACTTGGACACTTTAAATTGATGAATTGTATGGTCTGTTAAAAACTTTTTTTAAAAAAAATAAAAAACCTCTTAACAAAACAAAAAACATAAGCACAAAAGAATTTTCCCTGCATTTCAGCCCTTCCCTCTACATAAATAGTATTAGTAATGGGAAACCATGAAATAATGCAAGTTTCATCAGAAAGAGTTTCTAATTCAATAATTTCAGACCAGTCAAATCATATTGAAGGGGGAAGCAAACCATATCCGATAAGCAATGGCAGTGATTCAGTCATGTATATTTCTTGGGAGGAAAAATTAACCAAACATAGCAGTTAGGGAGGAAGACTAGCAGTAAATATAAAACCAGGTAAATTTACTATTAAATAAGATTACTTGTTTATAAATAAGAGTCACCAGTGGGATATTAAATATTATTAATAATTTTTGAAAGAAATGATATAAAATGTGAAAAAAATGGTATAGAGGGTCAAGTACATAAACTAAAGCAAAATAGTTGGAAAAAAAGCTAAAAGGAATGAATTTCCTTGTTTTACATAAAGGAGTCAATGGATATTTCTAATTAGAATATAATGTTCAACTGTGCTTAGAAAAACTTTGACTAGAAAAAGGATAGATAACACAATTTATTAAAGAAAATATTTTAGAAATGTTGAAAAAGCATAGGCAACAGGTAGCATAAAACAAAACAACAATCTTTTATTTATATTTCAAAAAAATAAAATAAACCAGGTAAAATATTGCTACTAAAACATAACCAGGATTGGATAAAATTCAGCTCTATGCTTTATACAAAAACTTTACTTAAAGTAAAATTATAGAAAGTAGTTAAAGAGTAATAGCTGCAAAAAGTTACCAGGCAAATGCAAAAGAATAAAGCAGTTTGTATCAAATTAATATTAGTGCAGATTTCAAGGCATTATTTGATTAAATGAGTGCAAATGCAAGGCAAATAACCATTAAGCCTCATTATTGTACATTTAAAAATGGAATAACCTGCAATGTGGTATGGATGTCATGAACTTTATTTGATGAATATCATAGCTTAAAATTGAAGTAAATACTATTAGAAATATAAGATGTTGATATAATCATATTAGTAACACAAATATGGTAGTATTACTTTTAGTTCTTGACAGATGAAATTGAAAAAATACAATTAAGGAAATAAAGGGTGAATATTAAAACAATACAATTGATTTAATAGGAATATATCTAACTCAACAATTTACATAAATAAAATATATTTTATTTTGGATTGCCCTAAATGTTTTACAAAATTGATCATGTTATACATTTCAATCGATTCCCCAAATCATAAATTTTTAAAGACTGTATCCTGGTCAAATGTAAATAGTAAGAACATTAACAATAAAGAATATAAGTAAAACACAAAAGGAAATTTAGGCATTTATGTTATGGTTAAGAAGTAAAAAATGAAATTACACACTAATTAGAAAATAATGATGAGAGCGGTTCACATAATATTTTCTGGTAAATGGCAAAAATTATAATCCAGAAGTAAATTATTAAACTATTTAATTATTAAACAAATAAAGTCCACAGATTAAAAAAATTTAATGCATGGAGTAGATAAAAAAAAACAGTAACAGAAGGAATTACTGAGTATAAATTTAAAAAAATATTTTTATTGATTTCAGAGATGAAGGGAGAGGGAGAGAAACATAGAAACATCAATGATGAGAGAGAATCATTAATTGGCTGCCTCCTGCATGCCCCACACTGGGGACTGAGCTCGAAATCTGGGCATGTGCCCTGAGTGGGAATTGAACACTGAGCTCCTCGTTCATAGGTTGTTCAACCATTGAGCCATGTCAGTTGGGCCTGAGTATAAATTTAAGAATTAATGCCTATAAAACAAAACAAAACAAAACAAATAAGTTTAAGAATTGATTCTTAAGGAAAAAAATATTGGTAGTCTTTAACTACATGATAAATATAAATGAAGGGAAACACTCACACATACACATTTGTAATTGATGATTGAACCTTTCTTTGGCTTTTATGATGCTCTGACACTGGAGTTCCTTCTAGCTCCCTAGATCTTCGTTTCTTTTGAAGTTTGCTTTTCCTCTGTGACCTCCACATATTGGAGCTCACATAGTTGATCATTAGCTCTCTTCTTCCATGGGTCTGAATGGCATTCAGTTATCTCTGATTTCCAAACTTACATTCTGACCGAAATCTGTTCTTGGAAATTTGTATATCCATCTCTCTATTTTGTATTTTTGGAGATATGACATGTAGTTAAATCTTGGAGACTTAACATGGTAAATTGAACTCTTGATTGCTCCTTTTCCCTCAAAAATGTTTCTAAGCTCTTCATCCCTATCTCAGTAGTTGACAAATTACCTCTTAGTTTCATAGACCAAGAATCTGTCTTGATTGTTTTACCTTTTCATTTCCCTCTAAGGTAAGTCCTATTATTCTCCTTCCATATAATATAACCCAATGCATTCTCTTCTCTCATTTTCTAAGCCCCACTCTGGTCCAAATTGTGAGTCTCTGTTGCCTGGATTACTGCAGCAGCCTCCTTATTAGCCTCTCATTTCCACATGTGCCTCCTCTACACTATTTAATCTCCACACAGCAGTGACAGAAGGTCATCTTTTTAATAAAAACATATTAAAAATTCTTTGATGGATTGCCAGTACAGGTAAAATACTATTTAGTCCACACAAAAATCTGTACATGAATGTTTATAGCAGCTTTTTTTTCACAGTTGCTCAAACTTGGAAGCACCAAGATGTCCATCAAGAGGGAGGTAGATAAACAATGGCATTTACTTTAGTGATAAAAAGAAATGATCTATGAAGCCATGAAAAGACATGGAGGAAATGTAAATGCTTATTGCTAAGTCAAAGAAAAGGCTACATATTGTATGATTCCAACTATATAATGTTCTAGAAAAGGCAAAACTTTGGAGACAATAAAAAGATCAGTGGTTGCCAGGGACTACATGGAAGGAGGAAGGGAGGAATGGATAGGTGGAGTCATTCTGCATGACACTGAAATGGTTGGTACATGACATTATATGTACATCAAGAACTATAGAATGTACAATACCAAAAGTGAATCCTAATTTAAACTATGGATGTTAATAACAACATGTCATAAATTATTCAAATTGTCCTAACTTTCATCAATTATAACAAATATAGCCATTAATGTAAGATGCTAGTAATATGGAAACAGGGTGGGGGTGGTATGGGATGGTGAAGTGGGGGAGTAAATGAGGATGGAAGGGAAAGGTGTTATATGGGAGTTTTCTGTACTTTGTGATCTATTTTTGGGTAAACCAAAAACTTCTAAAAAGTAAAGTCTAGTACTTTAAAAAGGTATCCAAATTCTGCTATAATTCACAAAATGCCTATTATAAGCTATCCCATACTTGGATATGGATGACTGAATTATTTTTCATTTTACATAAAGAATTCTGCAAACCTAGTCACACTTTCCTCTTTTGATTGGATTGCCAGCACCTAATCTTCTTTATAGAAATTTCCCAGCAACCACTGAAAGACCCACATATTTATACCTGTGCACTCTCTGCACCCGGCCCACCCGACTCCCTGTGTGGCAGACAGCTCGCACTTCTCTCTGTACCTCACACACAGCAGGTTCTGGCCTGCATTGGAATATTTGGGGGATTTTTTTTCTTCCTTTTCTTCACAGAGCTGGTTCTTCCTAATCTTCTAGGTCTGAATTTAAATGTCACCTTGCCCTAGCCGGTTTGGCCCAGTGGGTAGGGTGTTGCCCGTGGACTGAAGGGTTCTGTATTGGATTCCAGTCAAGGGCATGTACCTTGGTTGCAGGCTCGAGATCCCAGGCCCAGGTCGAAGTGTGTATGGAAGGCAACCAATACATGTGTCTCTCTCACATGGATGTTTGTCTCTCTCTGTCTCTCCCACTCCTTTCTACTCTTTCTGAAAATCAGTGGAAAAGCATCTTCGGGTGAGGATTAACCAAAATAAATAAATAAATGTCACCTCACAGTGAGGTGTTCCCAGACTTCTCTAACTTTGAACTCCCTTAGTCCTGTAGCCCTACCCCAATTATTTTCTATTACTATGTTTAATACCTTTGTACCATTTATTATCCTATCTAATAAAAGAGAAAAATGGTAATTGGCGTACGACGATACCCTTTTCATTGGCTAATCAGGGCTATATGCAAATTAACTGCCAACTATGATTGGCAGTTAACTGCCAACAAGATGGCGGTTAACTGCCAACAAGATGGCAGTTAATTTGCATATGTAGGCACAATGCAGGGAGGTGAAAGGGAAAGCAGGAAGAAGCCCCCTGCCACTGACAGTGATAAGAAACCCAGGGGGGAGCTAAGAGCTGGGGGGCAGGGCAAAGGCGGCCCTAGGGCCCTAGGGCCGCCTTTGCCCTGCCCCCCAGCCATGATCAGAGAATCAGGCGCCTTTGCCGCCCTGGCCAGTGATAGCAGGAAGTAGGGGTGGAGCCAGCGATGGGAGCTGGGCACGGTCGAAGCTGGCAGTCCCGGGAGCTAGGGGTCCCTTGCCTGGGCCTAAAGCGAAGCCCACGATCGTGGGGCCGCTGCAGCTGCTGGGTCCCCGCTGCCCGGGCCGGACGCCTCAGGCCTGGTCAAGGGGCCGATCCGGTGATTGGTGATCGGAGGGTGATGAGGGTCAACTCCTCTGGCCGAGGCATCAGGCCTGGGTGGGGGGCGGAGCCGGGGATTGGGGGGATATGATGGTCCCCTTGCCCAGGCATGATTCCTGGGCCAGAGGCCTCAGGCCTGGGCGGGGGCCAGAGCCAGTGATCAGGGGGAGATGGGGGTCCCCTGTCCAAGCCTGACACCTCTGACGGAGGCGTCAGGCCTGGGCAAGGGGCCGATCAAGCGATCGGAGGGTGATGGGGGTCTATACCTCTGGCAGAGGTGTCAGGCCTGGGCAAGGGGCCGATCCTGCGATTGGAGGGTGATGGGGGTCAACGCCTGAGGGCTCCCAGTATGTGAGAGGGGGCAGGCTGGGCTGAGGAACACTCCCCTCCCCACACACACCCAGTGCACGAATTTCGTGCACCGGGCCCCTAGTAATTTATAAGTACTTATTTGTTTAATTGTTTACCATTGTTTTTACCAACAGACTTAGAGATCCTAAAGGGCCCTGAAACCATATATGCTTGTTCATCAGTAATTACCTAGTGATCTGAGCAGTGTCAGGCACAGAGCAAGTAATAGAGAAAATGATTCTAAGATCAGATATGGAACCTATGGAATACTATGAATGAATGTCATGAACAACTTTTTATTCTAATTAACTTGACAAACTTCACAAAATGGAAAATTTACTAGGAACATATAAATTTCTAAAAATAATTCAAGAGGTAATATAATATCTGAATAGTCATGGAACAATTTATAATTTTGTTAAATACCTAACTCTGAAGAGGACACCAGGTTAGTAATATTTTAAGGATGATTTTCTCTAAACCTCAAAGGAAAAAGCAATTCCTATATTATTTAAAATGCTATTGAGCTTAGAAAGAGATGAATTGATCCCCAATTCATTTTGTGAATTGCAAAATATAGCCAGTTCATGCAAGAATAAAGATTCAAAACCCCCAAATAAATAATAGCAACTCAAATACAGATTGTACTAAAGTAATGCTATGCTATGAACATTTTATTAAGTTCAGAAAAAGATGGATTGAGCCGCAACTCATTTTATGAATTGCAAAAATAGCTAGCTCACTTAAGAATAAAGATTCAAAAACCCAAAATAAAAAATGGCAAGTCAAATACAGCATTATATTAAATTACTAATTCACTATGAGCATGCTGGTTTTATCACAGACATGTAAAGAAATTTTAAAAGTAGAAAATTTATTAAAACAATTCATCATATCATGAGATCAAAGAAAGTGGAAAAATTATATAATCATCACAGTTGATGCTAAAACGCATTTGAGAAATTTAACTTCAATGTATGAAGAAAAAGTTTTTGTAAAGTAGGAATAGAATAATAAAAACTATTCTAAATCCAAAGCCCATATTTGAACTAAATGTAAAAATCTAAAGGAAGTGTTAGTAATATTTTAGAGCACTTTTTTTTTTTACCTCTATAAGTCTCAATTGACATATCTGTAAAATGAAGATAAATAATTGAATTTATGGGGTTGTGGCAAAGATTATATCATATAAGGTATATAAGTAGCTTTAGTTTACACAGTACCTAGCACACAGTGACAGAAGTTAATTTGTGTTTATTTCCTCTCTTTATCTTTAAAATATTGAGGGTAGTTTCATTTTGAATGATGAATGAATGAATAGAAGCTTAAGGCAACTTACAAGGAAAAGACTGAAGGCAGTCAGAAGAGGATGATATGAGGGCCCAGAAAAGCAAAGCTTAGGAAGAGGGGCTTTGGATCTAGAGGTGCACGTTCATAAGGTTCAGCACGGAATGACCTCATAGTAAACCCATGCCGTGGAAAAGCTGATGCCAGTAGACCAGAAGAAAAGAATTACCAGGAGGGTTATTCTAAGTGTTCCAAAGAACCTACTATTTCTGGCTTACCTGGCCAGGTCATACATGGCATGTGTCTCAAGACCTCATTGGCCAGACTTTCTGAGAATCAAACTCATGTTGCTTGTGCCTTACCTGATAGTCATTTAGTTATGGTTTGAGGTAGTCTTGTGCCATTTTGATGTTTTAAAATCTCATACTCCAATTCATTAAGTTTTCTAGGGACTATGGTTCTCTGATACAGCCCAAGATAGCCATAAATCCTAAGAGGACCCCTGGGTATAGAACAGTGTATGGAATGGAATAGTTTCTCATTCTAAGACTTTTAGTTTTTGAGGCTGGCCCAGGTCATGCTGGTCTGGGGATGATGGAGAGTTGACACTGCTGTGACAAATATTATGTGACTATTAATAATACATGTAAGCATTATCAACATTACATTTTAGTTTTGCCTTGGAATTCCTATCCAATAATATAGGGAAAAGAATTTGTAAAAGTATTGGAAATATAATTATATTTAAGTAGAAGTACTAGTTACTTAGACAATTTAAAAGAACTTACTGTAAAACCCCTAGGACTAATAGTAGATACAGAGTTCAATAAGGAGGATTTCTCACAAAAACATATACACAAATTCACATAATTTTTATAGATCAGTCAGCAATAACCATTAAGGAAATATAAAGGGAAAATGCCATTCAGAATAGCAATATAAATTCAAGCTTAAAATAAAATCTGGAACATCTATCTAAAAACAAAACAAAAAATCTGTATAAAACATTTACTGAGAGATTAAGAAGAATAATTAAACAATTGGAAAGACCTACCCTGTCCCAGACAGGAAAAATAAAGATTTTGAAGCTGTCATAGTACCCCAAATTAATCTTAAGTTATATAGTGCAATGTGGTTTTGGCTGTATCTGATGAAATGATTTTGATATTGTGAAATATAAGCAGCTATAGTAACAAAGAAGAAAATATTAATTTAGAAAGAATAACATCTGTAGTACCAAATATTCAAATGACTTATAAAGCTACAATAATTAAAACAATGTGTCAAAAATAGACCAATGGATTAAAAAAAAAATCTAGAAATAGACCCAGCTATATGTTAAAAACAGCATAGTAAGTGGAGATGACATGAAAAATGATGCTGGAAATTTTGGCTAACTAGTAAGGAAAACAAAAATATCAAAGCATACCTTACATTACATAATGAAACAAGATTTACATTTTTACATGATTTATCTATTTAAATATAAGAAAATCTATATATATAAAGCCTAAGCGACTGTTACAACAAAACTACTGGAACGACTAGAACTGGAGCGACCAGTTGCTATGAGGTGCACTGACCACCCGGGGGCAGATGCTCAACACAGGATTGGCCCCCTGGTGGTCAGTGTACTCCCACAGCTAACCTCCCTCGGCAGGCCAATGTCTCCCAGTCCTTCCCCACAGCCGGCCACACCCTCCCCCAATCGGCCCAATGGGGGGAGCCGGCTGGCCAATCTCCCATGGTCCCTCCAGCTGGCCAGCTGGCCCAATCGGCTCCTCCCCCCATAGACTCACCTCCCCTGACCCCTCCACCAGGCCAGCCTGGCCCCACCCCCGATGCGCCCTGATCGCTGGCCAGGCCAAGGGATCCCACCTGTGCACGAATTCATGCACCAGGCTTCTAGTTGAGAAAAGGTTATAAACTGATACTTATCTAAATCAAAGATGTGAAAATCTTTTGTAAACTTAAAATAAGTCTTTTAAAAACATTATGAAAGAAGTCAATGTATTTGTTTCTAAACGGCATCAATACAAATTTTTAAATCAATGTTCTCTTGTTGTGTAAGTTATATGACCTCATATTTTAGAAGTTTGGTTATATATGTATATATAATTTTTTAATTTTTTTCTTTTTATTGGCAATAATAAAGAACATTTACATGTTTCCCAGCCTCACAGATATGTGATGATAACCTTAATCTAACCAGCTAATTTCATGCTTATTATGCATTGTTCATTGGCACTCACCAGCCAACCTGTTTAGGGCTGAAAAAGAATATAGGATATGTGATTGCAACTTGAGTGTGTTATTGAGTTTGTCTTGGCTGTAAATGATAATTTTAGAAACAAAAAAGAGCAGTGAAGATAGAACATGAAATCCTGGGGATTGCATCTTATTTGTCCTTTTTATGTCTGTTGCTTACTAGTAGCTTATTGCCTGGAAAATGAAAGTACACAATTAATACTGGTTTAATTTACAGAACTGCTATTTCTCAACAATCATAGAAACTGTCCATGTCATCAGTGGTAAGAAGGACTTGATTCATATTTACATGTTTATTGTTTATATACAAAATTTCTTGTAGGCAATATTTATTATTAACTACAGGGGAGAGAGAAACAGTTTTAGGTGCTCAGAGAAAATAGAAAGATTTGGAAGTCAGTGGTTTAGTTTTGAGTACATGATAAACACATTATAAATGCTTTACAACTCTATAAAACCCACATTCATTTTCAAGAGTGCTAAGTGTTCATGAAATACAGAAAAAAGGAATTATTGGAAATCATTGTGTTAAAAGCCTTTAATTTCTGACTTTTGCCAGCCAGTTTCTCTCCACTCCAAAGGATAATATCAGTCATTTATATTTTGAATTACATATTCTTGAAATGACTTTCAAGTTAATTATTAAGGTCTACTTGGATGGCTTTGAAAGCTAGGTTTTACCAACCTTGCCACACTTGGGAATTGTGGCTTTGAAAGGAGTAAAAATTCCTCTTTCTTGGAAGGTACTGGCAAATATCATATAGTGAAGCAGGTCTTCCAGACACTAAGATAAATGTTCTTGATTTGATTATGGGTCAAGAATAGTTCTATGGAAAGAATAAATAAAAATCCCTAATGTGACTATAAGTTGCTTTTTTGATGCCACCATGATCCTCATGGCAAGGGTGATTTATTATGTTGGATTATATTGTCCAACTCTTTTTTTTTCCTCAAACAAATCACATGCTTCTATTACTATGATAATATGCAAGCAACTATGACCACTGTTGAATGCTCTCTCAGCCACATCTTTTATGCTGTGCCAATTAAGCAGAAGGTGGGGAATGTTGGCAAGGGGATTTAAATGTCTCATCTAAAGGTCAACACCTAACAACAGGACAGCGTTTATCCTGAACTGGACTGTAGAGTCAGCACTGGGATTGAGCCCAGTTGCTGTTGGGGGACCTAAATATACAGTTCTCCAAATGAGAGCAGGTGGTGTCAAAGGAGCTATACTGGTGTTCAAGACACATCCTAAAATAGCTTTAAGCTTCTCCATGACCTCATTTTGCCATGCTGGCTTGCTTATGAGTGTGCTTTTGGGTGGTGTTAATGTTCTAGCATTAGCCATTATAATTTATGGACTGACATAGCATCGTTAACACTGAACATGGATTGTACTCAGTAGCCAAAGCATAACTTTTTCCCCTCTATGTTTCCTGCAGCTGGCCAGTGTTTTGTAACCAGGGCACCAACTCTGGAGCCAGCTGGTAACTTTAGATGTTTGATTGGGTGTGCTATTGGCATTACAGACATGGTTAACCAAGGATAATATTAGAGTATGCATGACAGTTTCAAGGTTTCATGCTATTAGACAGAACTAGTTTTAGCACAAGACAAAACCAGAAAACTGTATTTATAGTAAGATTTTATTTAATAAAAATGTTTTATGCAAGATAAAACTAATGGAGATTATTTAGCCTTTGAGTAGGTGAATGAGTTAGCAATTTTTTAAATTAAATTTTTATTTTTTATTGAACTAAGCCAATGTATGTGGTGTACTTGTGAAGATTAATAATGTTGTAAGACTTATGATGAAAAATAAGCAGGCCCTTCCCTTGACTTCTTTTCTATCTCAAGTCCTGCTTCCAAGGGCAACTACTTTCCACTCCTTTTAGATGTTTTGCCTGAATTTGCCACCATGTTTCTAAATAACACAATTATACTTATGGTTCTTGATTCTTCAGGTTTAGAAATTATAGATTGACTTTCTATTATGAAAGATGAATATTTAACTCTCTTAAACCCCTTTGCCCCAACACACATTCTCCCATCCTTCCATCCTCCCATCTCCTTTTCCCATCCTCATTGTCATAATTTTTGAGGAGATTAGTGTTACTTTTCTCATTACAACTATATATAATCATTGGTTTTTAATGGGGACAAGAATAGTAACTTTTAAACTATGCATCAAGATATTACCATAATTTAGGTTAAGGGGTTTGATGCCATTAAGGTGATGCCCTGATACGACTGTAGGGGCAGAATGATATAAGGAATATAAAGGGACAGCTGCTTCCTGAACATCATTGGAATTCAGCAATAGCATAAAGACTGTGCCACAAAGGGAAATAAAGGGATGCTCTGCTGGAGAGGGGACAGGCAGGTCTGTAGTGTGACTCGAGCCATTTTTGTTTTAGTTTCATAATATCTGTGCAACCTAAAGCTTGCTGCTCAATATGGTCCCTGGGCATTTATTTATGACCCAGTCTGAGCCCATGAGGCAATTTCTCCTCCAGTTGTCAGCAATCAGGAGGAGTGGTGAAGTCGGCTATTGACTGAACTTCAGGCAGCAGGTAAAGACTGGCAGTGGCTGGAGCTATTGCAATCCTTGTTAACATTTCGTTATTTGGAACTAGGGAGAGACTGGAGAGTTGAAGTTAAACATTACAAATGCTTACACGGTTACAATTACCCAATGCTGAAGTCAAGGTGGATGTGTTACCTCATGCATTACAAATGGCAAAAAACCTCCCCCAAACCCACACTTTTAAGGTGTTTCTTGTGTGTGTGTATTGAAAAAGTTCTCAAAACAGCTTTGTGAACTCTTATAATACTCTCATTAGCACATAACACATGCCCATCACATGCAAAGAAATAATGGCGGTTTGCATCTCGGCTGTTTGGGTACAACTGTGTAAGGTATGGTACAAGTTACGGTAGAGAAGCAGCCTCATTCAGCCTCCATCCTCTCATGAAGGCTGTTGCTCACCAGTATATGCCCACTTGAGATGCTGGAATAGATGCTAATTGTCCTTTGCATCCTCTGATCAAGTTAACCCAGAGGGCTCTTTTCCTTGCATTAGAAATCATTAATTGAGAATGAGTGAACATACAAAGGAGTGAATTATATATAGTTCATGGAATACTTGATTTTAGTAAATACATACATACAAGAAGCTATAAGTAATATGCAAAGTGGTCTGGGTATTTAATTCATCCCCATTCTTCAAGGGAATTGATGAAATACCTAGGTTATGTTAAAAGAAATCTCTCTCCCTTTTATCTATTAGATATTTTCTTCTTTCTTTCTTCTTATGTTATTTGTTGTTTTTTGTTTGTGCCCTGTGTCAGTTCATATCCTGCATCTGCTTGTCATTATTCAAGTTTAGATACTAAACATTGAATCATTATAGTCTACCTATGTTTTTAGGTGAATATTTTATTTAATAACTTACAAAATTAAATGGAGAATGTTGAAACACTAGAAAACAAAGAAGATACGGCTGATCAAAAACAGAAAATCATAATCCTTCTGCCCCCGAGAAAGCCCTTTTAACACATTGTTGTATATCATTCTCTTTCTGTGTATGTGCAGATATTTGTGTGTGTGTGTGGGGGGGGGGTGTTAAAAATCAAAACCATACTATTTTGTAGCTTGCTTTTCTTCACTTAGCATTTTCATATTTCAAAACTCTTCTTTAATAATATTACTGGTAGGGGTTGTATAATGTATATTTCTTGAATATGCAGCAATTTGGAATAATAAGTTCATACTGCTGAGACTTTGGTATGGTTCCAATTTTTTTGTGTGTGGTTACTATCTCTATAGCTTCTGCTGTTCCTGTTCCTCCATATAACTGTGAAGCCTTGGGAGAAAGCTAGAAACGAAGAGGTTTGCCTTCTCTGTTGTATAGACTGCAAAGTATGCTGTGACTCCTGGGTTCCTGGCATGCCTGTCCTCTCTCTCTTGCTCTCACTCTTGCTCTTGCTCTCACACTCTCCTACCATAATGTGTTAGGAGGGCTATAAAAATCTCCTAGGATTCATTTGGAAAGAATAAAGCTTCCTGTTTGGGTTTTAGCCAAGAGGTTCCCCTCTGCACAGCTATTGCTAGCTTTTTAATCACAACAATTTGAAGGTACCAATTTGGGATTTGGTGATTTAACCATTTTTAGCCCACTTATGTATATTGTTCTCATATTTATATAACTAGCCTCCTTACACTCCAAACTCTCCTATCCACAATGGATTATAGTGAAGGTGCAAGAAGAAGCCTGTACGATTCAAGGGCTTGGGGATGCTGTGGAAGCAGGAATAGTGTAGTGGACAACCTGCCTGTTAAGACCTTTGCAAGCTAATTATTGCTGCTCAGCCTCAATCATACCCAATTATAATTTTTTTGTGGAAATTAAAAGTGAAAATGTATTTATTGCAAATTTAGCAGTGTCTCTTACCAAGTATTAATGGTGCATGATTATGTTCTGGTGAAATCACAGATGGCAAGAGATATGCTGATGCTGTCTGTGTTGTGGAGCACAGCCAGAGGGACTAAGCCAGATGGAGAAGGATCCTTAAAACAGATTTTCTATAGTCTTTATTTGCCTACCCTCCTTCATACATCTTGGAATCAGCAGCCCTTTTAATTCCAGTATTTTCTCTGTCCTGAGAGTCAATATGATACTAATCAAAAGAAGAAAAATCACCAATAGTCTGAAAACTGAGTGTTCCAGCGTTGTTGGAGCTTTCCCAGTAGATTAGTAGTCATTTGTCCTACTTCCCACCACCCCCTGCCCCCACCAGCTTTGTTATTAACAACAAAGGCTTTGTTCATGGACAAAGCTGATATGGGCTTGGTCTTAACGGATTTGTTTAACCCTCACTTAAAGTTATTGCTCTTTGAAACCCAGGGTGTTTCTGGTATTTGAAGAGGAAAAAAATATCTGTGCTAATGAGTTAAATAGCACATTGTCTTAAAATGAACCCTTTATTACCAATGAATTAGCTAAGGCACACAGAGTAGCATCATAACTGGTATTATATTCCTTCCCAAGGTCACTCAATAGTGTCATCAGCAAAATGGTATAAATGAAGATAGTCTCATTATAAATCTAAGTAGTAACTTCAAGTGGTAAAATGTTTCAAGTCTTATAAGTGGAGCATTAATATACCTTATACATTGATTATTCAAGGGACTTTTATGAACTATAAAGTGTACATATAGCATATAAAGTAACAAACTAGGTCATAAATTTGGCTTAGTTCAAATTAATATGCTTGCTATGACAAATGTTAACATTTAAGTCACAACTTTAGAGACAAATTTATTTGGAGGCATTATTTGAAAGATCAAAATAATTTAAAAAGCTATCAAAGGAAGTTTGATCATTTTTAAAATAAATAATTTTTTGCTCCAGCAAGTAGAAGCATTTGTAATTATTTCATTGACCTTAAAGCTGTTCTCAAATTTGAGATGTTGATTTTTTTAAAGAGCCATTGAGGTATCTAAATATTTCAAGGGCTCTCCAAGGATTTTCATTGTGAGGGT
The DNA here is from genome assembly GCF_963259705.1 of Myotis daubentonii. Taxonomy (NCBI): domain Eukaryota; kingdom Metazoa; phylum Chordata; class Mammalia; order Chiroptera; family Vespertilionidae; genus Myotis; species Myotis daubentonii. The sequence continues at coordinate 47,349,516 of NC_081850.1, forward strand.
TTGAAGAGCAGCACGCTCTTAAATCTTGCCTTTCTGTTTATGTTCTTTTTCTCTTCTCTCAGCAACTATAAGGGCAGAATGGAGTAATAAAAGAAGTTACAACAAGACCCCTGAAGCAAGTGGGGAGATGGAATTGGGGACAGGCAGTCATACCTCTTTGCCTTTGAGGTGGGAAGTATTGATTGGCTGATGTATGCATGTATGTACTTTTCTACCTAGATATATAACTATATGACATATATATACCTAGATATATAACTAGTATATATATATATATATATATATATATATATATGATCTATAAATGTATATACATAAATGTGCGTGCGCACGCAAGCATGAGCAAGTGCATGCGCGCATGCACACACACACACACACACACACACATTCATCTCTCAGCTTCAGAGTCTCAGGTCATTTTAGACCCTATCTAACAGAGTTGCTGTCCTTTTAAAATTTAATTATCTGCTTTGCCACTGTGTTGCAGAAACTCTATAAGCAGATGCCACTTCAAAGTTAAGAAAGTATGACAGACAGACCAGTTAATAATCCCTATATCATTACTTTCTAACTGTGAACTTGAGGATATTATTAATCTCATGAGCATGAATTTCTTCATCTATGAAATAGAACTCATAATACAAAATCTTTAAGGCTGAGGTTTACATGAGAAAATACATTGAAAAGAATATAACTCAGAAACTGGTCAAGAGCTCAAAAAGGGTAGTTGTTACAGTTGTTTTTTCTATTACGATTACTTCCACTAATAATAGTATTAAGTTGAATTTATCATGCAAAGTGTTGTCTAAAAGGGATTGACTTTACTATGCTTTAAATATTTGCTTATTTTACTCAATTTCCTTGAAACTAGGCTTGCAGCGTAAGTGTTGTTTGTTTATAAATATATTTGTAATCTGGATCTTAGAATTTTTTTTCATAGCACAGTATCTCTTACCAAGTATTAATGGTAGCATGATAGTTAGTATTATCCACACTCGTAAAGATAAGCAAAGTGAATGTGGATGAGAAGAAAGGAGCCAGACCATCTGAGCCTTAGCTTTTGCCTATAACCAGTCCCTGAGTAGCATATGGGAAAGGCCTGGAAGATTAACAAAAACAAAAAAGGAGTCTTTCCAGAGGTTGCCTCAGGAGGGTCTGGAAAGAATTGAAGAATTGTAGTCTCACTTGTTCTGATGTTTATTAAAATACCACAAAAATCATATTTTTACTTTGATCTTGAGTCAAAAGAATGTCATGAAATTGGCACCTAATTTATCAAGTCAACTATATTTGTCTACTTGGGTGCATCTTGCAGGCAGGTGAAAGGTGGAAGAGGAAATATTTGATGACATACATCTCTTTTGAAAGTATAATATCATCAAGACTTTGGAAGGGAAATACAGTATACATCCTGGCATTACTGGTCAATGTCCGTCTAATTATAAGAGCTTCAGGAACCTGGTATTCTATTTGACTTTAGACATGTAAAAGGCTCAAGTCATTCATCTTGGTATAATGTTTTCTGGGGATTTGGTTATATCATTTTCTTGCCTCAAATATTTAATTGAACCAGTTGTGGATAATGAGGTCTGCTTCTTGCTCACAAGTAGTTTTCACACTGAGTTGTCCTTAATCATAAGTTATATGTCATATTTGGCCTTCTGCACAGACAGATGGGAATTGACTGGGACAGACCGTGAAAGTACTGGCCCACACTAAAGTCTGGGCTGTTTCACAACAGGCTGCTTTTCAGAGCACTTCACTCAGGCTCCATGTCAGTGTAAATATTAGAAGACTTGGGGGAGTTTGCAATCTTTTGGCCTATGGTTAAATTATTATTTTAACCCTTTCTTTTCCTGATTATCACTGATGGATAATTTCAGTTCATTTGTTTGTTTTACTTGTTTTCTTAAAGGTATTCCCCCATTACTGGAAAGGCAAACTGGACAAAATGGTACAAAGCACAACACAATTTGACAACAGCAGCAACAAAACTGTGTGTAATGCATTGACCTAGATTGTTGCGGTGTGGCCTATTAATTTTTTTATCTCAGAAAAAATCCTCAGCACTGTTGTGTAAGGTATAGAATTCTGTAAAAGCCCTAGGCTTGCTGTGAGCAGGGTATTTCATTTATAAAGGAAAAGACCAGTTTAAGATTACAGGAAAGACCAGTTGAAGAAAAAAAGAATAGTTGGAGAAGTCTTTTAAAATAATTTGCATATTAATAATCCAAGGATGTTATTGCAGCTTTTCCAAAATGAAAGTGAATCCAAAAAGGGAAGTATAATTTTTATAGGTTGTGTTTGAAAGAAAGTAAACTGGGAAAGAAAAGATGAAGAGGCCACTCCTTTATTAATGTTAGATGCTTGGATAGATAACACTGCAGTAATAATTCTGTGTTTTGTTTTCCACACACAGTGCTGTTTTGGATGCAGAGTGTTTCTTTCCTGATGCTGTCAGTCCTAGTTCCAACCTTTATTTTCCAGTGTTGTCTCACATTGGCTAGGTATTAAAATTGACTTATGTCACACACTCCATGCAATTTAGAGAAAGTTTTTTCCCATTGTGGAACAGACTTGAAAAAAAACCCCACAAATATTTTTATAAAAAGCAATTTGCTTTACTTGGCTTTGTCTGTATTCCTAGTACAATTGCTTAGATTATGAGAGTTTGAAAATGAGCTCTCTTCCTTGCAACTCACTTTCTCTCTATCTTGTGAAATCATAACCCTCTGTTTGCGCAGTAAACCTGTTGCCATGGAGATTAATGTGATGTTACAAATTTGCTATTATTTATGACTTCATTGTAGGATGGGTATGAATTAGAAATTAATTATTGATTTCTTCAAATATTTGGTGTGTCATATGAGAACAGGTGAAGACATTTCAGCTTTCATTTCTTAATTGGGAGGTAGAAGTGCTTTCACTCACTGGTGAAAGATATAAATATCTAAGAAATAATCATTGTAAAAAATGTTAAAGTCGATATTCTTGAAGAAAAGTGGAAATATGTGAAACACTAGGATAAAATTTTATATTCTGTTTACAAAATATTTGCCAAGAGCTACAAGGTAACCCCTTGTTGAGAAACAGCTTGTCAGTGTCATTTTCTGAACAGGTTTCTCCTTGGTACTGCCATGTTTACTTTCTTAGCAAAGAAAAGAACCCTGGCGCTTAAACCCTTCAACCATTGAGATATTGAATTCTGATCTTTAATAAACCAACACTGATTTACTTCACTGCTTCTGTTTGCTTAGTTAAGCTCCATTGGCATAGGAAAAAGCACACATAATTTAATCAAATTGCTTTTCTTCATTTTGATTTTTTAATAGTGCACAGAGCAGGCCCTAAGCATTCAGAATGTATTTTTTGCCAGTAAAATATCTTCTGTCTTGCAGGAGAAGTTTGAAATTACAGTTAATTTTATCCCTCACTCTAGATATGCCTTCTTTCCTTTTGAAGGATGCAATTTTTGACTTTGAGCTCCTGTTCAATGGAACTCTATATTAATTCTATGATGTATTCTTGAAGGTATGTTCATCTAAAGGATTTGCTTCTGCTAGAAGCCAGTGGCTACCAATAATCCAGGACAAATTTAATAAAAATTTGTTTAAGGTCTTTGGGTTTAACCTGAAGGTGTGGCTGGCTCATGACTACTAATTCTCAGAGGAGATTTTCACTTCATCCAGTGCCAAGATTGAGAATAAAAATTTTTCTTGTCTCTTTCTAAGGGTCTTATTTATTTCTGCTCCATTGCTATTCCATGGATGTATCTCTTTGAGATAACTACTTTATGTAAGTGTGTCTTATTAGAACTTCCAAGTTGAGATGGTCTTACGTTTTGGCTCCTATTCTGAGCACTCTACTCATTTGTCAAAGCAGAAACTCAGTTTGCCCAGGGTTGAGTATATACACTCAGGATGAAAATTGCTTTGATTTCTTATCTTTTCAGATTCTGATTTTACTTCATTATTGACCTTCAAAGTTTCCCTAATGTTCTTGCCAACTGAATAATTTAAAGTGTCTTTTATTTCTTCCTTTTTTATTAATAAATCCTTATTGTTCAGATTATTACAGTTGTTCCTCTTGTTTTCCCTCATTGTTCCTTGCCACCCGGTTCCCACCCCACCCCATGCCCTTACCTCCCCCCCACACTGTCCTCGTCTATAGGTGTACGATTTTTACCCAGTCTCTTTCCTTACCCCCCACACCCCCTTCCCCCCAAGGATTGTCATTCTGCTCCCTTTCTATGCCCCTGATTCTATTATATTCACCAGTTTATTCTGTTCATCAGATTTTTTATTTACTTGATTTTTAGATTCACTTGTGGATAGATATGTATTTGTTGTCACTTCGTTGTTCATAATTTTTATCTTTACCTTTTTCTTCTTCTTCCCCTTCTTAAAGACTACCCTTCAGCATTTCATATAATACTGGTTTGGTGGTGGTGAACTCCTTTAGCTTTTTCTTATCTGTGAAGCTCTTTATCTGACCTTCAATTCTAAATGATAGCTTTGCTGGGGTAGAGTAATCTTGGTTGTAGGTTCTTGCTATTCATCACTTAGAATATTTCTTGCCACTCCCTTCTGGCCTGCATGGTTTCTGTTGAGAAATCAGCTGATAGTTGTATGGATACTCCCATGTAGGTAACTAACTGTTTTTCTCTTGCTGCTTTTAAGATTCTCTCTTTGTCTTTAGTCGTATGGGTACTCCCTTGTAGGTAATTAACTGTTTTTCTCTTGCTGCTTTTAAGATTCTCTCTTTGTCTTTTGCCCTTGGCATTTTAATTATGATGTGTCTTGGTGTGGTCCTCTTTGGATTCCTCTTATTTGGCGTTCTCTGTGCTTCCTGGACTTGTAAGTCTATTTCTTTCACCAGGTAGGGGAAGTTTTCTGTCATTATTTCTTCAAATAGGTTTTCAATATCTTGCTTTCTCTCTCTTCTTCTGGCACCCCATAATTTGGATGTTGGTATGCTTGAAGTTGTCCCAGAGGCTCCTTACACTATCTTCATATTTTTGGATTCTTTTTTCTTTTTGCTGGTTGGGTGTTTTTTTGCTTCTTCATATTTCAAATCTTTGACTTGATTCTTGGGGTCCTCTAGTCTGCTGTGGATCTCTGTATATTACTCTTTAGTTCAGTCAGTGTGTGCTTAATTTCTAATTGGTCCTTTTTCATATCCTTGAGGGTCTCACTAAATTTCTCAGAGGTTTCTAGAAGATTCTTGAGTAACCTTATAACCATGGATTTGAACTCTATATCCAGTAGTTTGCTTTCCTCCATTTTTTTTGTTTGTGACATGTTTCTTTGTCTCTGCATTTTGGCTGCTTCCCTGTGTTGATAGAGTGGCTTTGTGTGTTAGGTGTCCTATAGGGTCCAGTGGCTCAGCCTTCCTAATTACCTGAGGTTGTCACTCTTGGTGCACCCCTTTGTGGGCTGTGTGCACAGTCTTGTTGTAGGTAAGCCTTGATTGCTGTTGGTATCACTGGGAGGAATTGACCACCAGGCCAACTGGCTGTGAGGACCAGCTGTGTCTATAATGGGAGAACTGCTGTGCTGGAGACACCCTTATGGAGCAGGACTTGCTTCAGTGGGGCTTTGATGCTCACTGAGTCTGCCCCTTCAGTATGTCGCTTATGGATTTGAAGTTATACTCTGGTATGGTCTCACTCTGACCACTGGGTACACTGGCTCTTGAATCTCCAAGGAGGTGCAAAGTCAGTCACTGCCTGAGGCCACCCAGCAGGAGCTACAGAGAGATCTTCAGATTCTTCCTCTTTGTTTGGAGTTTGGAAGTGCCCGAATGAGGCCCAGCTGTGAAGCAATGCAGGCTGCTGTCTAGGCCTTCTTTTGGAAGCTCTGGGGTTCTTTGACCCAGCTGCAGTTTGTTAGGTTTTAGATTACAAAAGAACAGGTCATTCATATGCAAAAGCCTCTGCTTACAGCTTGGATGGGGTTGTAAATTGGGTGGGGCGGAGTCTCAGGGAATCATCAAGGCAGAGCAAACTGCAAGGGCTGCCAGTCTGCTTTGCCTTGGAGAGGTCCCAGGGTCTCTGTGTCCCCCGGCCACATGCAGAAACAATGATCTCTGCAAGCACCTCTGTGAGAAAGCTGCCCTCACGTTCTAGCCTGATGCCAAACAGTCCAGTTTCTCCCTGTATGAGTCTGGGTCCCCAGAGTCTCACCTGGAACTAGAGTTCTGAGTAATTGGGAGCTTGTATCTCCCTCCCGATTGAAAAAGACAACAGCATACCCAGTTGCCAGCCCGTTTCCGCATGTGCCTCCATAACTCCGCACTTCTGCACCTCTGCACTTCCTACCAGTTTCAATGTGCTTTTCTCTTTCCTTCTAGTTGTAGAATTTCCACTCAGCCAGCCTTCTTGTGATTCTGGATGATGTCCATTTTAGTTGTGATTTTGATGTGGTTGTGCGAGGCAGCAAGTACAAGTGTGTACCTATGCTGCCATCTTGGTTCTTCCCCTTTTTTTCTTTATATAATTTTTTGGCATTTTGTTGCTTTTAGGTCAGAGAGTCTAGTCAACCATGTTTGAAAATGAAAATCTTTAAGAGCTGTGAAAAGGTAACTTCAAGATCATAGACATACATATCACCAGCTCTGCTATTGACCATATGATCCAGTCTTTGGACAATTCCATTCCTGCTTTTGTAAAATATGCTCCCCTGTCCTGGTTGTTGTGAGGTTTGAATGAGATTATGAAGGTTGAAGCTTTGAGTATTGATCTGACTAACACATATTGAGCTTTTATAAATTGTTGTTAAACTGAGCATGAGTAATTCTACACCTTCCTAAATCCATGTTTTTAAGAATTCTTACATGAAACACACAAATATAAAGAGATAATCAGGTAAAATATGCAATTACTTGTAAAACATCCATACCACACTGTTGAAAATAATGGTTTCTCATTAAAATGTTGGTTGTTAAACTGGACCACTGGGAATAAATACAAATCTTCATAATAATTACATGTCTAAGATAAGCTGTATAATTTGAGGATAGATCCTCTTGCTAAGACAATTCTGGGAATAGAGGAGCACTTGCCTTCTGTTTAAAAATATACACATTTTCTAAATTTCACTAGCACCCAATAGCTCTGTGATAAGACATTAGCAGAAACTAACACAGTGGCTATAGATTTCCTATCCAAAAACTTGGTGACTTTTATAAATTCTCACTAGTGTACCATCTGTGGAGAAGACTGAACATAAGTTCAGTGTACTCTGATATTTTTAGTCTCCAGATTGTTTTTTAAAATATTTATTTATTTACTTACTAGTTTACTAAATTCTCTATTTTTTCTCTTTACTTAGAATGATGAACATTTTAATGATTTCTCATTAATTCTGGAGCAGATGTATTTTGGTAATTGCAAAATATACATTTAGGAGATAATTGTTTCAACTTCCGGGTTATGGTGGAGAGTTCAATAGTGTCTTGACACAAAATAATTACACATGCATGTAGAATCCAAATTAAAAGTATGCAACTATCTAGAAAAAAAATTAGATAGGTGATTATGGGTTCCTTTGATTCATATTCCTAGCCCTAGAGAAAGTTAGCATTTGACTTGTAACCAGAATGATCTATCCACACATCTATTTTCTAACAATATTCAGGAAAAAACTTAGTTTAAAAATATTCCTACCTGTATTCACAGTGTCAGAATTGTTTTTAGCAATGTGAATTTCCACCTAGAAATTAATGTAGTGTATTCAATGCAACCTTATGAGTATCTCTCTTGTATTTCAAGAAATATGCTTATTTTTTAGAATACCATTATCTTCTTATATATAGTGGTTCCCAAATGCACAAAGCCCATATTACTTTTGGCAATGCTAATGAATGCAAAGAAATTCTCATATATAATTAGTTTTTCTTTTTTCTCCCTGAGTAATAACTCAAGTTAAAGAGCAAGCAGCATTGTGCTAACATATACATAGTAGTCATAAATATAAATTAGTAATGGTTATTGAGAACTTATTGGGTGGTCTCTATATTATCTTATTTAACACAAATGACTATGAAGTAGATACTATTGTTGCCACATCACAGATGAGGAAACGAAAGCACACTGAAGTCAAGTAATGTATTTAAGATCAATCATGTGGCTTATAAGTAGCAGAGCCATGATTTATCCTCCGCCTACTCCTAGGCCCAGGCTCCTATCTCCTCCAATGTATGTTATTTCATATATAACAGCATTATTATCTCTAATTTATACAAAAGGAGCTAGCCTAGGAGAAATGAAATGACTTAGCAGAGACTTGGCTTGGAGTCCAGGCTCCTTCCTCTGTGGTATGAGAGCCTCCTTTATCACAGGGTGAAATGAATAAAAAATTACATACTCAAGTCTGTTTACCATAAGTTAGTTTGGCTGTAAACATACTTTGGACTGAGTTATAAAAATACATGCCATTTTTTATGGCATTTTGAATGAGCTTTTATATGTGTGTAAGTGTGTATATGGGTTTGACAATGATATTAACTGATACTGTGATTTTTTGCCAAGTGTGGAAGTTATCAGCTGGTAATCCTTCAGATACAAACTTTTATGTATAAATATTGTTCCACTTTCCACTTTGGGTTGATTACAGTTGGTTACCGTAAGATTTGTGTGATCACTCTGAAGCTTCAAATACATATACGAGCCTAATCAGAACAAAAGAGACTATTACAAAGGTTTAAGTACAAGTATTTCTTTTACATCATCCAAGGAAGAGCTCCTAAGTAATTATTCTTTTTTTAAAAAATATATTTTATTGATTTTGTACAGAGAGGAAGGGAGAGGGATAGTTAGAAACATCGATGAGAGAGAAACATCGATCAGTTGCCTCCTGCACACCCCCTACTGGGGATATGCCCGTAACCAAGGTATATGCCCTTGACTGGAATCGAACCTGGGACCCTTGAGTCTGCAGTCCAACGCTCTATCCAATGAGCCAAACCGGTTAGGGCTAAGTAATTATTCTTAGTGAGAGTTCCAGAGTGACCAATTGCTTCCAATATTCTTTTATGGCTTGATTTCATTTGCCTAGAGCAGTGGTCGACAAACTGCGGCTCGCGAGCCACATGCGGCTCTTTGGCCTCTTGAGTGTGGCCACGAAGTTTCAATCACACTGTACGTGCGTGCCACATGTGGTATTTTGTGGAAGAGCCAAACTCAAGGGGCCGCAGTTTGCCGACCACTGGCCTAGAGTACTTCACAAAAGGGAAATCTAAAGGGCACTGCATAATCTTTGAAAAGCTTCTCCTCCTGTCTTTACTAATATTTATGTGGCAGAAATGCTAACATTCTAAGGTCATTGGTGGGATGGTACATAACACCTTATGTTTAAGATTGGGAGGTAAAAAATTACCACTTAGTAGTTCTGTGATATTGGACAAGTCATAGAATATTCCCAAGTCATATTTTCCTTCTCTATTCAGTACCTGTCTAAAATACATGTTGTTCTTGGACATGGAGGCTATTGAAGGAGTTTCATAAGTTAGTATGTATGGAAGCATTTTATAAGTGAGTAAGTGCTATGCAAATTGCAAGAGCAAATGTGCCAACAGTTGTCATACTAGGTTGGTGTGTCCTTATATAGGCATTTCAGTATCATTCTTTTTAAAAAAAATATATATTTTATTGATTTCTTACAGAAAGGAAAGGAGAGGGATAGAGAGTTAGAAACATCGATGAGAGAGAAACACCGATCAGCTGCCTCTTGCACACTCACTATGGGGGATGCGCCCGCAACCAAGGCACATGCCCTTGACTGGAATCGAACCCAGGACCCTTCAGCCCGCAGGCTGACGCTCTATCCACTGAGCCAAACCAGTCAGGGCTCAGTATCATTCTTTAGTAGGAGTGAAGTAAAGAAAACAAATTATAGAAAAGGAAACTTGTATAGCATGAAAAATACATTGAATTTCAAATAAAAATTCTTGCCATATTCAAGTTAATCATGGGTCTCCAATTCAATTATTGACTTTAGAAAGAATAAGGGGGAAAAGGCTTAGAACAACCCTCTCCAGTGTTTCCTTCATTATGAAAGGATGAAGGGAAGACATTTTGGTGTCTCATTTTTAATTTATTTGTCATTTATATAAACAGCAAAGTTTTATTTCAGAAGATAACTGCAATCTTCAGATGAACTTGGCTTAGTTTGTCTTCTTGATTTGACTAGAGGGTAACCATAATCTTTATTTCTAATGACAGATTACAAACTCTATCGTTTTACTTGAAATGTAAAATTTTGGTATTCCCTTGGGTGCCTCATTTTCCCAATAACCATAGGTGATATGTAGATGAAAGTAAAAAGAGAAATTTCAGTAAATGAAAAGGTCAGATTCCCCTACAGACTAGTGGACCAGTTTCTTCTTGGCCAGGCCCTCACTGTAAACCTTAGCTTTGCTGTAGAATCTTCTGTCTGCCTCTCATGAGATGTGCACTGATGGGGAATCCAGACACACTTAAAACTCTGTTTCTTGAGAGGCAAGATGCTAGAAGTGCCATGGAAATTATTTGATTAGTAGAAATAGACACCAATGGATATTGCCATTACATTGAAATAGACACAAATTTGGAAGAATTTTACTGGCTCAAGTCCAGGACTGGGAAGGGCTTTGGCATAATTCTTCAATCAAATTCACTCTTAGGCACTCTCCTATGAAAAATCCACACCTTTAATAGTTTTGACAGAGCACAGATACTACTAAAACATGTAGTAATAGGAGATCTTATGTTTAATAATTTGTGACTTGAAAAATGAGTGTTTTTTATTTTTTTGCCCTTCTGTGATGATATCATTCACATTTACAAAATGCTCCCTTCAGTACCATCTCATATTCCATACAGTGATTCTTAATAGAAGTGCTCCCTGTCCCTGCCAGATTGAGATTCACTAGTAGATAACTTCTAAGGTCACTCAAAACTCTTAAATTTTGTGTGTTCTAGTTCCTGAAAGGTCGGGAGTTCAGTGGAATCTTTTTAGGCAAACATTTATCTTTCATATTATTTTCATCTAAGAATGATTAGTGCTCTTAGCAGGAAGATACTCTGTTGTTAAACTACCATCTTGTTGTATTATAAACAGCCTACTTGTCTCTGTGGTGTGTCAGATGCCTACACCAAAAGTCAACTCTGAGGATGCCTGTGTATAGTGTAAGCAGTTTAGGATCTATAGAGCCAAATTCGCAGCTTGAATCCGCAGTGAGAAAAGCTTATTCGCTGCTGAAATTAGCACTGAAATACTTTTACATTTATGTGGAGGGATCCAAGAAAGGTATAAGAGGGCATTATAAACTTTCATTAAAAATTTATTTTAGCCAGTATTTAATTTACATTTTTATAAAAGGATCTAAAAAATTTTTTTGGTGGAATTTGCAGTGAAAGTACTATTGTTAAGAGAAGTGATTTCATTGTTCAAGTCCTCTAATCATAATTATATGCTATTGGTTGAATGTCCATAACGAATTCTAATTATTACTATGAAAAGAGCAATGTTGTTATTCATCAGGTATCTTTATATGAAAGAATATTTGGGAAGTGAGCCAGCACTGTTCCATTGCCATTAAAAGAAAGTGGTCCATTTTACTTCGGCATTCAGAAAGAAGAAATGATTAGCCTTTCAGATTTGCCTCGGCTATAGATTGAGGTGCACTTAACTTCTCCCTACCTCACCTCCCACACTCAACATTGCCACAGAAGGAAGACATTTGCACTGTCCAAATGGATGTGAATTGGAGGAATTCTTCTGGATTTTGTTCCCACATACCCTCACTCATTTCTTTTCAGAGAAATGAGGGCCAATTTTCCTGATGGGTGATATCTGGAGATATGTTTGGTTTCTCCCTTTTCGACCTGCTTGGCTTCAGGAGTGTGGGTTCCGTGCTTGTTCCTACCTATATGTTTAGGCATCCATTGAGCAGACCAGAGCCCACACCTGCCTGTCTCAACTCTAAGGGCTCAGTGGCTGCCTTAAAGTTCTATGTACCATGTTTGCTTAAATTTCATTGATCATGACAAGGCACATGGACATGCCTCACCTCGAAAGAGATGAGAAAATCCAATCATATGATGCCCCTAGAAGGAGGGGTACTGGAATATTTATGAACACCTCTAATGGCTATCAGAGAAATTGTCTTCAAAGAGGTGACATTTTAGCTGAGACCTGGCCAGCAAGAATAAATCAGTAAAATATAGGTATAGGCAATGATTCCTAACCCATGTTGCCCATTAAAATCACCATGGACAGAAAGTTGAAGGGATTAAAAATACAAATTAGGGTTATAGAATAGTCACAGGGATGTCAAGTACAGCATAGGGAATATAGTCAATAATATTGTAATAACTGTGTATGGTATCAGACAGGTACCAGATTTATCGGAGTGATAACTTCATAAATTACATAAATGTCTAATCACTTCGTTGTACACATGAAACTAACATAATACTGTGTGCCAGCTGTAATTGAAAAATAAAAAAATATTTTAAAAAATCACTATGGACAATCACTGTACTATATGCTTTTAGACATTAACTCTATTATCTCACTGCAATGCTAAGATTCTATTTTTTAAACATATATTTTATTGATTTTTTATAGAGAGGAAGGGAGAGGGATAGAGAGTTAGAAATATCGATGAGAGAGAAACATCCATCACCTGCCTCCTTCACACCTCCTACTGGGGATGTGCCCGCAACCAAGGCACATGCCCTTGACCAGAATCAAACCTGGGACCTTTCAGTCTGTAGGCTGACGCTCTATCCACTGAGCTAAACCAGTTAGGGCTAAGATTCTATTTTTATCCCCATTATGCAGAAAAAAAGGCTGTAATGTAGGGAGGTTATATTACTTTTACAGGGTCACAAAAATAGTAAGTAGAGGAATCAGGATTTTTATTCAGATAGTCTGACTCCTGTACCCACAATCTTAACTATCCTATTATAGTCCTGTTTAGATTATATAAATTATGGTCTTATATATAGCTAAATTAAAATCCAGAGTGCTGTGTCTGTGTATGTCTTACTCTAAAGGCATAGAGAGCCACTATCAGATATGGAATTGAAACTTTACATGAAATAGAACTGTGTCTTCCAATACTGAAATAAGATTGTTCTAATAACCAAAAGTCACTGAAAAATTGTGAAATCTGCCATAATTTCATTAAGAGAGTCACTATATAGAAGAAAGGGTTGTTCTGTGACTGGATGGGGGCCAGGCATGGAGCAGGTCTGCCTCAGGCTGGCCTGTAGTCTGTGGCTTCTTGGCTTCATGCACGAAATATTTGGGACTCATCTCAAATGAGTCCAGGTGATTTTGAGAGTATATTAATTAAAGGTGGAGACAGTGAAACTAAGGAAGGGCTTAAGGTAAAATAAGCAACAGGAGAGGGTTTGGGGGGGGGGGCAGACTGCTTGGCTTTCTAGAAATGTTATAGGAAAGAAGTGAGCCAGGGTGGGGCTGCTGTTAGCTCACTTAAAAGTCAGAGAAAAAGGGGGCCTTGGAGCCAGGTTCATGGGTTAGCCTGGGATGAGCGATTGCATTCTGCTGCTCCCCTGGTTGTAAGTTTCATGGAGACCCTTAAAGCTTAGGAGAAAAAACTAAATATGCAGGACTGACAGGGAAGAAAGGTATGGGTGGTCTCCAGAGAGAGAGCCTGAGCTGATAATCTTTGTCTTGAGGCGTTTTATCTTTCTTATGCAAGTGAGAATCCTAGGGGAGGGCTAAAGGGGGGTTCTTAGAATATTTATTAGCTTTCCAGGTGTGTCCTTCAATATATTGGTTCATCAAAATGAGTGTATAGGGGAGTTTGGGATTATTCTCTGGTTAGCTTCACTGCTTTACTTTTATCTTGGATCTGTCTGGCTTTAATCAGGTTTTTTATCTGTTCCCCTGACTTTATCTGTCCATGGGTTTGGCTGGCACAAATAGCACCAATTGGGGTCTCTGTTACCTATCTCCATGACCAGGGTGAAATAAGCTATTTATTCTCTGCTGAGGGAGGAGTGGTATAAACCTTTGCTCTCAAGTGTTCTTAGGGAATACAGGTCTTGTGATTCACTAGCTGGCTATAAATTTTTAAAATTATCTTGTCTCAATTTCCTCATTTCACTTTCTTTTTAAAAAAAATTTCAAAATTTTTATTTATTTTTTAAAAATTTAATTTATTTATAGTTTAATGTATTACATAAGTATCCTTTTCCCCCCATTGACCTCTCCCTGGCCATCATGCTCTTACCCCCAGCACATGTTCTTACCATCTGTGTCCATTGGTTATGCTCATATGCATGCATACAAATCCTTTGGTTGATCTCTTTTTTTTTTATTTCAATACTTTCATTTTATTTTAACTTTTTTTTTAAAATTTATTGCTTAAAGTATTACAAAGGGTATTACATATGTGTCCATATTATCTCCCCGCCCTAGACAGTCCCCTAGCCTCCCCTATCCCCCAGTGTCTTATGTCCATTGGTTATGCTTATATGCATGCATACAAGTCCTTTAGTTGATCTCTTACCCCCCTACCTCCTGCCCCCCAACCCTCCCCGGCCTTCCCGCTGCAGTTTGACAATCTGTTTGAGGCAGCTCTGCCTCTGTATCTATTATTGTTCAAAAGTTTATAATGGTCTCTATTATCCATGAATGAGTGAGATCATGTGGTATTTTCCCTTCATTGACTGGCTTATTTCACTTAGCATAATGCTCTCCAGTTCCATCCATGACGTTGCAAATGGTAAGAGTTCCTTCCTTTTTAGAGCAGCATAGTATTCCATTGTGTAGATGTACCACAGTTTTCTAATCCATTCATCTACTGATGGGCACTTAGGCTGTTTCCAGATCTTAGCTATGGTGAATTGTGCTGCTATGAACATAGGGGTGCATATATCCTTTCTGATTGGTGTTTCTGGTTTCTTGGGATATATTCCTAGAAGTGGGATCACAGGGTCAAATGGGAGTTCCATTTTCAGTTTTTTAAGGAAACTCCATACTGTCTTCCATAGTGGCTGCACCAGTCTGCATTCCCACCAGCAGTGCACAAGTGTTCCTTTTTCTCCACATCCTCTCCAGCACTTGTCGTTTGTTGATTTGTTGATGATAGCCAGTCTGACAGGTGTGAGATGGTACCTCATTGTTGTTTTGATTTGCATCTCTCGGATGATTAGTGACTTTGAGCATGTTTTCATATGTCTCATGGCTTTCTGAATGTCCTCTTTTGAAAGGTGTCTATTTAGGTCCTTTGCCCATTTTTTGATTGGATTGCTTATCTTCCTTTTGTTAAGTTGTATGAGTTCCCTATAAATTTTGGAGATTAGGCCCTTATCAGATATGACATTGGCAAATATGTTTTCCCACACAGTGGGTTTTCTCGTTGTTCTATTGATGGTTTCTTTTGCTGTGCAGAAGCTTTTTATTTTGATGTAGTCCCATTTGTTCATTTTTTCTTCAGTTTCAAGTGCCCTAGGAGCTGTATCAGTGAAGAAATTGCTTCCGCATATGTCTGAGATTTTGTTGCCTTTGGATTCTTCTAGAATTTTTATGGTTTCCTGTCGTACATTTAAGTCCTTTATCCATTTTGAGTTTATTTTTGTATATGGTGTAAGTTGGTGGTCTAGTTTCATTTTCTTGCATATATCTGTCCAATTTTCCCAACACCATTTATTGAAGAGACTATCTTGGCTCCATTGTATGTTCTTGCCTCCTTTGTCAAATATTAATTGAGCATATTGGCTTGGGCCGATTTCTGGGCTCTCTATTCTATTCCATTGATCTATATGCCTATTCTTGTGCCAGTACCAGGCAGTTTTGAGAACAGTGGCTTTGTAATACAACTTGATATCTGGTATTGAGATCCCACCTACTTTGTTCTTTTTCAGGAATGCTGCAGCTGTTTGGGGTCTTTTTTTATTCCAGATGAATTTTTGGAGAGTTCGTTCTAGATCTCTGAAGTATGCCGTTGGTATTTTAATGGGAAGTGCGTTGAATTTATAGATTGCTTTGGGTAGTATGGACATTTTAATGATGTTGATTCTACCAATCCATGAACACGGTATGTTCTTCCATCTGTTTATGTCTTCCTCTATATCTTTTTTCAACGTCCTGTAGTTTTCTGAGTAGAGGTCTTTTACCTCTTTAGTTCAGTTTATTCCTAGGTAGCTTAATTTTTTTGGTGCGATGGTAAACAGGAGTGTTTTTATAATCTCTCTTTCTGAAAGTTCACTATTGGTGTATAGAAATGCCTCAGATTTCTTGGGGTTAATTTTGTATCCTGCTACATTGCCAAATTCATGTATTAAGTCTAGTAGCTTTTTGATGGAGTCTCTAGGGTTTTGTATGTATAATATCATGTCTGGTTGATCTCTTAACCCCTCACCCCCTGCCTCCCCTCATAGTTTGGACAGTCTGTTCAATGCTTCTATGACTCTGGTTCTATTTTTCTTCATCAGTTTATGTTGATCATTATATTCCACAAATGAGTGAGATCATGTGATATTTATCTTTCTCTGACTGACTTATTTCACTTAGCATAATGCCCCCTATGTCCATCCATGCTGTTGCAAATGGTAAGAGTTGCTTCTTTTTTACAGCAGCATAGTATTCCATTGTGTAGATGTACCACAATTTTTAATCCACTCATCTGCTGATGGGCACTTCGGTTGTTTCCAAGTCTTAGCTACGGTGAATTGTGCTGCTATGAACATAGGGGTGCATATATCCTTTCTGATTGGTGTTTCTGTTTTTTTGGGATATATTCCTAGAAGTGGGATTACTGGGTCAAATGGGAGTTCCATTTTTAATTTTTTGAGGAAATGCCATACTGTTTTTCACAGTGGTTGCGCTAGTGTGCATTCCCACCACCAGTGCAAAAGTGCTTCTTTTTCTCCATATCCTCGCCAGCACTTGTCATTTGTTGATTGTTGATGATAGCCATTCTGACAGGTGTGAGATGATATCTCATTGTTGTTTTGACTTGGATCTCTCAGATGACTAGTGACTTTGAGTATATTTTCATATGTCTCATGGCCTTCTGGATGTCCTCTTTCAGAAAGTGTCTATTTAGGTCCTTTGCCCATTTTTTGATTGGGATGTTTATGCTTCAGCACAGCAAAAGAAACCATCAACAAAACAACATATTTGCCAATGTTATCTCCGATAAGGGTTTAATCTCCTCATTTCGCTTTCAAAATAATTTTTCTAGTTTCTTACTATCCTGCCTCTGTTCTGTATAGTGGACTTAGAGAAATATATGGGGGGAAAAAACAAAACCATAAAAATGTATTGTTTATACCCAAGAATGTAATACTTCTCAATAAATCAGTTTAGTTTTTAACTACATATTATTACCTTATTTTTGGAGAAGGTAGAAATTAAGGCTTAGAAACTAAACAATACATTTAAGGTAACACCATAGAAAAGATTAGCCAGGATTAAATATCAGATCTGGCTGGGTCCAATGTCAATACAATACTTTACTGCTAGGGATATTTTCTCACCTGCAATTAGAATTCAGCGGTTCTCAACCTGTGGGTCGTGACCCCTTTGGGGGTCGAACAACCCTTTCACAGGGGTCACCTAAGACCATTGGAAAACACATATATAATTACATATTGTTTTTGTGATTAATCACTATGCTTTAATTATGTTCAATTTGTAACAATGAAATTGGAGGTCACCACAACATGAGGAACTGTATTAAAGGGTCGTGGCATTAGGAAGGTTGAGAACCACTGAATTAGATGGAAGGGGAAAAAAAAATCAAAGGAAGACACATACACACACACTATCTTTTTCTGCCCAACCCATTTTACATTGTTTTTATGACGTGCTAAATCTAGGTTTTATCTCCATGGGAATCTTCTTAAACTATTTAATATCTCTATATTTATGCTGCTGGAATATTATCTATCAGCATCAAGAAAATATTAATATACTAAGATGGAAACTGGTTGCACTGACTCATTTGTGTAGTTTTCCTCCTTGTTTTTTTTTTTTTTCCAGTAACATTCAATTAATAACTAGCATTCAGTTAAAAGCTAGAATAACTTCATTAGCGTAGCCAAATTATCTTTTTCTGCTGGTGATAAATAAGCAGCTATTAGCAATGACTCATGTTAGTCCTAAGTTTTAAAATAGCTAATTTCTTTCTGGATGCTTTACAGCACTCACACTGATGCTCAATGGTATTCTTATTACTGTACTTGTTCTAACAAGGTCACTCTCCCCTTTTGAATGAGACTATAAACTACCCTTTTCTGTAGTCTAGGTTTGGTAGGGCCTACTTTATCAGGGGCAGGTGTTTTTGTTTAGATCTCTGGGTTGGTTCAAAGGCCTACGATGAGATATGGAAGATAGAATAGCTGCTTCAAATGTTGGATGAATTTTCAAGGTCACAAATAGCACATGCAAGGAGAGTCAGTCACACTGTGGAGGAAGGGGTTGAAAGCCCTAAGGTCTTGTTCCCTCTTTGTGTCACCCTTTCTCTTGTTCTTTGCCTTATCTTTCCACTTCGTTTCAGCAAGAAAAAAGAGACTCAAAGTGACTCAGATAGCTTCTTTATACAGTTAAATGTACCATCTGTAGAACATACTTGTCTTGCCTTTCTTTGGAGCTTCACCAGTACAATGACTGGCCCTGAGAGTTTTGCCTCACTATCAGAACTTAAGTTGATGTTCAATTAATAAACACACTCAACATATACCTACTTTATCTATAGAACATTGAAAACAGTCTTTACATAATATCCGAATGTTCTACAAATGTATCAGGAGAAAATTAGCAAATAAAAGTAAAGTGAAAGAACCAAATCTTTTGTGTTGATTGGTGGCTTTGCACTCATTAGATCAAGTTTCAAAGGTAAAAATCCCAAAGTGACTCTGATGTATGATGTTACTTCATAAGCTTACACTCAAGATATTCTTCCTTGATTACCATAATATATTTGGCATCAGTTGAACAATGGTCTCATGGTCTAATAAGCTAGGATTCTTAGAAAATTTTCAAGAGAACCCACATTTTAATTTAATTTTGCTTTGTTTTTATATAAAACAATTTTTAAGCAGCTAAATCTAATTCTCGTTCTAAAAAATGTACTTACAAAGGATTTTAGAGCAAACTATTAAATGCTTAGATATAATTTAGTACTTTTCTCACTAAAGTATTACTATTAAAGATAGCCTGGATTTCTTCTTATTAGAAGTAGTATGTCCTCTATTGTTTCCAATTTATTTTTAATCTCTTAAGTCAAAGCTTTTTCTGTTTGTATTTTGTTTCAGAGTCTTAACCAGGCTACTATTCTATAATCTTACTAAGATTCACAACTCTTCTTATCTACTTGGACTCAAGATTATTTAGTTTCTATATACTCAACCTACTAAATCTGGGGGAAAAAAGGAAAACGTTTTATGGTGGCATGAGACCATTTATTCAATATAATAATGAATATAATAATTGAATATAACATTGTTATAGCATGTATTAGTACTTCATTCTTCTTTATGGCTGGATAATATTCTACTGTGTGGATATACCAAATTTTGCATACCTATTCAACAGTTAATGGACATTTGAGTTGTTTTCATTTTTCACCTGAAATTTTTATACCTACTCAGATAGCCTAAAGGTTTTTCTGCAACTTAGCCCTATTACTTGAAATCCCTCAATGAGAAAATCCTAAGTTACACCTGTGAACTTCAAGATTCTACAGTGGTTACTCTTTCCTAAATCACTTATACATACACTGAGTGGCCAGATTACTATGACCACCTGACATTTGTAGGCAACTTAGCCGTACACTGAATCATATGGGATATGGAAGCCGAAGGCCTGTTCGAACACCTTGGCTGTCTGCAGTTACCAAAATAAAATGTCTCCAATTCGCACAGTAACACAAGGATTGGACAGTCGAGCATTGGAAAAAAAGTCATGTGGTCCGATGCATCACGTTTCCAGTTGCATCATGCAGATGGCAGAGTGAGAATTTGGTGGAAACAGCATGAAAGCATGCACCCACATGCATGAGTACATCCCTTCAAGCTGGTGGGGGCAGTGTTATGGTTTGGGGCATGTTTTCCTGGCATAATTTGGGCCCTTTAATTCGTGTGGAACAACGTCTGAATAGCACAACATACCTAAGTATTGTTGCTGATCAAGTTCATCCTATCATGTTGATGGCGTATCCCAATGGAGATGGCTTC
The DNA here is from genome assembly GCF_963259705.1 of Myotis daubentonii. NCBI lineage: Eukaryota > Metazoa > Chordata > Mammalia > Chiroptera > Vespertilionidae > Myotis > Myotis daubentonii. The sequence continues at coordinate 47,369,716 of NC_081850.1, forward strand.
TTCCAACAAGACAATGCGCCATGCCACAGGGCTCATATTGTGCAGGTGTGGTTTCAAGAACATGAGGGAGACTTTACCTTGCTTAGGTGGCCCCCACAACCACCAGATCTCGAGTATTTGTGGGACGAAGTTAAAAGAGCCATCAGGCAGCTGGTTCCACAACCATCAAATCTCACAAAACTGGACAGTGCTATTCATCAGGCATGGTGTCAGATTCCTCGCATCACCTATCAACATCTCATGGAGTCAATGCCAAGAAGAATGGCTGCAGTATTGAAGGCAAAAGGTGGCCCAATGAAGTACTGATGGGGTGGTCATAATCTGGCCACTCAGTGTATATAAAAGAAGAATTAGTCTCTACGTTACTGCTCTGTTTATATATCTTAACCCCCAAAGAACCTTTTAATTTCTGCTCTATCCCTAAGTAGTTCCATATTCATATATTATATTGCTACAAATTTTCCTCAATTCTAAGGCATCACAGGAATCATACACTGTTCAAAAAGAATTAGCTTAAAAATGTTGCTTTAATATTTAAATGTAGTCATTCATTGAGCACCTACTATGTACTAGGGACTTTTTTCCCCCTACTTTTAAATAACTATTAGTATAATGGGGACATGCATTGGGCAATAAATGTTTATAATAAAATAAGATAAACAGTCTTTCAAAGTCTGGCAATCCAGAGGGAGGAGTGATATATGATTACACTGGAACTTGAGGAATGCTAGAATAGTGAATCACAGAGAAGAACATGCTAGCCAAAAAGAGCAACATGAAAAAAAAAGCTATGGAAGTAAAAATATATAGAAGTACCATAATTTAGGGGAAGGTGAGGGGAAATGACTAGAGTTATAGATGGAAGTTTAATTAAGGACAGATTTTTAAGGTCATGGGGGATTATTCTGAAGTATTTATAACCAATGAATAACCATTAATAGGTATTTGTTAAAGTGATTTAGAGAGGGGAGTGATACGGAGTTTTCCATGGTCTGCTACAAACATGACTCTGATAGGACTATAGACATTGGAAGGCAACTGAGCAGCCGTTGTAATAATCAGCATTACAGAATTTAGAAGTAGACAGTGGCAGTGCAGATGTAGAGGAGATGCATTCAAATATTTGGACCAACAGGACTTGGTGACCTTTCTTGAAGGCATTATATTAAAGAAGAAAGAAATTAAGGAAGGTGCCAGTGTTGTGATGTGGGAGAAAGACAGCGTCCTTCCATGAAGGAACACATCATTATGTCTAAACTTACATATTGTATTAGCAGCATAATACTTCCTCTCTAAAATATATTCATAAACAAAAAAGCAGTAATCAACAGATTCCCATGGTCTGTAGATAATCCTCTCTGATCTTGACAATGCCATAATAATGCTACTTAACAAACTCCAAACTCAGTGGCATATAAAATTAGCATTTTTTCCCCTGGCCTACAAATATTTTGGCTCAGTGGATAGAGCATCAGCCTGCGGACTGAAGGGTCCCAGGTTTGATTCCAGTCAAGGGCACATGCACAGGTTGCAGCTTTATCCCCAGTAGGGGGTGTGCAGGAGGCAGCTGATCAATGATTCTCTTATCATTGATGTTTCTATCTCTCTCTCCCTCTCCCTTCCTCTCTGAAATCAATAAAAATACATATTTAAAAAATAAAATAAAATAAAATTAGCATTTTTCTTGCACATCTGATGATTAGTTAGAATTCACCTGATCTAGGTAGATTCCACTGGGCTTGATGCCACAGTGTTTCTCACCCTCCTTGGATCAACAGCTACTGGAGACATTTTCTTCTATGGCAAAAGGCATTGTGCATGAACATTTGAGCATTTATTTTATGCCATGTTCATCTCATTACTCCTTGACATGGTCAGTCCCTTAGTCAAGGGGTAAGAAATATATTTTACCTACTGTAAAGCTATGACATAGGTATGGAAGTATGATAGATACTATGACAGAGAAGTGAAATATTAAGACCAAAATTTAATCTATATTACCCTGTATGGCTGTTTTTATTACTCTTGGAACCGGATCTTTTCTCACTGAGTAAACATTAGTCAAGTTTTTTGTTGTTAATCATGAATGATGATGAAGGGCCATTGCAAAGGAAGCCTCCAATTGAGCCCGATCCAGTACAAGTGCAGATGCTGCTGAATTTGGGTGACTATATTTTTCAGTAGACAGGTGTCTAAGCTGCATAGGCATGTTCCTTTGAAACAGTCCTACTCATCAGAAATCCAGCAGCTACAGCTACACCCCTTCCCTCTACTGTTCTAGTAAATCTTCATATCTCCCCTAGAGATCAGCCAATTCCAAGGTATTGATTGGCGTTGGTCCTGTTTAACTCATGAGAACAATCAGGCACCCCACTTGAGGTGATACAGTATCTGCAGTTCTTGGGAAGGAATGACTAAGTAAATGTCAAAGAGAGGAGCGATAAGAGGCAGTGTCCGCCTCTGCCCGTAAATGCTGTGTGTCTTTGTGTCAGCTTCCACTGTCACCTGGAATGCTTTTACTTCTGTCGTTCAAGGGTTTCCCGCTGCACTCTTCTTTTGCTGTCTCTTGCATCCCTTCCCATAAGGTAGGGAGTTTACAGTAATAGCATTGGAATGAGAAAACTCTGCTTCAGGCAGGAAAGGTTAAACATTTTTAAAATGCAAACCAGATAAATTTTTAAAAACCTCAAAATTGTCTTGGTGCCACAATGCCTCTATTGCCGTCCCCAGCCATTCTCTTAACAAAAGACGCTCCTCTCTTATGCAAGCTCCTCGTTAGTCAGAGGAGAGATTTCCCTGTCTCCTCAGCGGCACACTCTGTATAATTTAAGGTGACTCACTGTACAGGAAAGTTCACCTTCCATTAGCATGTTTTCTTTAGTAAGCACTCTCTTGCAAGTGCTGTAGTGTAAACATGAGTGCCTACGAATATGAACATTTATTAAATAGCACTGATGAATATTTCAATACCTCGGGGAGAGCAATTCACAGCTCAATCATTCAGGCTGTTTTAAGTGCAGCACAGGACAATTCCACTACATCTTCCATTAATATTTAATTGCCCATTTTATTCTGTTTACCTTTTTGGTTAATATATAATTTAAAGCCCTTCTACTAAAAAGGGGGGAAAAGAGAACAGCTGTTCATCTGCTTTTAACAAATCTCTGGTGAGAGCTTTTACCTCATTTAAAATTCATTGCAAAGAGTTTTTATTTAATATCAGTAACACAAAACCTCAGGTATTAAAAGTAAAACTTGGAATCCGCTCTCATGCAAAGAGCCTAGCTGTGACTTGGGTTTGATTACAGGTGAGTGGCAGGCATTGACAGGAAACGTCTGAATCGCCAGCAATGGCGCCGTGTGTCACATCCTCATGAAATAGAATCACAGTAACTCGACCTGACACATTCTGACAACATGTCGGGAAGTTGTTATGCACCCTGCGGAAAGTGAGTCCTGTCATCCAGCAATGCAGATTTTACTGACGGGATAAAACACTTCTGTGCTCGCTAAAGGACAAGGGAGTCAAATATGTGTGTGGCCTTGAGCAGCCAGGGAATCCCTGATGCACTAACCACTCGTTTCCCCTTGGCCCTCCCTTGGTGGATGCCATCACCTTCTCTCTTTGCTGTCTTTGAATCCAAAGGCTCATCTCTTGTCATTTTAGCTTTTCTTTCCTCCCAGTTGGATGCGGTTGCTTGTCACAGGTCTGTCCCTAAACTCCACCTGCTGGCAGGGACCCTGATATTTACTGACAGGTCTCTATGCTCTTGGGGGCTTCAGAGCCCCTCAGGCCAGTGAGTAAAACCTGTCCCTGATATCCCTTCCTCCTCACTCACCGGAAACAACTGCTTTCCAGGACAATGAGCTGCCTGATCTCCTGGTTTTCTGTTCTCTTGATCTCTGTGGTGGATTATTCTTCCCTGTCTATGTGCTATGGCCTGTTTAAATATTCCCAGCATGACCAAGCCAGCAGAAGCAGAAACCTCAAAAACATCACCACTGTCATTTTGCTTCAGTTCCAAAGTTTCTTCTCCAGGGTAGATTTCTCTGAGCTGCTCCGCATCACTTCGTTACTGCCTTCCCCAGTCTCTGTTGAATGTGGTTCACTTTCTCCATCTGACTCTGTTAATAGAGGCTCTTATATAATGCTTCCTTTCACTCATTACTTTTTCACTCACAAAGATTTATTAAGGATCTGAACCAGGCATTGTTTAATGGGCTGGAAATACAGGAATACAATAGGGTGGGAAAGAGAGACAGGGAAAGGTTGACAGAGACAGAGGGAAAGACAGAGATCCTAGTTGCCTTTAGGAAGCTTACATAATTTAAAGAGAAGTCACTGGCCTTGAACTCTACTGACATTGAACAGAGGCACAGGCACACTGTACCCTTGCCCTGGATGCTGGGATGCCTCTCTGGATTGTCCAGAATAATAAATTGATCACAAAGACATCCCTGGCTATTTACAGCCCTCCACAGCCCCCTTCTCCCCCCACCATATCAACACTCTTTAGAGCTTGACTTATGAGGTAAAGTCTGTTTCTCCATCTCTTGAGTCTGGGCTATTCTTGTGACTTGCTTTGACCAATAGGATGTTGATTAAAAGTAATGGTGTGTCAATTCTGAGCCTAGGTCTCAAGAGGCCTGTTTGCTTCTGTTTTCTCCTGGACTCTGCCTCAGCCTAGGCTAGCCTGCAGGGAAATGAGACTTCATGAAGCACAGATGAAATATTCCTGCTGAGATCATCCTATTCTGGCTAACAGCTAGCCAACCCCTGTACATGAGGGGGAGCCCAACCAAGATCAGCAGAGTGCCTGTCCAACACATAACTGACCACAGATGTATGAGGGAATAAGATAAATGGTCTTTTAAGGTCTGGCAGGCCAGAGGGAGGAGTGATATATGATTATACTGGAACTGGAGGGATGCTAGAACAGTGAATCACAGAGAAGAACATGGCAGCCAAAAAGAGCAACATGAAAAAAAAAAAGCCATAGAAGTAAAAATATGGAGAAGTACCATAATATAAAGGAAGCGAGGAAAAATGACTAGAGTTATAGATGCAAGTGTAATTAAGGACAGAGAGCACTGATGAATATTTCAATATTCTGCTGGCTGTGACCAGTAAAAACACCCTGACAAGAAGGCCAAAAGGCCAGTCTTCTCAGATACTCATGGGCAATAAAAATGCATAATGTTTTAGACCATTAAATATAGGGTTTGCTGTAATAGCTAACTTCTTCTATGGCCTACTTAGGTGAGATATACTTCCACGCTCCCTTATCCTTTTACAAACCCCACTCAACCAGATCTTAAGATTTGACAGTTTGAACTTAGTTCTAATTTTTTTTTTAAAGTGTCAGAGTCAGGCAACTGAATCAAATCCCTTAAAAATTGAGCTTAGAGCACAGTAAGCTAGAAATGAAATGAGAGTCCAAGGCTAAGAAGGGAAAAAAATATGGTTTAAATTCATTGCAACAGAGAATTGGATCACTGTTTGGATTGATTTATATCTCATCAGAAAGGACTCACACATCTCTTTGTATAGTCATTTACCAATTTGAGTGGAAAAACTGATGCCATGATTTAATGGTACACAGCTCAAATTGTGGTTATAACTCACATTTCCATCCTTCCTTGCCCATTATCTTCTATATTAATTCAATCACATAAGTTAGGTGGGTTGGTGGGGAGACCTATTAAGTCATCTTTCTTTTCCCCAAGAGCCATATCTGAATTTCTACCAATAGTAAATTTTCAAATGCTTTTTCCAATAAAGTTGAAAATGGCTTGAGCAATGGTCCACCCTAAAAGCTTTAACTGGAAGTATATTCTTTAAGCACTTTACCGGGAAAGAAATTAATGCATCAAAAATAATTGGAGTTTTATCTGACCAAAACCCACACAAGCAAGGAAATTCAGAGTAATGGTCAGATTTTCTTCCCTTTCTGCCTTGGTTTTTGCTTTGTGTTCCGCTACAGAGATATCAGATAGCTCTTGGTGGGGCTTGAGAACACATTAGGGTTAGGGTTAGATATCAGAGTCAGGGACTACTTGAATTACATGGTTGATCTGAATTTCTTAGATATGGCCAAATCCTCAAAAGTTTATCAAGGTCAGAAAATCTAGATGATTTGTAAGAAGGATAATTTTAACTAGAGAGAATCACAATATTGTGTTTTGTTATAGCTGAGCTCATACAATCATCTTATAGACCTTATGAGTCTCAAATTCTGGGTTTTGGCCTTACTTTCATTGCTTCAACTTCACATAGAATATGGTTATTCTAAAAATATCAAAATGGAGAGAATGGAGATTGTCATTTCACTGATATAAGGATTTCCCAGCTGCAGTTAAAAAGAAAGACTAGTAAATGGTTATTTCCATACATTCCAAGACTTATGTTCACAACAGGTAGTTTTGTCAGTTTGCTATGATTCTAAAACTTAAAGTAAAAATAAAAGCAATACAAACTTTATAAAAATAAATAATATTTTCCTTTACTAACTGAAAACAGCAAAGTCAATGCAATGTACACCATTATTCTCCTAAGATTTCTGTGTGGGGAACCAGTCTTACTATTCCCATTTAAAGATGGGTGGAAAAGGTAAAAAGAGGACAATCTGATTAAAACCAAAAATAAGTCAATGCAAGGACTGGAAACAAAGCCTCAAAGAGACGTATGCTCTCTACAGCTATCCTCTTGAAGAAAGCAAGGTTGGGTGCTTGTTTGGCTTACATTTTTTCATTGCTGATAAAGAAAATAAATTTAAAGATCACAGCTAACAGTGAGAAATGGAAGCGCATGTTCAGCAAAGCTTCCCAAAATGGCTTAATTTTACTTCAGCATTCAACTGTGGGTAAAATGATCCCTTAGAGATTATTCAATCAGATAAATTTTAAATAAATCAAACCAAACCCTATAACTATAGGGTAGGGCCAGGAGGATCTTCTTTATCTTTGCTTAGTTGCAATTATGCCTATATGTTTTTACCATTTTCCGATAAGAACTTGGGAGTAGATTCTAATCTAATCATTGCATATATCAAAAGGCACAATAAGTTATTTCCTTTTTTATTACATCTTTTCTAAGTTTTCTTCTTTCCCCAACATTAAAGTGCCTATTTAGTTGTTGCTTTTCTCAAAGCAGAGGATAATTCCATGCAGGTAGTATAGTGTAGTCACTATCTAAACCCCTTGCTTTTTATGAAAATAACACAAATTCAAAAATGAATCTCTTAAAAACCTTGGTTCTTTATTTCTTATTTTCCTCTGATGCTTCTTGTCTGAATTCATACTCTATCTTTATCAGCAATACCACTATTATCTACCCACTTCCGAACTCTCATGAATTCAGTGAAAGAAATCTAATCCCCAAAAGGGACAAACCTCTAGTCTTTTATATTTGTTAAGACAGCTGCAAGTAATTGTTTAGTGTCTGCGTTATTTCCTTTTCCATTGTCTCTAATTCCCCCTGTTATTATTGTAAGTGCACACAATTTTTCCTTGATGTTTGTCCCCTGAAATACCTATAGTGCTTACAAAACATTTAAAAATTTTCTTTATTATAATGTTCTGTTTTTTTTCCTAGTGCTTACTATTTAATTTGCATCCTTTAATTTTTTATTGCAACCCCCACTTTACAAACCAATTTTTTTCCTTTTACCTTAATGATTGTTGTTTACCTTTCTTAATATGGGCTCAAGATCCAGAAGAAAGAAACAAACCACCTCTCCTATTTTATCTTAACTGCAGCAGCTTTGTCTTAACTTCAGTCCCCTTGACCCTAGGAGGCCTCCTTCCAAGTGACCAGCAAAAGTACTAGGGTTCCAAAGCTCTGGGGGGCTTCTTTCCCTTCTCCTTTCTCTCCCCAGCCTGAGCATGCCGTGTGCTGGCTGCCTGCCAGGCTTTAGCAAGAACAGCATTGCCACATATTAGGATTCCTCAATCTTGGGGCTCACTCTAACTTGCCTAGTTCTGGGGGTGCTTAGTTCTTGCTTAGTTCTGGGCAACGTTCCCCCAGATTCTCTGATACTCTGCTGATATGTAGTTTGTAAACCTTGTGCCTCATTCAAAACACAAGCTGTAACTTACCAGGTTGAATAGCCCAGTTTTGTTTCAAGCTATGCGAAGGAAGCACCATGTGTCCCACATCATCGGTTTTCTTGACACTTCGTCACTTTCCACACCAGCCTGGTGGATCAAGAAGTGGAAGTCACATAGAAGAGATCTGTAGACCTCCCAATAAGTCAGACTCGATGCTTTAGCAACATGCTTCTGCTTGTTGCTATCTACCTCGCAGCCTTGGCCCATGACATCCCTCTCTTGGTAATGCTCTTCCCCCTTAACATTTCAGCTAATGTCCCAGTCATTCCTTATTTAAATATCGTTCTCATTTTCATCAAATATGCATGTACTTAGTTTAAAAGGCAGCTACTTCTGTCAGGTATGCCAAGGCCAATAGCGGTCCCTAGTCTCCTTTTCCTGATTCCTTTCGGAATTTACATTTTACACATTGTTGACTTCCCAGTATGGAAGGTAACCATTGGGTTTTCCCTACTGCCACTCTGCCAACTCTGCCATATTTTAGGGTGCCAATATGGTAAAGTATAGCTGGGTTTGGTAAATTTCGTATTTATGTTATTATTACATCATTCAGAGCTGAATTATGGTCAACTGTGATCATGTTTCCTTACCTGTTTCTCCCCCCTACCTCCCTACCCCCCCATGAGACATTTGCTTATTTTTCTATACATTTTAAAGGGGCCAACCCTGAACACTCTACCAATTACCTAAATTTCTCAGTGCTTTAATTCACATCTGTTATGCTAACAGTTTCTGTATTGAGCCCTCTCAAAACATTCTGAGTTGCTTTAGTCTGTACAGGTTGCCCTCTATACCTGGTGCACAGCTGTCACTTTCTATTCCTGTTTCCCATTTGCCACCATCGCCAGGATTCACTCTGCTGATCTGTATGGATCTCCTGCTCTTGTTTCAAGGTTGCATTAGCCTTTCATGTTACTCTGAGGATAATAAAGATATTTTTTTTGGAGATTTTCTTCTTCTTGCATAGTCTGTTTCTTCCATGTTGCTTTCTTTCTGTTTATTCCCCTAGGATATTTAGCAGTCCTGGATGTCTCATATATTTAAGAGTGGGGGAATAAACCTTATTGAAAGCTCTGAGCATGTGAGTGGAACTAATTGATAGTAGTATCATTAAAGGGTAATTTGGTTTAGTTGATGTTGGAGAACTGATTTCAGTGCTATTTTGTTTTTTCTCATTGACTGAACAGTTTCTCCAGAAGAGACTCTTGCAATCTCCTGCCTTGGGGGTTGAAGGCACAGCAGCCAACATTTGGAAGCTGAGTGGAGGAAGCCGACTAGAGTATGTATGTGTTAAATTTCCATTTTTCAGTAAAGCATACTTTCCCTTCATTGGTTCTCCCAGTCCAGAGATCCTCTATGTTATTTTTATAAAAAGTAAATCCCAATCTTCTGCCAAGGTAGAATGGGATGGAATTGGAGAGATCATTTTTTTCAACAGTTCTAAAACCATCTTCCTCTGATTAGCCCATATTCTTCACCCCATTTTGGATGATCTTGCCACTTCTTGGGACTATTGGAGATCTGATTTTAAGTAGCTGTTTAAAAATTGTCTGATCTGTCTATTCATATATATTAAACAACCTTTAGTTATTGTAATATATTATCTATAGGTAGCTATACTAAATTTGCTAATGTTTTTATTAGGATTTTGTATCTATACTCCAGAGAGGGATTGACAACAATTTTATTGTTTTGTTTTATTCTTACGAAATTTTGGTAATCAAGTTTATCCTGGTTTTGGAAGTGTTTCCTCTTCTTGTCTCTGGAAAATTTGTATAAAATAGGCGTTATTTCTTTCTAAGTCTTAGGTGGAATTTTTATTACCAATTCAAGTTCTTACATAAATATGAAATTATTCATATTTTTTTCTTTTTATGTGTCCATTATAATTATTGATTTCATTTACATTTTCAAATTTATTGGCATAAAGTTTTTCATAGTGTCTCCTTATTACCTTTTTAATTCTGTAGGGACTATAATGGTGCCCAATTTTTCATTTCTGGTATTGGTTCCTTTATATTATCTTTCTTTATCTTCACTTTTGATAATATATTTATAAATTTTATTATTATTCTTAATGAATCAAACTGTTGGTTTCTTGATCTTTTCTATTATGTTTATTTTCCACTTCATTCATCTCTTCTTTTATCCTTATTGTCTTTCTCTAGTTTTTGAAGATGGCTTAATTTACTATTCTTTTGATAACTTCTTGGTAAGGTAATTTTGGTTCTAGGTTTTAAAATTCTTTTCTAACAGAGGCTTTAGCTACATTTTACAAGTTTTCATATTTTTAAAATTTTTCATTTACTTTAAAGTATTTTCAATTAGTTTTTTCTTTTGCATATGTGTCTATAGTTATTTTGCATAAGTTCTAAACACGTAGTGGTTTTCTACTTATCTTCTTGCAATTAATTTCTATTTTAATTCAGTTGTGATCTAGAAACATAATATGATTTTAGTAAGTCCTTACAAAATTAGTTGCTATATTAATGTGTGACAACAGTTATTTACCTGTGGTTCACCTCTATTTCGCTCATTAGTTTTTCATTTTAACAGTTTGGAAGCTTTAGGTAAATCATTTCTCTAAGAATTACTTTATGCACTTTGAAATAGAAAGTTGGAAAAATGAGCTCAAAATCCCCCTTTATAATTCAAATTTTATATTATTCAAATTTTATATTATAATATATAATAATATATTATATTATTCTAAGTTACTTTTTATTTTCTTAACTAGATTTCAGCAACATGATAGTTAAAAGGAATCCATAGAACAAATATCATTATTTGTCCATACAACAAATAATTGTAATTGGCAAAATAGTTGGCATTTCACCAAGACATGGATGGAATTTTGTTTAATTAAAGATAAAGCATTATACTTACATTTTTAAAAAGGGTATATAATAGTTAATAATGTGTGCTGCCCTTGCCTTTTAAGGATGCCTGATTTTATGAGACCATGAATGGAATCATTGAACTACCCCAAAGAAAGCTGTAACCTTATCATGGAGAGCCTGAGTAAATCCAAGAAATATTGGAAAATTACAAGAGAAAAATGATTCTATCACAAATTTTAGCCTCAAATCACTGAGTGCTCTCTTCCAAATACAGGACACTCAACCCATTTTGTTCATTGGACTGTGCTTTACTATGACCAAGACACTGTTATTTCAGACTCTTGCAAATATTTCCTACTTGTCCTGTGGAAATATTTGCTGATTTGTCGTGGTCCTCCTCCTCCTCCTCCTCCTCCTCCTCCTCCTCCTCCTCCTCCTCCTCCTCCTCCTCCTCCTTCTGTCTTAAAGAAAGGAGTTTGGATTAAGATGATTTTGTTTTGTTTTGTTTTGTTTAAAACTTTCTGTTGTTATTTGTTGTTTTATTTTTCAGTTGAAAACAGTAGTAACTATCTTATAGTTTGGTAGGCATTGTACTAAAGCACACTGAGTCTTTTAGGCCTTGGGATACTTTTTGGTACATTGAAATTGTGATCACATTTTATTTGATATACAAATATACATTGTGAAAGGACCTCTCCTCCCTCCCCCCCCCCCACCCCCGCTTCCTTTTCTGGTTAATGTTGACCTTAAACAAATAGACAGCCAAATATTTCTTCAGCAAATCGGGTTTATTTGGGAACAACATCGAATTTCAATTTAGGACATGTGGTCTAATAGCAAACCGGGCACAAGTGCCTAGAAACAAAGGAGAGGAAGCTTTCAGGGAAGAGGAAGTTGGGAAAGCTGTGATAAACAGAGTTCTTCCCCTTGGGCTCCATGGGCTCAACTTTCAACATAGGGCATGAGAGCTCCCTCTTCTGACCTCCAAACTTCATTTTAAATGAGGTTTCTGTTTATTAATTTTCACATTAATTAATACATTCATCACCTCACATATTTTTATCTTTTTATTTTGATGAGAACATTTAAATTCTACTCAGTTAAAAAATTTCAATTATACAATACAATGCTATCAACTTTAGTCAGCATATTTACATGAAATCTTCATTCTTTTCATAGCTAAAACTTTGTATCCTTTTACCAACCTCTCTCAGTTTCCCCCACCTCCTAGCCCTTGGCAACCACCTTTGTGCTCTGTGGTCTCTTTGTTGTTTCTAGAGTCCTGGTTGACTCAAGTAGCTTCTATTTGGTTTTACCTGGGAGAATCTTGGACACTGAAAAGCTTAAATTCCATGCTAGTAAGAAAGATACTAAAACTTTCAGAGAATGGCCCAATGCATAGTTCTACATATAAAAGCATATTTTATTTTCTTAAAATAAGTAATAACGTATTTTTCCCCTTGGTGGGAGAAAAAGAAAATTTAAGTCTACAATTCTCTAATATTCCTTATTGCCAAACTCCAAACAAGATAATGAATTCTTTCTAACAGTTTCCTCTCCAAGGCAGAGTTATTATCCTTAATCACTGTGTTATCATGTTACCAAGGCTTCTGTTATCACAGCTTCAGACTTGACCTTCCTAACTCCTTCTATCCAGCCTGTCCACAGCAGCAGGTAAGCTCACAATATCATTGGCATCTACTCTGTTTCCAGTGCCCTGTCTTCTTTCCTGGACTTAACATTGTAGAGTGTCCCTTTCTTCCCCAGTCTACCTTTGCCTGGACTTAAAATTTCCTTTTTCCTTCTCCCCTGCCCTGTGGCTATAGTCAGTAAAATCATCCCCATCCTTAGCCTTGGTTGCTCATCCTTCCAACTCTCTTTCAAAGTCCATAAAACTAAATCTCAGAGAAGTAAAGTAGAATCTCATCTTTTAGGGCCTCCTCTTTGCCAGGAGAAGAACTTGGACACAAATACAGTTGTCTTCCTATTGGCATTTCTTACAGTTTAAATGGAAGAAAATTTAAGAGGAAGAGCCTGGAGAAAAATGAGGCTGGTTTGCTTTACTTTCAGGGTCCATATCTAGCTGCCACCTTGGGCTATTAATTTAAATTTCAGGAGCTTAAGAATCCATGACTCCTTGTCAGATTCTTTTAGTTTACTCTAGGGATTCATATCCTCAGAATTAGGAACACTTTTCTGCCTAGGTAATTTCAAAATGCAAATAACAATAGTGACAACAACAGTACAAACATCATAACATTTATTGAGAAATAACTACAGAGCTAATCACTTTTATATGCATTCTCTCATTTACCACAACAGCATAATGAGCTAGGTCCTTTCGTAATCCTCATTGGAAAGAAGAGGAAAGAGGTTTGGAGAGGTAAATGAATTGCCTAAGGTCACATAGCTAGCATATGTTGAAACTTGGAATAGCATCCAGTTCTGCCTGATTCCAAAGCCCTGCTCTTAATTACTAGGAGTTTTGCTTTTTTCTTTGCTCCATGATTTAACATTCCAGAATGATTTCTGAGATGTGTGGTTTGGCTTTATATTAATGCCAAATTAGAGGTTTTGCATTAAATGGCTTTTCTTTGGGGGAGGATGTGACTAAGAATGTCTAATCAGTAGTAATATTTTACATATTTTCAATGTTTGGCCTTCATATTGAACCTGTATGGATGCCCGCTTTAAAGATGAAAAGTTTGATTTTTAGGGAAATCAAGGAACATTCCCAAGATCACATTCCCAAGGTCACATTCCCAAGGTCACATTCCCAAGGAACATTCCCAAAGTTCATATCAGAATTAACATATGAGGCACAACTTTTGACAACTGTTATTCGTCCTAATACAAGAGACTATGTTACTGTTTACCAGAAAGATTCCAAAGTACCTCTGAAATGTAATTTCAGCTGTGTTGCTAACTTTCATACCTTTTTGGAGATGATAAGAGGAATCAGTCATGAGAATATTGCCAACATTTGATATACAGAAGAATTCCAGTTTCCATTCATGATCTTGTGTGCCAGAGGCACTGGTATTCTGTAGGATTTCAGAAGAAATCTCTCCTTAGTCACCAGGAGAAAGAGAGCCTTGGATGCTTTTATACCCACTATTCCCACCACACCCCTTGCACATTATTACAAAGTCAGCCTTCTGCAGGCTTCCAAGTGCAGCACCTTCTGGTGTGGCATTTGGTCCCTCTCAACCAAATCTATGGAAACTCTATGTCACAGATTTCAGTTTTTGTCTACTGTGATATGTTAAATTGCACTGACAAATCATTTTATGTCTAATGGGAGTGCATCACTTTCCCAGCTGTCGTGGCAGGTTGGAGTGATTTCCTGAGTGAGAACCTTGATTAAAGGGAACACTTTTTTGGTGGTGCCACTTTAGACAAAACAAAGTGCTGGCTCCTCAGTAGAACCCAGGCAAATCAAAAACTCACAAGCAGCATTTATTAGATGGGTTAACAACACCATTCTTTGAAATATCAGCACAGAATGTCACTGGGTATTTAAATCCTAATCAAGGTCATCCTAAGAAATAGCCTTACTGTATGATTGTCTAAAGCCACAGCAATGACAAAGCCTTCACAAATGGTTGATTGGGAAGGTGAAGTCATTACTAGAGTTTTATAGATATATAAGTAAAGCTGTGTTTGCAAGCTCTCCAAGTCAGGAAAAAAGAAAGGGGAAAGAGCTGGGTACTCTCTTAAACACTTACATGTTATCTAATTTTCAATAATGAGCTAGTAAATCAGGTTCTGGGAAAAAGGAAAAAAGCTCCGATTTGTAGCTTTTGTCAATTTCTATGGCCTAAGTAGTGCCACCATGGCCGATTTCAGGCTATCAACATGATGTCACCGCATATTAAATTTAAAAGAAATACATATATTTGTTTCTCATGAGCAATAAGAATCGGCTATTGCACTGAGCCCTCACAGTAACTTGATGAGGTAGGTATTATCATCAGAGATGGTTAAGCCATTTACCCATCATCACAATGGCTGGGAAACTGTAGCAGTTGAATTGAAATTAGAATAGTCATATATGCCTGACCAGGACTTTTATGCTGTATTCCACTCTGCCTGGGGGAAAAATGTGTGTATTGAGAGCCATCCCTGTGTCAGGCGTTGAAGACACATTGCCCCGGTAATACCTAAACATAATGAGGAAGGAATGCATGAAGCCTCCAAACTTGGCCTTATGTTGTTTCTCTACCCACCCAGGTGGGAAATGTGAAAGAAGTATTCAGGATTTCTAAGAAAGGTACAATAGAAAGAGATTCATTGAATTCAAAATGTAATGAAGTGGAAAGGTAACACCTGATGTATCTTCCAGGATTTCTTTTTTTTTTTCCTGTATGTACATTGCTTAAAATAGTTGGGAACTGAATTATGTTCATAATGTTCTTAAAATGGTGAAGAAATAAATGTAATTATGTCCCCCATTCTCTGCTATTTTGCTAAGAAATTTGAACCCATTTTGCTTTTCTAGTTTCTCAGGAAGAATTTGATAATGCCACAGGATAATATCAGGGAACAAAAAATGGGCCCATTCTCAAATCCCACCCAAGGTGATCAAAGGTGTTTCATTTTATTTTGATTGATTTCTCATCTGTTCCTATCCCCTGTTTAATTGGAAAGAATTGGCAGAAAGTGCTCCATGTCTAAACCTATTAGAATCAATTCCAAATTTTGTTTAGAAAACTTAGATGAGTATTTGGGCTCACAGTCTTAAAGAGGCCGAAGATACTGTACTTCTAATTAGGTTACCTGGAATAAATGATTTTCCTAAAATTGTGCTAGAGTCTTGCAAACATTTACAACATTGCTTGGTAGATGTTCATAGAGGATTTAATGCCTCAGTGGCCTGAAAGAAAGAAAGGGCCTCTCCAAGTGACTAATTTACCGCCTGCCTAGTGCTGTGTCCATGTCAGTTACAGTCAAAACAGAGCTAAATTGTGTCTTCGCCTGCAGTCCCTGGTCAAACTAATTCTGTCCCTAAGCTATTACAGCATCATGGAGAGACAGGCTTAGGGGCTCAGAGAATTGCAACTGTTAGTGTAAATTATGGTGTCTCTGGATTCAGCATAGAAATTCTAGGAAATCTAGAGGTTTGTGTGGGAAAAAGAATCTCCTGAAGGTCTTCATTTTCTGATACTGACTGTGTGTTTTGGTTGATCTTTGGTAACAAGGTCAGCAGACACTGGGGCCTGTTCTTTTTTGGAGTCAGTGAGATTTGATGATGATGGAGCCACCATCCCGTCTCTCAGAGCCCTAATGGGAAACTTTCCCAAAACTCCTTGACTGTTCTTCCTGTGGGTTGATCTGCCTTGGCCATATAAAGATGGGTAAGGGTGTGGACTCTGGAATCAGAGTGCTTGAGTTCACATTCCAGCTGTATGATTTGGGACAAGTCACTTAACTTCTTTGTGCCTAAATTTTATCATCTGAAAAATTGGCACAGTAATAAGTCATAGACTCGTATGTAATATGGCTGGAGCTAAATGCTAAATAGGTGCTCACCCAGCAAATCTGCCCAAACCAGGTACTGTAGCAGACGATGTTAATGTTGAGGACATATCTCCTTGACATTCTCACTATATGGTAAAGACTACTATGGCAAATACCAGCCAGAGGTCTTCGTTTCTGTCCTGCCTGAATGACTAGCCAGTAGTTCTAAGTGCTCTTGGAATAAACCCCCAAGTCAATGATAGAAAGAATGTTGTTGGACAAATACCCAGATTCTTGTCCTTCAATTGAGATAATTCTGGAGTATGTGGTCTCCTAAAGCTTTCCAGGGAGATTAAGCGCAAGTGGTAACTGGCTTGATAACATATCTTTTACTTGCCTCCCCTCCCCTCCCCTCCCCTCTTCTCTCCTCCCTTCCCCTCCCCTCCCCTCTTCTCTCCTCTCTCTCAACCAATCTCCCTCCCTCCCTCCCTCTCTTGCCCCACTGCTCTACTTTCCATGCTATGGTTTCCTGGAATCACTTCTCAAACTACTTGCATATAAATGGTTATGAATTGGATGCACAAAAACTTTTATAGAGATAATATACTTTCTTTATAATCTCCAATAGGCTAGTATAGGTCTTTATGTTTCTGTATTTGTATGTATGGATTTTTTTTTTAATTGGACAGAGGACCCAAGTTACTGACTAACTGGATAAATGCATTTTAAAAAAATTCTCAGTTTTATCATGTGATAATATATATATATATATATATATACACACACACACACACACACACATATATATATACACATATACACACACCTATATCATGTAGTAAATGAAACAATATACATAAAATGATTCTACAAAGGCCACATTTATTGTATCATTAGCAGTCATCTCATTGGGGCTTTGTTTTGTTAGAATTTTTACCACTTGATATAGATTCTTTATGTGTAATTCTACAATGCAAAACTATTTATTAATGTTAAAAAGAAATATTTTGACCATATTGATATGGCCTACCTTCTATTATTCAATTTTGATTAACATTATAATTTCAACTTTTCAACAACCTTAACGTCCTTGTCATTTTGGCAGCTACCCAGTGACCTAGCCATAGTTTGGATGTCTAGTACAAGCAATGGATTTTTGAGCTGCATGTCCCAGATCCTGGGATCTAGCTCTAAACTGCAAACTGCATGAGACATTTCAATTAATAATGTTAAGAATATTTCTTTTTCCATTATACAAACAATTCATGTGCTGTTTGACTAATGCTTATGCCAAGTATGAGTTTACCTAACTACTAAGCCACAGGCAAATTCAAACCTTATTTTATATAGCTTTTCATTGTGAGTCAAAATAATGAAAAAGAAATGCATAATCATAAAAAAAGGAACTTTACATTGCTTATTATGCTAGCTAATTCAGGAAAAAATGATCATTAAGAAGTTCAAACACTTAGTTAAATAAATTAACTCAGAAAAGTAAAAAAGCAATGCATAATTATTTTAAAAAATTTGAAAAATAACCATAAAATAATAGGGGAAAATAGGAACTAAGAACTATTAAGAATTAGAACCATTGATACAAGAGAACAAAAATGCTATTTTCATATTTTCTTCCTATTTTTCATATTTTTTACAGCGTTGATTGTACCACATCATGTGGATTTCACCATAACACATATATTTGGGCATACATCTGGGGTTGAACTCAGGCTAGTCTCATGGCTAAGAACTATCTTCCAGGTTCTTACTTGCTTTTTGGCTTCCATGACCCTGCTGGGCTGCCTCTGTTCCTCCACTCTGGTTTCCTGCCCCTTGCCCCACACCTAGCTCCAAATCTCTTAGTATGCTGCCCCTGAAGCGATCACGTGCCTGAGTTCGTCATGTTGGTACTGTGGCCACAGTCTGCAGACTCAGCTTCTGTGGGAAGATTGATTCTCTCATCCCTGATATTGTGAGCACAGCTGTGCCACACCATTGCCACACCACTGCTTGGGGTGAACAGGATGTGTTTCTCTCTTATTTCTTTTCCTTTCCCCTGGACAGCTATTCATGAAGTAAGGTTATAAGGAAAGGGCATATTCTGTGCAGGCCCCTGCCAGATTCCACTCTCCCCTTTATAATGGGTGTTCAGGTTTTTCTTTAACTCATTATTTAAAAATATATATTTTTAAATTATCAGTATAGCAAAGGAATTGGTGGTGGTGGTGGGGGGGGGGTTTAAAACATAGTACAACCTCTTTTTTTAGAGGCTGACCCAATAAGTCACCTTAAGAAAAAACTTGTTATTATGATAAAATCTGTTGACTGGCTTACTTTCGCTGTGTAAATGCTTGTATAGTCTGTTCTGGTGTTTTCAAGTCTCCCTTTGAAATGTAGACCAGACATTATGGTTTTAGCCAAGTCTCCCCTCCTTGCCCCTCAATCTTCTGTGAACGTTGTGAACCAACGTTTCATCAGAAGTCTAGAAGCCTTGTGAGAGTGAAGAGACTAATCCCCCAGCTCCTTAATATTTGGCATGAAACAAATTAGGAAGAAACCACAGTGTCCCTGGCTAAGGCTTCATGACAGGAATGAACTCGTGGTGAGAAAAAGTAAGTTTGAGCTTCAACCAAGTTTTAAACAAGGTTCTAAGACAGGTCTGGCTTTGGTAGATCTTGTACTGAGCCTTCAGACGGTGCCAGTTTGGGCCAGTGTGGCACTGGGCTCATGATTAGGCAACAGCAGCATGGCCCTAGGGAGCCGAATGTGCACAGGCTTTACTGCAGCTGTGGAACCCCATCCAGTTTAGTCATCCCACGTGTGACGGTGCCAACCGCGCTTCCTCTGAGTCGTGCGATCCCTCATTGAGAGGAATGATGGAAATCCTCTGGCCTACATAGTGGTGATTAGGGGTGACATGTGATATAAAACTGCCTGCCAATATAGGCCTGTGGGTTTGTAAGGGACTAATTAGAATAATAAAAAGGATATGGCTGTGTTTATACCTCTAGGCTGGTGAAGCAAGTTACTACTCCTCGAGCATTTTTCATGTTATTACAAACTGTAAGGCCTCTCTAGCAGTGTACTGAGAGAATATGCTGTATTTTATTTGTTTATTTCTCCAATATTGAACATTAAGGTCTTTTCCATTAAACATACTGGACAGAATCTAAGTATTTGTTTTAGCACTATTAAGTAAGGGTAGTAGGAATATATTTTCTAGGTGTTAAAAATATTAAGGTCTTTTGCATTAAACATACTGTACAGAATCTAGTATTTGTTTTAGCACTATTAAGTAAGGGTAGTAGGAATATATTTTCTAGGTGTTAAAAATATGCAGGTGTAATGTAAAACAAGTCATTTTGAACAGAAGCATTATTCTTTGGAGCATGATGAATTTAGCTTCCTTCTTTTCTTTTATTCAAGGGGCACCAGGGACCTTTGCCAATGGTGGGTGGAGCATAATAGGGAAGAGGGGGTACAGAGAACCAAGGAAGTCCATGCTTGATTCCAGATTTTCCAGAGCATCTTTGGTCAGACGGAGGGTCCAGGATAGTACTGTGTTCTGGGTGGAAGGTCCACATCTATTAGATGAAAGAGACCTTGACTCTCTCTAATGAGTTCCGAGCAATAAGCGGGACCCAGCACATAGTAAGTGATTGTGAATATTTGAATGAATGAATATTTCCACTAAGCACTCAGGGAACAGATTCCAAGCCTATTAAGCATTCCAGAATTAAAGGATCAGATTTGCACACACTCACTATGTAATTTTGAAAATGCTGTTTAACCTCTGGAAGGCCATTTCCTTATATGACAAATGATGATGGTATTTGCACTCACCTAGGTAAAAAGCATAATATTATAATACAAATAGATCCACACAGTTCCTCCTCAGGTGATGTTATTTCAAGATATTATTTTCCCTGATAGTGGTTATGTGATCTACACCTCGATGTAAACAACAGCAACAACAAAAATGAAACAAGCCCCACTGTTACCACAGGAAATAATAACTGTAGTTCATGCCATAAATAACACTCTGTGGCAGATAGGAGGCTATGTTAAGCCTGTATTTCTGAGTGCAGATTATTACTTTTGTTTGCTATCTCTTTAGCATCCATTCACTTGAGAACTGTGGCAAAATGAGACTATGGGTGCCATGTTTAAAGTGTCTTAAAGAGTTTAAGGAACAATAAGTTGGGTTTTGTTTTCTGAAGATATTGGCCAGTGTTGTGTTCTGAAGTCTGTTGGCCTGAGCAGTCATTTGTTCAGTTAGGCCCAGCTACCTGGCCTTGAAAAGAGGGCCCATTAGGAGCAGCTGCTCTGAGAAGGTTGAATATGGGTCTATCTTTTGTATTTATTTACATTTTTTGTAGACACTTGGAAATAAATTTTCTACTACAATATAGAAATTGGATTTAAAAGTTCAGTTCCTGTAGGTATTAAAAGGAATCCGATTAATTAGTAATGAGATAAAGCTCTGGAGACAAGGTAAGCAGTGATAAAAAACAGTATCTATCTTTAAAGGGATTAGTTCTCTACAATCAACAAAATGCATTTAACATATATTACCATATTCAATTCTCAGTGTAGCCCTAGAGGAAGTTGGAGAAGCATTACTTTTCTTTCAAAATTTAGGAACTGAGACTCAAGAAGTTTAGGGGTCATGTCCATGGCAATAGAACTTATAAGTGAGAATTGGAGTTTGGGTTTTCTCTCTCTTTTCTGCTTCACCATGCTGCAGTTAAAGGTGCCAGAGTCTTAGAATCTGTATGTCTTTGTTTTCAGAGTCATACAATCATAGTTCCAGAATATCTTAGCAAAAGAAATGAATGTCCCTTCTGAAATTCAGAGCCATTAACATATTTATGTCATCAGGACAGCTCCATCTACAAACTCTTACAAATAACACGAAAGCTTGAGGCATTTCTTTGTCTCCCTTTTTTCTCTCCCCTTCCCCTTATACATGTCCAGAGAGAATCCTTTTTACAATGCCATGTCCTAGGGAAAAGGAACATATAAATTCATGTTTTTCATAAAAGTTAAAACTCTGGCTGCTTTTTATTTAAATTAGGAGAAAAAAGGAAAAGAAAATGCATTTTGTAGCCTTGATAATTTACCCCAGCTACCTCTCATATGTACTCAGGTATTTTAAAGTTTTCTCTTCTGTTTTCTGGCCACAAGTCTTCTTAATAGAAAATTGCAACAAGAGGAAGGTCTGTTCCTTTGGAATGTCTCCACACAGAAAACCTGGGAGAAAAGTTGTAGCATATGTTAGAGACCCCAGCTTTTAGGAGCTGGGCCAGAATAGGCAGCATGCAGTCTGCAAAGGTGATTCTTTCTGCTTTCAAGCTTCAAACCCCTTCTTCAAGAACTCCATTCCTGTGGCTAGGGAAAGGAAATAGGATTGGTTCTAAAGCAGATGCTATTCAGACTTTTTGGTTGTTAAGGCAAAAGTGAATTCTACATAATAAGTCTATGTGTATGTGTGCACATGTTTGCATACATATACACACACAGGGATATAGGGTCAAAACTTGAGAACCCAATATAATCTGCAAAACATAGTGCATTTTAAAAAGGAAGGAACTCCTACCATTTGCAACAGCATGGATGGACCTGGAGAGCATTATGCTAAGCAAAATAAGTCAGTTGGAGAAAGAAAAATATCACATGATCTCATTCATTTGTGGAATATAATGAACAACATAAACTGATGAACAGAAACAGATTCAGAGACAGAGAATCATTGATCAAACCGTCAAATCTCAGAGGGAAGGCAGGGGAGGGTCGGGGTAAGGAGGAGAGGTCAACCAAAGGACTTGTATGCATGCATATAAGCATAACCAATGGACACAGACACTAGGGGGGGTGAGGGCATGAGCAGGGGTTGGGGGGTAATGAGGGATAAGGACAGATATCTAATACCTTAATCAATAAAGAAAAAATAAATAAAATTTAGAAAAACATAGTGCATTTTCAACTTTAAGTAAAAATGACAGAAAGTGAGTACTGTTTATCTCTAGTCATAGGTCTGCAAACTTTTTCTGTAAAGGACCTGATAACAAATATTGTAGGCTTTGCAGGCCACACAGTCTCCATCTCAAATACTCAACTGTGCTGTTGTAGCACAGAACAGACTCAGACAACACGTAAATAAATGAGCATGGCATATTCCAATACAATTTTATGGATAGTGAAATTTGAATTTTATACACCTTTATGAAGTATTATTCTTCTTTTGATCCATCCACACACACTATTTAAAAATTCAAAAGCCATTCTTTCAAAAGCAGACTGTAAACTGGCTTTAGCCCATGGGGCAGTAGAGGAAGGGTAATTCTAGTATGGGGCAGTGTGAAAATGTAGAAGAAGGTGTTTTGTTTTTTTCTCCTATAAAGTGGTGACTAGGTGAATACATTTTCCATGTGCTTTCTCATCTTCTTGTGCAGAAAAAGAAAAAATTGGAAACTTAACGTTGATTACAATCTCATCTCTTCAAAATTCACTTAATTCTGAAATTTCAACAGGGCCATGGCAAAATTTACCTTTCAGCATTGTTGAAAGTTTAATTCACTGCCTGCTTTATATTTCAGGCATACAGAACTAAAATGTTTTAGAGACATCTGGTGATTGAAGGAAGAATGCTTATTTCAAGGTAGTATTTATTTAAAAGAACCAGCCTCCCCAAATGGGATTGTCCCAAGAATCCACACCAATATATCATTGGGTTTTCTGCTTTATAATATAACAAAACTGTCACATAATACTAAAAACATTGACATGCTTAGAATCAAATAAACTAATAAGTGTGTCAGAATGTCCTGCACATGTGTGGGGGAAGGATTTGTGTTTTTAAGTGAATTCTAAAAAAGAAATAAAAACTTACAGTGAAAGCAAATGATTCTGACGAGGGGAGTGTAAGTACATATCTACAAATCTTCATTTTTTAAAAAATCCTCACCTGAGGATTTCCCCCGCATTAGTTTTTAGAGAGAGTGGAAAGAGGGGAAGCGATGAGAGAGAGACACATCCTTTGGTTGCCTTCTGCACTCCCCCAGGTATGTACCCTTGGCTGGAAATCGAGCCAAAGATTCTTCCGTCCTCAGGCTGACTCTCTAACAACTGAGCAACCTGCCTGGGCTATGAATATTCATTTTTAAGGTATTTTCTTCTTACTGGCTGTCCTTACTTTAATTGTGTCTGTAACTAGGGTACTCAGGTTTAGTTGGGGTATAGTTTGAAAAGGATGTTGGACTATGACCATAAACATAAATCTTTCCACTTAAGCATCACTATGAATCTCAGATATGGCCAGTAGAGTAGACGTAGCCGTGCAGAAATGAAAACCATCTGGATCCCTGCTATTCAACCAGGAGCATCTGCACCACCTGGAAGCTCATTGAAAATGCAGAGCCTGAGGCCCCACCCCAGACTCACTGAATCAATCTGCAAAACATAGTGCTGAATCAAAATCTGCAGAATTCACTTAGGAGCACACTGCAGTTTAACAAAATCTTCAAGTGACTTGTATACACATTAACATAAAGAGGCATTCAGCATTAGCAATGGTTCTTAGCCATAGCTATATGTGAGAATTCCTGTAGAGCTTCTAGAAATCCCAGCACCCAAGTTCTATCCCAGACCAGTTAAATCAGTATATTGGAGGTGGGACATCAGTATTTTTAAAAGCTCCCTAGATGATTCCAATGTGTAGGGAAGTCTGAGAACCATTGGGCTAGGAGATGGCGAACCTTTTGAGCTCAGCATGTCAGCATTTTGAAAAACCCTAACTTAACTCTGGTGCCGTGTCACATATAGAAATTTTTTGATATTTGCAACCATAGTAAAACAAAGACTTATATTTTTGATATTTATTTTATATATTTAAATGCCATTTAACAAAGAAAAATCACCAAAAAAATGAGTTCGCGTGTCACCTCTGACACGAGTGTCGTAAGTTTGCCATCACTGGGCTAGGTGGTAGTTGGAGCATACTCTTGCTCAGGTAAGAATACTCATTATCAAGTGGAAACAAGATCCCTAGAAGCAGAGGGTTTATTAGAAGGGTTAAAAAGACCACTTGTTATATATTAAAAGGGTGGTTTCATTATTTGAGGGATGGAACAGGAGCACATCTCAAGCCAGACAATAGGGTTGCCTGCTCAATTCTTTTCATCTTTTTAGCCTTTTTAGTCTCACAACTTCAACTGATTCTTTGCGGTCACCAAGAGACTCCATCTGGTCTTATAAAAAGGCTCTTTTATAGGATAATGGCTTGTTAACCATACTTTGTTGTTGAGGATAAATTAGTGTTATGTGAATTTTGTTAGAGTTAGCAAAGTTTTCAAGTATGTAATCAGATGAACTGATCATGCATATTGTCTGTAGCGTAGAAATCGAACCTTAAGAAAACGGTCCAGATCCCTACTATTGAACTTGGGTTTGTGAGCCACTAGCACTGGCACCACCTGGAAACTTATTGGAAATGCAGAGTCTGACGCCCCTTGAGATACCATTCAAACATTCTCTTCTATCCTCAGATCAGTGAAGAATCCATCAGATTAATTCCCCGGGCACAAGTGTAAGAACTGGTATATGTAAGAAGAAAGGATTAGTCAGCAGGTAATATGATATCAGGTTACCAAGGTCCCAGAAATTCAGTTCACGGATTTGGTGCTCCGCTCATTGTAATCAGTGAAGTTATACTGTACATTTACATAATAATGGTTACAGTGTGCCTCTAAAGAAAACAAGCACACATCATGAGACAAAATGTCTCATTTTGGTTACTAAATGGTTAACCAAAAACAAACAAACAAACTTAAAAATTAAGTTTAAGAAAAGCGCCAGTAGGATCTGATACTTATTGATTCTCCCTTACCAGGGAGAAGTCTTTGTAGAGTTTGAGAGACTTTGAGTTGGGTCCTCTTCCTACCCGCTGTTAATTATGCATCATAGGAGGACCTCTGTACCCCCATCTTATCCTGGTGTTTTAGGTCCCTGGTACTAGAGCTTATCTCCTAATTGCAGAGTTCTAAGTTGCAGCTTGCCATTGCTCTGCACAACCCATCTACTACATTTCTATTGCTACAGCTATTTCTGCACTTAATTGGTAATTTCACAGGCCTGTGGAACTCTGGAAGTGCAATTATCCTCCAGTGTAATTGCCTTCTGCAAAAATTGCCTCCCACAAAACTCCTGCAAAATTGTGTTCTGTTTGGTACTACCTGTGACTGTCCATGGGTACGTTTTCAGCTATAGAGAGAGATGTTCCATAGACCTTCCTGGCCTTAGACAAGAATAAGTTCTCTGTGGTTGGAAGGCTTCCTTTAATTAGGCGTCTGTTGACTATGGTTATTTCAGGTGTCCCACTATCTGACATCCTTTTTGAGTATAGCAGTTGATATTAAAAGTGGTCTGTTAGGTATCACTTGGGAGCTTTTGTTGTTTAAATATTTCGTGTTCACTTATAAAAAGTTACACACATATAAATAGCTCCTAAGTTCCTAAGTATCCTTTGAATACAGATACTACAGTACACAAACACTTCTC
The DNA here is from genome assembly GCF_963259705.1 of Myotis daubentonii. Classification (NCBI taxonomy): domain Eukaryota; kingdom Metazoa; phylum Chordata; class Mammalia; order Chiroptera; family Vespertilionidae; genus Myotis; species Myotis daubentonii. Next base: position 47,395,680 of record NC_081850.1, read on the forward strand.
AAAGTTCAATTGTGCACTAATTGATTTACTTCATAAATGTGAACAAATGAGCCTACTGTGTATAAGATGGTATTACAGTAAGGAATTAATTAAACAATTGAAAAAAAAGTATTTCCTAGTCTCTTGGGAGCCCATGGGTAAGAAAAGCACACAAATAACCATTAGCTCAAATTAAACAAACAAACAAATAAGCAGTAAGTACAGTGGGAGTTGAGAACAAAGGAAGGGCAAGAGCACATGGGGACAACATTCTAGCAAAGGCTTGTAGAAAGAGATGGCATTGGTGGTGGACCCTGAAGATGGCACTTTTCAATAGGCAGTTCTCAGGATGAATGGAAACAGTTAACAAAGATGCTCTAAATACACAAACATTCATCACATGGAAACAGCTATCATGCCCTTCATACCAAAACCCTTGTGATCTAGTGGTTAAGCACTGTATGCTGGGTAATATTATGGCAACAAACAGTCTTGGTCTCCTTTGAGGTAGAAAGGAGGCACTGGTCCAAAGTGAAAGAGATCATCAAGGGATCACATAACTATCCCAGAGAAAAGAAGTTTGAACAATTGAATAAGCTTCCTTGTCCTGATTTGAAATCTTTTCAGCAGGCCCCCAGATTTTTCAGCACCTCTTAATTGTTTGAATTTGCAGAGTTTACTTTTCCTGCATGAAGATATCGGGCAAATTAAAAGGAGCTTCGGTCATTGTTGATAAATATTCTAATTAAATCCTTCACTGACTGATGACTACCAAGAGTCAGCAGCAGGTGGTCACAGTTTCTTTGTAATCATTATAATTATTTGGAATAATTTAGTTTTCTGTCTCAGGGTTGTTTATGGAGAAGAGGGCTGGGAGAGACAGTGCAGATGGGCCTGATTTAAACAGTGCCCTTATTAAAACTGCACAATACATTTGCTGGTTAAATTATCAGAATATTTAAATATAATCAGTAAATAAAGCTAATCATTTGTCACTAAATAATAATAGCTAGCTGTTCTCCCTTTAACTTTAAGAGAGAAAATATGTTCACTTAGATATGCATATCTGACATGACATTTTTTTCGATGACATTCAAGGTTTCTGATGTGTTTCCTTTTCATCATGCATAGACATCTATGTGGGTCTTTTTTAAAAAATTGATTGAACATATGCAGCATCTATTTTACCCAAAGCTATAGAATAATGATGCTATTATTGTAGTCATCTATCTCTTCACATCTGTGTCTTCTATGGTTGTATAGTCCAGTTTTAGGGCTTTGTAAGAAACAATATTGGTTAACATTAATAACTGCCTTCATCTGACAATGCACATCTCTATTTGGAATCAGCTCCTGAGAGCATCCCTCCCAGTTGTGGATGCAGGAGGAGGGATGGCTGACTTGAGGGAGGTGGAGGAAGAGCCTCCCATTTTGCTTCACTTCACTGACACCCAAAGGAAAGGGTGAGTCATTCTCCCACTTCCTATTATAACTCTGCGTTCCCAGTTTTCCACCTTGACAGCAGTAACAGTCCCAGCCAATGCTAATTTGGGTAACATCTAAAAGGCTTGCCTGACAAGGCAGATTCAAATTATGAAGCAAACCCCTCACATACTGAGGCCTTGTTAGCTAGATTAGTGGCGGATTGGCTCCCTGTGACAGCTTGTTTGCTAGAGGTGAGATATCTGCATTTCCAATGCAGGAAGGTTATATCATCATTTAAAGAAAAAAAATAAAGATGTCGTTTTTCTTGTTTGTCACGGAGTTCATGTAATATTCCCTCTCGATTTTCTCATTGTTGACTTCTGAAAGAAATAGCAGCAAGTGTGTACCTTTGAGTGCGACAGCTAATTTTGTTATGGATGAACATGGTATTGTGACAAAACAGTGGCACAGCTGTCATAACAGCTGTCACACATTAATCATGACAGTGACAAATAGCATAATTACCTTATCTGGAATTCCTAGCATGCACACGCAGTATGCCCCACTGCCGAGCGAGCATATCACGCATGGTTTAATTAAAAAGACATCAATACAGGTTAGTTAGACAAGGGCTAGAAGACATTGATCCAAAATGAAAATAAAATTATTTACAGGTTGGTGTTTAGGGACACCCAGAGACCAATTACTTAGCCAACCTGATCACTTGAATCTATTTCTCCAACTGGCCCTTGACAATGAGTATATCACATGGGAAATGGCCTGCTCTTCCCCAAACCAGCAGCCCTTCTGCCATGAATCATTTGCTCCCCTCTTTTTCCAGCCCCAGCATGGGTCCTTGGGAACCATTTTTATGTGTTGTTAATTGATTGAAGGGACTCTATTAATAGATATGTGAATTAAGGGAACAAGTTGTGGCTAACATTTTTGTTAACTTGCTTTCCGAGTCAGGTGTTGAGCAAAAGAATGATATTCAACACAGTGACTTTTATTTGGAATGTCTTCCCAAGTAAAAAAATACAGGCAGGTGAGACTGGGTTTAAGCCTAGAAATGACAGTCTCTTCCATGTGCTGTGTTTTAATATGTATGCCTGTATTCGCATGCATATACGTGTCACATCAGTATGTATAACTATGCACACATGCCAAATATATGTATATTTTTGCCCCCCCTGGTATTTTAAGCTCAACAATTCATTGAATTTACTGATTGAATTCCTGGGAGCTGGTTCTTGAATTGCTCTGAAGCTGCCTCGATGAAATATTAATGAATCAATTTCCATAGACATGGACTCATTATCTTGCTGGATGCCATTGGAAAACACAGCCCTGCCTGCGGTGTCCTTCCACCTGCCTGGGATATGATTTGATTCTCTTTCTCTCTTTCTCTTTTAATTAAATAAAAAATTGCTATCATGAAATTTTTGATAACTTTGGAATAGACATTTCCATTTTTCTTGATAGGCACCTAAATAGAGCTAAGCCATTTAGAATAAATTTATGTACCACTTATGTGATTTATTGAAAAGTAGGTCCCAGAAACAAATAAAATAAATGGTGGCCAGTTTAGTTCTGTGGTCTCTGTACTGCCCTTTGGAAATGAGGAAACGTGTGTGTGTATGTGTGTGTGTGTGTGTGTGTGTGTGTGTGTTGTTGTTGTTTTTTCCCAGAGCAATCAATCTTCTTTGGGAAATGTCTGTATTTTAGGAAGCTGGGCCAACCATCTAATTGTTTACAAAGTTATCAATTTTAGAAAATGTTATTAAACACAAACACATTGTCACTTTAATTTAGGACTAGTAGAATGTAGAAGGAATAATTCAGGCTGTGTCTACAAAATGCTAAAACAGCTGGTTAGAACATGAAAAATTCAGTCAGTCAAGCAGTGATTATCTACATACAATATAAAGATCTGGCTTGGGTATTTTGTTTTTGTCCACAGAAATCAACTGGTTTCTTGTGCCACATACAAGTCAATCCAGGGATGTAATAACACACATTAAACTACAATTATACCAAACAGAAAGTTTTTAGTTTTTTTCCTTTCCATTCATTCTGTTCCAGTAAAGATTATTAATGCCTGCTTTGGGTACCATTCAACACCTACTTTATAAAAAAATCTACTGATAAATGGTTGCCAACATTGTTAGATAAAGACTAGGATTATGTTCTCAAATTCAGTGGCTTTTACCATTTTGAGTTAGAACCAGTAGTATATCTGAATGTCATGTGATCTGAGGAAAATATTACCATTTCAACACATATATATTATATGACCTGAAAATAATATTACTATTTTAACACATACATTCTTTTAGGGAAAAGCACAGGTCTGACCATGGAAATTTTCCCAGTAATAAGCCAAGAAAAAAAATTATCTTTGTTGAGAGAAACCCTGGCCCTGCCCAGGACCTGATCCCATTTCAATCTAGGTCCTGGGGAGCCCACTTAGCTTCACTTCTCCCTGAGGTGAACTGATACTGCACTCCAGGCCTGAGGACCTGAGGAATGCCTTAAAGTAGTTCCTGGCTTGAAACAGTTTGATGAAAGCTATGAAACATGTGCGTGTAATGTCAAGGTAGCCATTAACATGGGCAGCCCCTGTATGGATGCTTGGAAGTAAATCCCTCCTCTAGTTATAAACAAGGTCAGAAATGACCTAGAACTGCTCTGCAGGCTGGACACCAGCATAGATCTTTAGTGTCAGAATTGCGCTCCTTTTGAAAGTAGGGGCAGAACCTCAAGTTTCTTGAGAATTAACCTAAGATTATTATTCCACTGAGAAATAGTTAAGAGAATTTTAATGAGGAAGAATCAAATTTAGGTCAAATCATAAAAGTGACAGGAGAATAAAAGCAGTGCTAGTCTTTCTTGGTCAAGTCTTTTAGAAGGAATCTCTCTCCCTCTTTTCACTGGCTATGGTACTGTTCGAGGGAATGCACTTTCTGCCCATACTGCTGCTTTTTATGTGGTGTCACCTCTGTTAGTATGTTGTGAGCTCTTAGCAAGTTGATTCCCAGTCTCCTATTTGTTCCTGCTTTCACCTAGGATTGTGCCTACATGTTGTAATTGGTGAATGAATATGCACATAATGCATAACAATGTGCTGGCTTTAATAAGTAAAATAGAGGCATGGGTTTGCTCGGAGACATCCAGGTTATTTCTTGAATTTGGCTTATTGCTTGACTGCAAACTCTGAGAGGGCCAAAGTATTTATTTTTAAAGCAAGTTTTCTTCCAGATTTTCATAAGACAGTTCTATTCCCTTCCTGACTGCTGGTATAAGAACTGGTCTTTCTCATAAAGTTGGGTTGATTTTCATTGGTGCTAATGGACTGGGGCATTGATGCATTGGCCAAGATACCAGCCCATTTTTTTTTTCTCTCCCAAACTTTCATATTTCTGATCTTTCCTGACCTTGGGGATTAGCTTGTATATATTACAAATAACAATATTTTACATGTTGTATAATACAAAATTCCCAATTGTTCTGTGCCTTGTAAATGTATTCCGTGCACTACCTAATGAAATCCTGTGGGAAATCTTTATCCACCCTAAGAGAACTGATATAAGTGGAACTTTGTCTTTCTGCATCTCATCACCCCCTTGGGTTTGAGGCCAGGTCATTTAGTGTCTGTGCCTCAGAATATGTCAGTAGCACTTCCTTTGTCCGACAGTGAAGATCAGTGGGCTTTCCATGTAAGAACTAGCAGTAGCAATTGTGTTTATCTCCCTGACTAAAAGGTTTCCTATTCATCTTCCCTGAGGTAGTGCCCATGTGGCTGTCCTGATATTGAGCAGCTGGACAGATTACACCCTGGAGCCACATCTGCAGACACATAGATCAACACCATTTTCATTGCTTTGGTGCCCAAGAAGTTTATCTTCTGTCACTGAGATTTACTGCTTTCCTCATGAAATGTTAAGGTTTTCTCTCCTCCCCAAGTTTTCTTTCATCCTCCGTCTTATTTGGTTTCAAACTAAATTAGCATAATCCAATATGGATTAGTTAGTTTTTGTTTTCTGCCATTATTAATAAGTATTTGCAGTAGGGCTTCTGTATAGGGATTTAATTGGTAAAATAAATAACAACTATTTTGCATAAAAAGAAAATGACTTTAATTGATGAGTGTACCTGTTATAGGGTTAGTTTTTCTTGCCATGCCTAAATGCTTAGTAAAGATACTGCTTTGGACATTGTTCACAGGACTAATTTTTTTCCCTCTAATGTTGCTTCAGTGTTAGGATGTAATCCCTCAAACTTGTGCTAGAGTTTTTCAGTTTACAGTACAGTTTCACTGATACTGTCTCCCTTGAGTTTTAATAGAGCCCTGAAAGGTAAGAGGAAAAGGTTTTATATTATATTTTTCAATCTTATCAAAGAGAAAATCAAAATACACATAGATGAGAAAACCACAAAGTCAGCTGTGAAGCCAATACTCAAATCTAGGAAATCATGTGCATTTCAATTTCTCCCCATTTAACTTCAATGCCACCTCCAAATCATTCTCCTTATGACTGTCAGTTGGACTTTCTCAGGCTTTTTCTCACCTTTGCCTAAATCTGATGCTTTTTCATTCTCCAAAATTCTGTGACTGCTGACTGGATTATAATAGAAGATGTAAGGATTAATGTAAATTATCTACCCACTTATCTAAGCTGTAAAGGGAAGCAGGAAAAAAAAATGAGACAGTCCTTTGGAGTATTGATTGCTTCAATGCTTTTTAAAAAATCTGCCTGCACATTTGAATTACCTGAGGAACTTTAAAAATAAATAATGATGTCTGGATCCAACCTCCCGAGAGTCTGGTTTAATTGCTCTGGAGTCGATGCCCAGACATGGGGTATTTTTTTAAAGCTCCCCAGATGATTCTAATATGCATTAAGTGTTGAAAACCACGGGGGAAATTCCTTCTCTTTACCCACTTTTGGACCCATCCCCTTATTTTTCCCCCCACCAAGTTTTGAGAAATGCCATGTTTCCTCAGATACATCAGTGTTGTGTATCTTGGACAGGACGGATGGCAATACTCTAAAATACAGAATCCAAATGAATAAGCGTGTGTGTGTGTGTGTGTGTGTGTGTGTGTGTGTGTGTGTCTGCTCTGGGAGGAGAATAATCATGGAGAACGTTGCAGAAAGAGATCATGGGCTAGAGGCATTTTGGCTACATTTACAACCACTAGAATGTCAGCCCCCAAGGGCAGTCTGCTTTAGTCACTTCTCTTTCCCGGGTATGTTGAACAGTTCATGGCACATACAAGCACTCAATAAATATTACTGATTAATATTTCCCTAATACCTTCTCCAGTCACCCTAAAGTATACTTACCAGAACCCCTTGAAATTTCCAGGAGAATCCCTGGTTTGATGCCTAGTCTATGCTGCTTGTTTACTTAGAAGACTCACCGCTCCATCTCTTTCTTAAGTCTGAATCCTGTCATCCTTTAAGGCCTAACTTTAGTGAAATTTCTTCCACAAGCCCTTATGATTCTCCTCTGAATTTATAGATGATTATTTCACTCATCACTCCTAGCTTATATGCATTACAGTTATTTACGTGTATAAATCACCTTTTTTTTTCTAGTCATGACAAATTTTATGTTTGTATCCCCTCTGAATACACATGGGGATAGCTCTCAACAAATATTAGCCTGAATGAATCACCACTGCTTCTGGTATGTTAGATTCCTGCATTACACAATGATGAGAGGTTAAACAGCATTTCAAAATGTTTGATTTTGTTTCAGCCTTTGTATTTGAAAAAGTGCTTCTACATACAATATCTTGTTTGCTCCTCAGTGCAACTCTGGGTAATGAAACAGATGGGTTTTGTAATTTTAAGTGAAAAGAAACAGAGGCACAGTGATGTTAAATGATCATCTAAAAGTCATACACCATCAAGGGCAATGTATGGATGGAGTGGCTAAATTTCCAGCCCCTTGTCCAGGCAGCTTCACTAAAGAACAGTGTGTTCTCCCTCAAAACTGGGGTGTGATAACTAGCACACTTGCTTTTGTTAATTTCTCTAGGCCACACCTCTCAGGCTCAGTTCACTGCCAGATAAGCAGCAGAGAGTGTAGTGTCTACATTACTTGTGATATAAATCTCTATGTTTTTAGGCAGAATACAATCCAGGCAGGTCAGTTCTTTTTGTCCTTGCTGTTATCTTCTGCATCATGTTGTTCTTGTTTCAGTCACCATTTCAGTGTCATGCATGGCCTGTGTATTTAACTTCACTTTGTTCATGAGATCGAAATCATACTGGAAAAGGGGTGCATGCCTGTAACAGTATGAATAGATGGATAGCCAGGCTATGAGAAGTATCACATTGGAAAGAACCAGTAGAAAAGCAATGCGAAACCAATGCTATGCTGCTTCCCAGCTGGTTTTCTGTATGTAATTAAAAAAAAAAACCCACACATTTAAACCCTTGCCTATTTAGCAATTTCTAAACACCAAACAACAATATGAACCTAGACTGCAGAGATTCCCTTTGCTCATACAATTTAGTCCAAAGAAATGATTAAGAAACCACACTAAATGACCCAAGGTTTTATTTATTCACAAATATATATCACGTGCATCAATGAAAACATCATTTTAATCATGTGAGCAAGACCAACCATTAATTTATCCAAGATGGAATTAAACAGTAGTTTTTGACAACAAAGGAGGCATAAATAGCTCTTCTTACTATTTTTAATGACAATTCCTGAGCATTTTGTTCAGTTTTAGGAGCACTTATTTTTTCAAGGATTGAAATAAAACATTGTCAAATACTCTGGAATGAAATAAAATTGTATTTTTGGTTGATAGAAGATGTGGTTATATTGGGAGTTGTGCTTCCCTGTAAAAGATAAATAGACTTATGATATTTTTACCATTTTACATAAATACAGTTCAGGGAATATCACTAATGAAGTGGATGGGGGGGTGGGGTCACCTAGCCACCTTAGGAAAAGGTTACTACCTTAAGTAGCCCATCAATCATTATGAATTAATGTCGTATTCTAGGTGAAAGCACTAATCATAATAGATTTATTTTGTATTCATGAGGGTGTCAAATGTACACCCATAGGAGTTCCATGTCATTTGTCAGTATGGAAAGAGAAATTTAAATATGACCTGTTCACAGTCTATTTGTGTGGCTTATACCTAGATGCATGTGTTGGTACTGATGGACATGTGATGCATATGGGGCAAAGCTGGAACTTTTACTAAGAAGTGGAATAAATCTGTGTCAGGAATGGCTCAGGCTGCTGGCTGACATTTCCATGTCCTTCAAGAGATGACTTCCAAGGGGGTGCTTGAGGGAAGGGCTGAGAGAGGGAATCTATGAGCCCACAACTGGGCTGCCTTATTTAATTCATTGCTTCCAGAACCTATGCCCACCTTCCATTTGAGATCAGAACTTGGCATCATTATAACCATCACTTTACACATGAACAAAAGCAACAGAAATATTTTTTTTTGGTGGTGTCCAGGCAAAGGTAATTTAATAGGGCATTGTGCATTGTACATGAAAGGCTTTTTCTCCTTCCTGTCCTCCCTGGTGGAAGTATTAGAGAGAAACTCTCCTTTTCCCTCCTCTCATTAAATCCATCTCCATGGGAAAAGGAGTAAAAAAAAAATGCAGATGAATAAAATAACGTGTCTTATTATACACTTAGGAATCTCTATTGGATGGAATTAATGTGTTAAATGGCTTGCTGATATTATTGTTATTGCTGATATTATTATCTCCATTTTTAAAAAGAGGAAACTTAGTCATAAGTTGGTTAAATAACTTGCTATGGTTATACAGTTCAAAAGTGGTAGAGTCACCATTTGAACCAATATTCTGCTTCTCTGTGATTATAATGGTATCTACTACATGAAATTGTTATGAAAATGAAGTGAATCTGGGAGTATATTTCTCAACAGGGTTTAACTAATGTTAGATAATCTGATTAATGGTTTGGGATAAGTGGCCACACCCACCTTATTGGGATGGAGTTTTTCATCCAGAAAGAAGAAAAGACATTGGACTTGTGGCTCCATTTTAGTTTATTCTAATTGGCTCTGGTACCAAGATAGCAATTAATGTCATAGTCAGGGATCCACCTCTCCTCAAGAGGTCCTTACTGCACCATTGCTCAGATGTTTCTGGGTCCAGTGATGTTCAAATCCATGTCCAGAACTAAATAGTTTTCTGCACTTTCCAAAATTCTGTGGAGGTAGCAAATGGAGACTGCTGATGCTGCTTTGGGGCCTCTGAACCCCAGAGAACTTTACATCTTACAAAGTTTCTCTATTTTGGTGAGCAGGGAAGAATGTCCTTGCACAGAATTTTCACCTTGAGGCCCAGATAGTGGAGAGAAATGAACCATGAGTTCATTTCTCTCATCTCATCACACTTTCTTTTCCTTTTCACCAACAACTCTCTTTGATGAAGTGGAGACAGACCTGTATCAGAAGAGAAGAACTCAAAAACAACAGAATTTCAGATCTTTATTCTGCTAATCCTAGAAACCCTTTCATGCTCACTCCTCTTCCAAAGATTTAATAGTAGGAAACTATCCTACAGCATTCTATGTAAGTTTATTTCTATCAAAAAAGGTCCTATGAAGTCTTAGATCAAATGAGAGGAAGTGGGGCTCAAAAGGACTTGTTGAAGGGCTAGACATATGATTATTAGTTCTTGTTAAACCCCAGCTTTGCCACTAAAATTTCTTACTGGCTTTGGTGAAGATACATATATTCTCTGTTTCAGTTTGGGATTTCACTTATGTCATTATGATATAATTTATTATTTTTACCAGTTCCAAGACAGTCTTAGGACCTTAGAACACTTCAAATACTCCTACCCCTTTTTTTAATGTTATTAATAGACCAGAGGCCTGGTGCATGGATTCGTGCACTGGTGGGGTCCCTTGGCCCAGCCTGTGGGGATCAGGCTGAAATCAGCTCTCTGACATTCCCCGAGGGGTCCTGGATTGTGAGAGGGCACAGGCCAGGCCGAGGGACCCCCACCAGTGAACAATTGGGGCCAGGGAGGGACTTTGGGAGGGCTCCAGGGCATGTCTGTCCTGTCTTGTCCAGTCCTGATGAGCCAGACGCCAGCAGCAAGCTAACCTACCTATTGGAGCATCTTCCCCCTGGTGGTCAGTGCGTGTCATAGCGACTGGTCAAATGAACAGTCGGACACTTAGCATATTAGGCTTTTATTATATAGGATGGGAAAAATGGAATAGTAAAGATATGGATTAATCCGGGGAAAGAGAAGCAAGGAGAGACTATCAAAGAATATATAATAGGTGGGACAAATAGAATTCAAATAATAAGAGGCTAGATATTAGCCCAAATATATATGTAATGACATTAAAAGTAATGTGCCTATTTTTCAAATGGGGTTAAAGTTGCTTACAAGAGCCATACCTTAAAAATAACAATACTGTATGATGGAAAATAAAAAATGGGAAGATATATACCATACAACAATAACCAAAAGAAAGTAAAATGTAACTATACAAGTGTTTAACAAGGTAGATTTTTTAAAAATATATTTTATTGATTTTTTACAGAGAGGAAGGGAGAGAGATAGAGAGTTAGAAACATCGATGAGAGAGAAACATCGATCAGCTGCCTCCTGCACATCTCCTACTGGGGATGTGCCCGCAACCCAGGTACACGCCCTTGACCGGAATCGAACCTGGGACCCCTCAGTCCGCAAGCCGACGCTCTATCCACTGAGCCAAACCAGTTTCGGCAACAAGGTAGATTTTAAGATAAGAAGCATTACTACAGATTAAGAGAGGCATTTAATGTTGATAAAATTTTAATATATCAGTAAGATAAATTTCTAAATTCATATGCACCTAATAACATACTGTCAAAATATATAAAGAAATAAATAACATAACCAAAAATAGACAAATCTACAGTTAGAGGAAAAAGACTTTAATATACTTCGTAAATTAATAAAATAAGCAAATAAAAAATTAGTGATGATATCAACAATTTTTAATTTGAATAGATGGCAGTTCTTCTCTCACCTTAACCAATATGGAAAGTCTTCATAGTATTTTGACCTGAATAGGGTGGCTAAAATGTAAATCTGGGGATGTTTTTATGGAAGAAATATTTTTGCAATAAATTTTGGGATTTCCCATTTAAACTAACCAATCCATTGAAGTTGTCCTTGATATAACCTTTTAGCTATGTAGTTATGCTTTTAATTTTTACATTTGTTGATATTTTTTTCTGTGACTATCACAAATTATATTTTAATAAGTTAAACATTCATTCACAGACTCTATTCTTAAGCAGATTGAGAGACATATTATTTTCACAGCTCACATATCAACCTGACGATTTGCCTTCAGTATTCTGACATGCTATCCTAGGTGATTTCCAAGACAGTTATTGATAAAGTTGCTATTATTAGCTGTGTAGGACAGAAATAACCAGGGCCTAGGTTAGAGGGTTCACCTCTGATGTGCCTTCTAATTTAAAAATAATCCTTATTTAAAAAAATTATTCATAAATTATAGAAAGACTGCTATGTGAGTAGATCTCCCCACTGAGGTTAGAATAATCAATATCTTCATAGATGATAGATGCCAGGTCTACACCAACACTTCTGTCACATATTTCTGATAAGCTGGATATGTAAAAATCAGACAATGAAGAGTTTGTCAAGCATGATGAAGTAAAAGGGAGAGCAGGAAAAATAATACAAAAAATATTCTGAAGTGCAACCTGAATAAGTCATATAAAATATTAGGTAAATGAATGTTTAGGTGATTTGTTAATAAAACAAATGTTATGAAAATAGTAAATGAACAACTGGTATTTGGGAAACCTACCATTGATGTGTTGTGTACATGCTATGTCTGTGATTTTTGTGTGTGTTATATGTATTTTCTCTGTGGTGTATATTATATATTTTGTGTGTGTGCTGCTTGTCTATGTAGTAACATGTATTTTGCATGTATGGTATGATCACTAAGTATATGTATTGGGTATGTTTGTGTTACATGCATTTGTGTGTTGTGTGTATAAAGCATTATATGTGAGTTTTATATGTATTTTGTGTATGTAGTATATTGTGTGTGTGTGTGTGTGTGTGTATCTGTGTGCCAGGGGAGCTGGATCAAATAGGAACTTAAGAGACATTATATAAGAAAATGTTGACACTCTGGACACATCTCAAACATTAAATTGCATGTATATCCATGGAAATTGCAAATAGCATTAATAATAAGATTTAGCATGAAGGATGAGATTTTAAATGCATTGTGCATCAGTGTGATGTGTGGGAGAGCATACATGTGTGCATTCCCACATACACTAAATGCTGGGAGCCTGAACGCACAGAATGAGCCATTTTACAAGGATCATTAATCTCATGGGTTCCTCTCGGCTTCCTTTTGCATGAGTCTGGTTTCCTGAGCTGGATAAAATTGTGGTAGATGTGGATTTCTGACAATAAATTAATAGTCTTTGATCTCTGACCTATCTGTTGTAGATGAGGGAATCAAGAGTAACAGTTCTCTCCAATGCTTTCTTCACATTATGATAATAATTTACCATTGAATGATAAACAGTCATTTATATATTTTCCCTAAAATCCTGGGAGAATAGGTAGTCATCCTCAAAACACTTGAGAGGAAATATAGTACAGTTAATTTTATTCAACAAAGAAACTGAGGCTCAGAAAGATTAAGGAGCGTGACTTTAAATGTGACTTAAAAACATCTGACTTGAAGTGGCAAAGCTGAGATTAGAAACCACATTTTATGGTTCCTAACAAAGTGCTAGAAATACGATAATATTAACCATGTTTCCCATCCTGGACACATTTTCATTAACAGTTTAGAATATCTGATAACAAGGAATGTTATTTTTTAAAAAATACATTTTTATTGATTTCAGAGAGGAAGGGAGAGGGAGAGATAGGAGCATCAATGATGAGAAAGAATCATTGATTTGTTGCCTCCTGAACACCCCCCACTGAGGATTGAACCCACAACTTGGGCATGTGTCGTGACCTCCTGGTTCATAGGTCAACGCTCAACTACTGAGCCACACCAGCTGGGCAGGAATGTCCTTTAAATCATCCTTGAAAGAGTTCAAGCACTCTGTACATTAATTCTTCATTCTCTGGCAGATATAAGACCTGGAAGGAAAATACTCTGAGTAAAATGCTAGGTACACAATGCTCTCTCTCATCGTGGTTCAAACCTTTATGGTTTAGTCCAACATATATATCCCACGACATGGTTTTCTTGCCTTTAGTCATACTATTTTTTTTTTCTGCTGCATCATTCCCAGCACTTCTAGGAGTATCTTTCAAAAATGCAAATAAGATTACCTGTATTCTTATTAAATTGTCCCCACTGTCCAGCAAGATATCTAGTTAATTAGCAGGCCTCTCTTTAAAAAAATAAAAATAAAAAATAATATATATATATATATATATATATAATATATACACACACACATATATATATGTGTATATATATGTGTGTGTGTATATATTATATATATATGTATATATATATATATATATTATTGATTTCAGAAAGGAAGGGAGAGGGGGAGAGAAAGACATCAATAATAAGAGAGAACCACTGATTGGCTGCCTCCTGCACTCCCCACAGTGGGAATCGAGCCCACAACCCAGGCATGTGCCCTGACCAGGAATCATACCTTGACCTCCTGGTTCATAGATTGGTGCTCAAACACTGAGCCACGCCTGCTGGGCAGCAGGCCTCTCTTAAGGAGCATGGAGATCACCAATCTTTCCATATTCATTGCTGACTATGTGCCACTCCCATACTATACCTCAGCCATACTAAATCAAAACTGAGCATTCACACCTTTATAACTTTTTCACAATTTCTAGTTCCCAAAGTGTTATGACTCCTATTGTATACCTGAAGAAATTTTCACTATGCTCCTAAATTAAGAATTCTGCACCCCCTTCTACACTCTACACACATCATGCTTCCCAAAAAATTATATCACACATTTACTTACATGTATATTTCCTCCAACTAATTTCAGAGCTCTTTGAAGGTAGGAACCTAATCAGATACATTTCTGTATCTCTACTGTCTCACACAGGCAAGGCATACGGTAAGTGGTCAATGAATAACAGACCAGATGTTGTTGACTTTCAGAGATTGGCAAGATATGATTCACAGACCAAATACAGCCCACTGCACGTTCTGACAAAGTTTTATTGGAACACAGCTCTGCCCATTCATTTATGTAATGTCTATGGCTGTTTTCATGCTACAGTGATAGAGTTGGGTAGCTGCAACAGAGATGATATAGCCTATAAAGACAAAAGTATTTACTATCTGGCCCTTTACAGAAAAAATTTTCCAACCCCTGGATTAGATAATCTCTATGACCTTAAAGTACTGCTTTTATTCTATAACTTACAACATTATGGGCATTAAGAAAGAAAACAAACATAAAAAGCAAGAAACATATTTAGAATTTATTGCATTTTACCCACCAAAGTATCAGAAATTTTGAATTAATCACGTTTACTTTCCATTTTCCTGCAGAAAAATCTGTCATCTCAATAGTGTATAGTTTAAATAGCAAAGGACTAACTTGCCAGCTAAATATGGATAAATGTTTAATCATGAAAACTACACAATATATTTTTGACTCAAAAATATTTAAGGAATAATGGCTATATAAGTTTTCAAAAAATATAAATGAATAATTAATTAACTTTAAGCCACATTTAGATAAAGAATTGATCAAATACCTGGATAAATTCCAGTCTCATCAGCGAGAGAATGTATTTTTGTGATTTAAAGGTATTTAACTAAATAATAAACTTATATTTTGTTCTGGAGACCAAATTTAGTTTTTGAAAAATGACTGATAATTTTGTAAAGTGACATTCTCTTTTCTTCTTATTTTCTTTAGTAAGAGAAATATTCATATTTTGATATCTCAGATTTTCTTTGAACAACAATCTTGGTTTTATTATTATCAAATAAAATATATCTCAACCATAGCCTTATTCAGAAAATGCATACCTCCTTCAAGGGCTTAATCATATTGAATGATACCATCTTAAGTATTTCTTTGCATTGGAATGGAGAGGAGGGTTCTAGAAGTATAAGGGAGATCAGTCCATTATTTCCTTGGTTTTGTAATAATACACCTTTTACTATTGTATTAAACGCTGATACTGTTTCCTAAAATTCATAACCCTCCCCTCTGTGTCAGCTACCAAAAACATGTTGAATGGTATTTATTTAATGAAGATAAGTTTAACATGCATTATCTTTGATAATTTTCCTTGAGCTAATTGGAAGTGTGCTATGTTATCATAAAACTAGGGTTAGGAGTCATTTCAGAGATGAACCTGTAGTATCATCACTCACTGTAACTGCCTCTAATTTAAATATGTTCTTGAATAAAAAATATATTCCCTATCATTAAGCCCAAATAGGTGCTTTCCTTATACTCATCTGATAAGTAGGAAACAATAATTAAAATGATGCTAAAAACAATAATAGGAAATAAAATTCAAACCCAAAAGCATTTCAATGTGTTACCTTCACAGTGCTAAAATGTATCATCAAATGGTAAACATAAATAAGTGAGATATGAGTATGTTTATGTTCCACACAATATAATGAAATTATACAGAGATAGGAGGAATACCTGAAGGTAGTTATCATTTATTCTGAAATTTATCCTGTTTTCCCTTCATAATTAAATATTTAACAAAATAAAAAGATAAGATTTTTTCCAGAATATATGTGCCAATATAGACTTCTCACAGTATTGAGTATAGTCTAGTCCATCCTCTTATTAGAATTGAATATTGCTATTAAAATAATCTTTACCATATATTGCCTGTATAAAATCAGAATTTATTTCCACAAAGGTTTAGTTTTGAGAAGAAATGCTTATTATAATTTAGTACAATACTTAAAATGAATTGGCACATTGAGTAAGGAGGTCTTAGATATTGCAATTTTCTTCTTCAGAGAACTTTTTTCCGTGGCATCTGATATTCAAAATCATGTTGGTTAAAAGGGGGGAAGGGAGGTCTTTTAATAGCTAACTTCATGTCCCAAGTAACCAAACTTTTCCACTCTTGGAGTTAAGTTCTGACAGGATATTTAAAAAGACAAAGGGCCTTGGCTGGTTTGGCTCAGTGGATAGAGTGTTGGCCTGCAGACTGAAGGGTCCTGGGTTCGATTCCAGTCAAGGGCACATGCCCAGGTTGTGCAGCCTTGATCCCCAGTAGGGGTCGTGCAGAGGCAGCCAATTAATGATTCTCTTTCATCATTGATGTTTCTCTCTCTCTCTCCCTCTCCCTTCCTCTCTGAAATCAATAAAAAATATATATATTTTTAAAAGACAGAGGTATTCACATATCCCAGATCCAAAACATTTATTTAAAAAAATGTTAGTGCTTGATTTGTAGACTTTCTTTGAGAAGTTTTTGATGCAAAGTAACTTCTAATAAAGTTAGGCTGGCTACAAATTTATTTGATCAAGACCAAAAAAAGTGTCTCTTATCCACTTGTTCATACTATTTTCTGTGAAACAAAGAACTTCCTTTGAGTTTGATGTAAAATAAATGCAAAAATATACATACACACAAATACCAGTTCTCAGATGAAAAATTGTATTAATTAGTTAGTAAGCCTTAATGACATATCAGTGGAAATTAATTGTGGTAATTGCTTTTTACATGTATTTCCTTTCTAAGACTGTACCTTAGGTACCTTAGGTACAGTCTTAAGGTACAGTCTTAGGAAGGAAATACATGTAAAAAGCAATATCCACAATTAATTTCCACTGATATGTCATTAAGGCTTATAATCGATGTTTCAGATGAGTATAACTTTTATATTTCCCCTTTATTTTTCCTACAGGTTTCGTTTATTTAAAAGATGCAGCATCTTTTAAAAGATACATTTTGTTTCAGTTGCAATAAGACTTTGATATAATTCCTTTTTTCTGTGAATTTGCTCTCATAATGGTACCTCCTATATGTTCCGGTTCTCAGACACAAACCATTCAAACTATCTTTGGCTATCTTAAGAAGTAAAACACCAAAATTAAAAGAGGTGTGTAGAAACTATATTAGGACTCAGAGAATTAGTAAAAGACCAGAGAACCAAAATGTAAAAATATGCAGGAAACAGGGACAGTTACCCAGGCCAGAACCTAGCTAAGTTCTCACCACAGATGCATCTGATGAGGTGTTGTCATTGGAACCACTGCTCTCATTGATGCTGCCATTACCACCAGGTGCCAACACCACTGCCATGGCAGTGTCTGACCACCCACCCTTTCTGTATCTTTGCATCACACCCATGATTCTAGATTCATTCTCATTGTCCATGTTTAAGTTATGTGTTCATCTTCTGGCTTTAAGTGTCAGGAGAGAGAGGCTATCATGGAAGGTTTGTCTGGTCAATACCTAACCCCCAAGACCATGCATGAAGCAGTAGAGGTCCAACTTCCTATCAGGCAACTAGGGGAAGTTGAGGAATGGTGTACTTGTACATTCATTAACAAGGAAAACTATACATCTCATATTAAATTGGGTTATATGAATATCTTCTATGAGAATTTGCAAAAGACTGACAGTAAAATCTAAATATGAAAGCTAAAATCAACCCCTAAAATCATAAATGCAAATGCTCATGGCAATTAACACTTATTTCAGAAGAAGGGCCCATTTTCTTAAAAAGAAATTTTAGTTCAGAAAAGAGGTTTGCTATTGCAGATAGTTTTAATATATATGAGCAGCATTGCCTCCCTCATGCCTACCCTCTAGCACCAAGAAAAGTAAGATAGACTCGCACAAGATTTATGACAGTTGAGTTTAAATGTACAAATGAGACATCTGACCCAGTCAGCAATGATGCCCATTAGTTGTTTTATTTAATATTTCAGGAGAGTAATATCTGGAACATTAAATAAATAAATGGAAAAGATCTTATGAAACTATGAATTCTAAAGAACCTGACCAACCTCCTGTGACCTCTTTGAACCAAAGCCACATATAAAAAAATTAATGGGACAAAGAAAAGAACTTGACAAAGAAATTGAAAAGGAAGGGAAATTACTACATGTAACCACAACTGGGGACAGATTGTATCACAGGGTTATTAGAATTTGGAGGAAAACATTATTATTTTTTAAATTGAATTGGATTATTTATTACAGCTCTAAAAAGTATTGAACATGAGAAAGATCCCTAGCAAATATTAGATTATACCAGGAAATAATGTATATGAGAGGAGTGTCTCAGAGATAAATCTCTATATAAACATTACAAATATTAAATTTTTCTTCTTGTAGCTCCAATCTGATAAGAACCGCTCTTATATTTTATAAAGAGCAAGTACTGTAATTTTGCTTTCTTACCTTTGTAGATAGGAGCAGTAATGTTTTCTAGAACTGAACAGTGGCAGACTCCATGAGTCTGGCCCAGTTGGTGACCACTGTGAGGTAATTTGAATACCAGAATAGAAGAACTCTCCTGAGGGCAAGTGTGGCTTTTGTATTTAATTGCAGGGTTTCAGCTAATTAACTCCTTGCATCCCTATTTTCACCTTTTAAAATCCTATTCAGCCAATTCAGCCAAATTTCACCTCTTCTAGGAAGCCTTGCTGAATGCCCTAAATGAAATTTTCTACCCATATCCCAGCCTACCCCATACTTTCTGATATAAGTGTATCATTGTAGTTTTGTATTTTCATCTTGCATGATAAAGTATTATCAGTATCTGTCTTCTCTATTGGATTATAATTTCTTTGAAGGCAAGTATTACACACACACACACACACACATACACACACAGGAATAGCAGGCTTCATCTTCATGTAAAGTCTAGGTGTTCTTTAAATTGTTCTTTACATTGTTTTTCTTCCCTCCTTGTCCTTTCCACCACTGAAAAAGCCCAAATTGCTTTGCAGGTCATAGTAAATACGTAATCCCGGTCTAAGCTTCTGCATGGTCCACAAGGATCCAAGAAGTCAAATAGATTTACTTCCTGCCATTCCTTGGATATTGGTGATATAAATTGTAGCCCCACTGCTTGCATCCCGAGTGTGTGGAAAATGCAATCTATTATGAAAACCTGGGCACAGTTTTACTTCTGCTGAAGCAAGTCAAGTCTCTTGAGAGTATTGGAGAAAAAAGAGGGAGAGCATTTAAACTTGGTATCAGGGAGTCTTATAAAACGAGAGGTCTTTTAAATGAGAAGGGACAAGTTCATGAAAGCAAAACACTTTAAGCCACCTGGCTCCAAACACTCTGGGATGAACATATATCTGGATAGAAAATCCAGGTGGCCTCCAAATCTTTTGTCTTAGAATTCTGTTTTTATGCCCTAAAGAACTGTAAAAGCTTTTATAATACTCAAACCAAATAAAACTACTCTTGCCACCATTGTATTTAAAATTCATGGAAGAAAAAGAATGCAATGAGTGTATTCTGCTTGTTTGCTAACAAGCACAACTGGCATTGCCCAATTAACTAAAAAACCTGGAAGAGAAAGTCATTTCCCTCTTTAATGCTGTTAGATATATTTCTAAGTGTGAATAATTGGAAAATTTTAACACTGAAAGTATCCTATGAATTTTTGGTAGTAATTATGGTGTGAAGGTCTGACCTTTTCAGCATTCTTATATGCTCTGCCTTGAGTTTCTTGAAGGTTAACGCTGTACATCACGGTATCATGAAGCACTGCTGGAAGATTTGAGGGCAGAATTTGTGCATGGGTATTTCTCCTTCTCCCAGATTTAAAGGCTTTCAGTGAGTTTTTCTTCGGATGCTGGTCTCAACTGACTATATCTACTGGCAGGGAATGAAGTATATGTTGTTTACATACTATTCCAGAGACAGACCCTAGAAGAAGATGCTGAGAGCAGCTTCCTGTATGGACCAATCTTTCTGCACCTTCCATATGCTCATTCAGAGGTATTTGGGACCAGGTTTAGGGGCCAGTGTCTTATCCCTGCCTCCCACCCAGTGGACATATTTGAGAAAACTGGTGGTCTGGAAACATTTGGAAAAAATCATTCCAATATTAAAGCAAGTCTAACTTTGCATTTTGTGTTTGTCAATGTAATAAATCTGTAAATCCAAAGCTGGAAATACGCCTAGTATTTAGACAGAGAACAAAGTTGGGCATATGCATCTAATTAAGCTAAAATACTACCCACAGTTATGTCTGGAATTTGTTCTTTTTAAAGAATGAGTAGGGGGAAATTTTAATTAATATTTTGAATCCTCACTAAGGCAGATTTTTCATCAGATGTTTAGAAAATGACCTTATGTATAATTTTGCACAGAAAAATTGTTACGGGGTGATAGTATTTATGGGAGGGGGTATGGAAAAATTTAAGATATATATTAAAGTTTAAAACTGCATAAATAAGTTTTATTATAAAGAATTCTAAAGATTAGATCCCTCTTACTGATTTAACTTCAAAAATGGGTAGGGTGGAGTACAGCTACACTTCATGAAGCATTTCATATTAATTTGTTGCTTAGCCTTATAGTATATGGAGGAGTCAATTCGATTTCACAAATCATGGAGGCAGATTAGTTAAATGAGTCCATACTGACCTAGCAGTCAGGCCTTTTGAGGTTCACCTGTAACTAGTTTCTGTCCTCCTTGTGGTTGTATTGTATTCAGATGGTAAGGAGCCCTGTCTGAATGCAGCCAGGACTGTTCTTTTTTCTTTTAATGTGCCTTCCATGAAAGACTATTTCAACGACCAGATATGTGCCCACTGAATTGCTTTGAGGTTTATGCTTTATAGACTGTATGGAATTGTGGGGAGAGCAGTCTCTATTGACTTGAGTTAGCAAAACCAGCATTTTAATTCAAATAGAGAAGTCACCTGGGAAACTGGCAAACTTGGAATGCAGCCCTTTACCCCAACCTTCTTTTCTTTCTTCTCTCTGCCTCCCTATATATTAACAAATAATCGATGTACACTTAAAGCTTACTGCCTCTTTTAATTGGAAGCAGTGTGTGACCCTGATTTGGTGATGGATTGAAAATGGAGGAATGATTTAGGATTTGTTTGTTTGTTTGTTTTTATTTAATGGAGAGGACTTGGGAGAGGCCTTTATATCTACAACACTAAGATAATTAAACCTCTAAAAATTGTCATGGAAAACATTTTCTCAAAGTGCCTTCACAAAACAGCAGACTTATTTTAACAAATGTTAAATTGTAATTAACAACAACACCAAAACAAAACACTATAGTGTTTTTTGTTGTTTTGTATTTTATGGTGTTTAGGGGGGAAAAGACATAAAAATAACTGAAGAAAACATGATGGATCTATAGCAGGAGGAAGAAATTACATAACTTGAAACATATGGGCTTGTTAAACTCTTTCTCCTTAGCTCACTCATCACTCAGGAAGCTCCCTCAGTCTCAACCTGAAATTGACCATTTCAGGAACAGCAAACCTCAGCCTTCTCCAGAGGGTCCAATCTGAGTTGTGGTCACACTTTTACTACCAGTAATTTTAAATCTTCTTGGAAACATTACCTTTCTAATTTACTGTAAGTTTTGATAGGTCTGTGAAACCACACTTGAGATGTTGATAAACAAGATAGATATGTAGAGCATGGATTGAGAGGAAAACAGAGCACTAAATAAAACTAAAAAAATCTCTAGTATAAACCTGGAAATCATCTGACTTCAAGTTGCTTCATGAATTGCAGTGCAGCAGAAGGTCAATCTATATTTGATTTTATTTTTTATGTTTACCTGTGGACCTTTCAGCAAGTTATACTAGGACCCGATACCACAGGAAAGTCATAAACAGTGACACTCAAGAGAACATAGGATTTCCTCGTATTCACCCCTCAGAAATGCAGGGCCCAAGGGAGCCATGCAGAGAGAGCTAGTAGGCAAAGTGAAAGCATTTGTCAAAGTATTTTTCTTCCTAAATAAGGTTTTGTCTCATTATCTTCTCTAAGAAGTTGGAATGGTGCTGATTTCCTAGGGCTGTGACTTTCTAAAGCAAAGGATGCCCTACATCAGGACAATGCTTAGTGTCCCTGTGATTGATTTTATTAGAAAGTCTAGGTTTAAGAGCGCTCAAAATCTTAACAGGAGTTTGTTAACATTTATTGAGGGGCAAGTCAATAAGCTTGGAAAATGTGGAGATGTTATGGGACAGTATGGCAGCCACTGGCATTGGTTTGCTTTTCCACATAGGAGATTAACACTACAAGATGTTTTATTAAAATGTAAGAAAAACAAATAAGAGATGGATCCTTCTTGACTATAGAACTGTAAAAGGGGGAAATTTACAAAACTCCAATTTCAATATATAGTTACCAACATTTATTGAGACTTTCAACTAAAAGTGGTAGGTTGAACACATATTCCTCATGGCATAGATAGATACTAATCTCATAGAAATCTAGTATGTGTTTTTTGCTATATTATTTAACCCTGAGAATGAAACCTTTAAAGACTAAGTCTGAGGAATTGATAGGAGTTTATCAATATAGTGGAATTTAATCAATTACATTTTTTTTCTCACACTGAACTTGATTGTTCCTGTATTTTGATTCATTCACACAACGCATGTATTGAATACTCACCACATGAGGAATGCTATTCTAAGTACTAATTATGGTCTAATTGGTAAATTTTATTACTTAGAGGAGAGTGAAATAACTGTTTATTGAATACCCCCTCTTTTCTAGACACATGCTATGTTATCTGATTTAATCTGTATGAATGGCTAGCTGTAAAGTAGGTATTATTATCTCTGGTTTAAAAATAAGAAAACATTTCTTCCAAAGATGTTAACTTGCCTAAAGTCTCAGAGCTAGTAAGAGGTGAAATAGGGATATTTATCTAATTGTGCCTGATATACATTTTAATTATCTCATGCTGATGCAATGCTAGGTTTTATGAGTTTTAAAAGGTTAATATGTAACAATGTGAATATAGTTAACACTACTCAACTGCCCATTTAAAAATGGTTAAGATGGTAGAAAACTGATCAAATTGTGTATTTACATATGTGCAGTATATTGGATATGAATTACACTTTAGAAAATTTTTTTAAAAGGTAAATATAGTATATCATTGTTTTCTTTTCAAAGTCTCCATATTTAATTTAGTTCCTGGGTCTTATATGTAGATAATTTAAGAACTACTTGGGAAACAATTAGATTATTTTAGAGGCAAACAACAAAACACACAAACTTCAGAGGTGCAGCATAGTGATAATTTTGTGCATTAATTTTGTATAATTACTTTGCAAATGAATAACTTAACACAGATTTTGGCCATTACTCACCAAAAGATCTTAAGATGATGATGATAATGATCCATAAAGATGATATAGAAGTTCTTGAAAAGAAGTAGGCCATTAGGGATTGAAAGAATGAAAACAAAGAATAGGATGGATGTTTTTAAATTGAGGATAGAGTAAATTACTCTCTGGGGAAATGACATCACTGGAATAAGATTACCCAAATGATTAAAGGGTTGGAAAATGTCCCATTGAGAAAAGTCTAAATGATCTGAGATAGCTTAATGTAAAGAATGGAAACAATGAAATTATATATTAGTGAGTAGTTTTTGAGTTTATAAAGGGGTATTTTTTAGAGGAATTTTCTGTCTTAATGAGGTTTGCACATAAAAAATTAACTGATGATATAGCAAAGAATGTATTTGTTAAATATGATGGGGATTATTAAAAACTGACTTAACTTACCAAGCAATGTTTCAGGCTGTCTTCAAAGGAGACTATTGCTTTTTCAGCCATCTGAAATGGTGTCTATGTGATACTATAGAACACCAACTGATGGGAAATAAAGAAGGGTTCCCCAGATACCCTTCCAAGTTTCTAATTTAAGGTTCAATATGAACCTTCACTTTGCTTCCTTTTTCAGAACTCTGCAACTGATGACCCAAGCACTATTGTGTAAGTTACCAGATTTAGATGAGACTGCCGGTGGTCCTCTAAGCCTTCACTGCTCCCAGCGTGGTCCGTGGGCAGCAGTCAGCATCACCTGGGAGCTTAGCTTATTAGGTAGGCAGGATGGTAGACCCACTGCAGGTTTCTTGAGTCAGAGTCTGTCCCTTAAAAAGATCCCTAAGTGATGCATATGTACACTGAGGTTTGAGAAACACTGGTCTAGTCTGTTTTCTCTGTCCCTAGAATGGAACAGTCCTTGTCTTTTTCCTGAGCATATTTCTTCCCAAATTGTTTCCTACACTGCGGTGAAAAAGAAGGAATTCTTACCATTTGCAACAGCATGGATGGAACTGGAGAGCATTATGCTAAGTGAAATAAGCCAGTCAGAGAAAGATAAATATCATATGATCTCACTTATTTGTGGAATATAATGAACAACATAAACTGATGAACAAAAACAGCTCCAGAGACAGAGAAGCATCGATCAGACTGTCAAACCTCAGAGGGAAGGTAGGGGAGGGTGGGGGTAAGGGGGAGAGATCAACCAAAGGACTTGTATGCATGCATATAAGTCTAACATGAGTGGAGGGATGGGTGGTAATGGGGGGATAAGGACACATATGTAATACCTTAATCAATAAAGAAAAAGAAGGCACATTGTTCCAAAAGATAACATAGGAGAAAAAAAAAATCTCACCTGACTCAAATGATTATATTTTATTTGAGAAGTTATTCTCCAGAGAATCGCAAAAGGCTTTACACAATCAAAAAGGGCAGTATAACATTGTGAACTAATTGAAGTTTGGTTTAATATTTTCTATTAATAGAAAACTAAAGACGAAGTTTGTCTCTTCCTCTCTCTCTCATTAGATATGCGTGCGTGCCCATGTGTGCATAGATGTGTGTTTGTTCAACTAAAAACCTTAAGAAATTTTATTGTGTTAACTTCAGCATCTTTACTTGAATCATGATGGAAAGGGAGCTTTTAGGTTTTGAAGACAGTAGAAATTAAATCTAAGAAGTAAAGCTTTGTAAAATATGGTGCAAATCAACCACAAACAATTCAAAGGACACCACTGCTAAGACAACACGGAAGTGGGAGAAACAACTGCACAGCACTGCAGAGTACAATGAAGTTAGCTATGTGAGGAGGGCAGGGAGCTTCACAGTGATTATTTGGGTTTTAAGCTCTGGTGAGGAAAACACAAGATGCCTTTTGATTTTCATTTTTTCAATCAGCCTTCCCAAATTTATGAAAAATTATTTTAAGCTTTTGCATATCCTACCTCTTTACATGATCTATAAAATAATATCACTTAGGTGACATTATACTCTGCTCTCTCTCCCCGCTTACTTGCCTCAGTGACCTTGAAAAGTGAGAAGGATTTGGGATGAAATAAAATGAAATACTTGATGGTAAACATCATTCTAAAGACAGCAGTTAAAATATGGAGCATTCTCCCTAAACTAACTTAGGAAATGATTACCACTAGAGTGGCCAAGTTCACCCAAACTCATTTAGGCCAACTGTTTTTTCTGAATGAAGCATGAACTCCCTAAAAGGGGAAACCAGTTACAATTTTATTTTTTATTTTTATTGAATTTATTGGGGTGACATTGATTATAAAACTGGTTATAAAATTCAGTTGTATAGTTCTCTAATACATCATCTATATATTGTATTGTGTGTTCATCACCCCATTTATCCTTCTCCCTTTACCCTCCTTCACCTTTCCCATCCCCCTTTCCCTCTGGTAATCTCCATACTATTGTCTGTGTCTCCGAGTTTTTCTCTTTGCTTAATCCCTTCATCTTTTTCAAGCAGCCCCTCAACTCCCTCCCTTCTGACAGCAGCTGTCAGTCTGTTCTCTGTATCCATGAGTTTGTTTCTATTTTGTTAGTTCATTTGTTCATTAGATTCCACATATAAGTGAAATCATATGGTACTTGTCTTTCTCTGACTGGCTTATTTCACTTAATATAATACTCTCCAGGTCCATTCATGCTGTTGCAAAAGGTAAGATTTCCTTCTTTTGGGGCCAAGTAGTATTTCGTTGTATAAATGTACCACAGCTTTTTAAAGCCTGTTGCAATGTTTAAAGTGCTTACAATTTTCATTAAGTACTAAGGCTTTATTCTAAAGCATTTCTGTTTCTACAAGTGACCTTTTTTTCCAGTTTATAAACTAACAGATAAGAAATGCCTCCCATACGATGCTATACTTCTGCAGTAATTAGTGAGGTTTCTGGATGAATTATGCCGTTTAACATCTGTTATTAGCTATAACCACATTTATTGCCTCATAACAATATCATTACAAAGGAAAGCTGTGCAGATTGGGAAGCATTTCTTTGTAAACCCTAATAAGTGTGCAGTATGTGTGTAAATGTTTACTTTTCCATAATTCTCTCACTGTTTAATTGTGATTCTCCTTTCAGCCATCTTAATTAGGCTGAATTTCCAGCCCTTTAACATTTATATATTTAAGTTTAATGCTCTGTTGATAAAATTTTCTTGCTTTTAATCTACACTACATGTTCAAGAAGGTCTGTCTGTGCAACATCAGAGCTTTAAACAGGAGTTAGGTAAAAGGAAGGCTAGCAATGCAATTGAAATCTTTCCTGAGGGCACTGTGGCCATTGTAGATTCCATTGACCTGACAAATTTTTTAAATAATTATTCTAGCTCAGCCTTCATGTGGTTGAACAGTGGTTGAACATCAACCTATGAACCAGGAGGTCATGGTTTGATACCCTTTCAGGGCACATGCCTGGGTTGTAGGCTCAATACCCAATGGGGGCGTGCAGGAGGCAGCCAATCAGTGATTCTCTCTCATTAATGTTTCTCTCTCTCTCTCTCTCTCTCTCTCTCTCTCTCTCTCTCTCTCTCTCCCTCTCTCTCCATCCCTCTCTCCTTTCCTCTCTGAAATCAGTAAAAATATATATTTTTTAAAAAATAATTATTCTACTAGTCATAACTGAGAAATGTAGTAAGCTTAATTTTTAAAAATTTA
The DNA here is from genome assembly GCF_963259705.1 of Myotis daubentonii. Taxonomy (NCBI): domain Eukaryota; kingdom Metazoa; phylum Chordata; class Mammalia; order Chiroptera; family Vespertilionidae; genus Myotis; species Myotis daubentonii. Next base: position 47,423,074 of record NC_081850.1, read on the forward strand.
TCTTTATTGTTGAAAGTATTACAGATGTCTCCTTTGTGTGTTTTTTCCCCATTGAACCCCTTTATCCCACACTGTCCCTCCTAGTTCTTCACCACACTATTGTCTGTGTCCATGGGCTATGCATATAAGTTCCCCAGTTAATCACTCCCCAACCCTGCACCCACCTTCCCTCTGAAATTCGTCAGTCTGTTCCATGCTTCTACGTCTCTAGATCTATTTTGTTCATCAGTTGTTGTTGTTTTTTTGTTCATTAGATTCCACAAATGAGTGAGATCATGTGATACGTATCTCTGTCTGGCTTATTTCATTTAGCATAATATTCTTCAGATCCATCCATGCAAATGGTAAGAGCCATATTCTTTATTGTCCTTGTGTAGTGTCTTTAGGTAGAAAAGAAATGATGGAAGGTGGGCGGGATGGAGCTTCAGCACTGGGCTAGGATGAAACAGAAGCAAGTAATGAAAGAGGCCCTCATCTTTGAGCATTGGGAACCCTACTGGATGAAGAAATGCTTAGTTAATTAAGTCTGTGTGATTTTCCACTTCAGTGCCTAAGGAGTGCCCTATGTTTGGGGTTAGGGTAAGTACAGATGTGGGCAGAGAATGTTTGCTCTAGTTCTTGCATGTTGTACTCCTTAGGAGTGGAAATATGGGTAGTTTGAGGTTTCCTGCATTGTTTTCTGATGGTGATGGTGGGTGGTCGTGGTAGTACCAGTATGGTGAAGAGGTTTAAGGGGACAGGATGGAGCAATGTAAAATGGAGAAATCGAATTTCAAGCAGAATGTGTGTTTTCATCATTGGTGAGAGCAGTAGCTGAACTCTACCATCTATTGAGATAACAACATCATCAACAACAATAAGAACTATTATATATATCATACACACACACACACACACACACACACACACACACACACCACTTACTGTGCCTGTATCAGGCACTCTTTTAAGCACTTTCCATGTATTTGCTCTCTTAATCCCCATAATAACCTAATAGGATGTTTTATCATCATTGATCTCACCATCATCCTATCATCGTCATCACCCCATTTTTTAGATGAGGAAAGAGGCACAGAAAACTTGCCCCATGTCACAGAGCTAATAAGCCGCACGGCCAGAATCAAGCCTACAGTGTCTGGTTCCAGAATCTGGGCTTGACACTACCTCCGCTAAACATTGCTATCTACTGCCTCCCTCAATGGCCATGTCAATACTCATATTACTTAATGAGCAATCGCCATGTGCCATGCCCTGTGTTTAAACTTTTTCATACATTATCTCATTACATTCACATAACAGCACTGTAAAATGGGAATGGTTTTGTTCAGTTGACAAGTGTGAAGATTATAATGCATAAGCAGGGTGTTTGGACTGTAGCCGGAGATTACAGCTTGGCTTTGATTGTAACAAGACTTGATCCCCAGACCTTTCTTTGGAGAATGACCTCCAATGTGTGGAAAGCTTAGTGCAGCCTCAGGAATAGGGAAGAAAGAACTGGAGAGGAAGTGCCCTGGGAGCATATTAGATATAACACTGGTATCACAGGCTTATATATGGTCCCAGGGTGGAGCCTGGAAATATAGATGCTTTGCTTACAGTGTCCAAGTGAGCAGTATGGACAACTTCCCAGGGGAGGCCAGTGAACCTCCAAAGCGCTTTTCTGGAATACAAGGAACATGAAAAAGGATCAGTTTATGCTGATTACAGTGGTAGAATTTTGATCCAGCAATTTAGATGTGGTTTGTTTTTGCAGTTGGTAACCACATGCATTTCAAATCTGGGAAAACTCTTACAACAGTAATAATGTTAGGTCATTTGTGATATTACTGATCTTACCTCACTTGAAATTCTTATGCAGAGAAAATCAGGCATAGTATTTGGTGATGGGCCCAGGGAAGGAAAAGAGGAGGAAGCCAGGAAACGATAAAGTGAGAACAGAGAACATCCAGCTGACCTTCTCCCAGACCCTTAAAGCAAGAGTGGAAAGCTGAAGTTATGGACAGAGCCATTTCTTTGGTCAAAACTGCTGCAGCTCTTGGATGATACTAAACAAGCTAGAATGAATGTATTCTGTGGGTATCGAGTCTAAGCTCTTTAAGTCAAGGTGCAAGTGAGGAGTTTTCACATACAGAAAATTATATTCTTGTGAGATAGAAGAGGAGAGAGGATGCTGAAATGTCATTGTAAGGCAGTGATCTGATGACAAGAAAGGGCTCCCAATGAAAACAAGAATTTGGGAGTACTCTCTAAGCTTAGTTCATTGGTCTATTGAATTCTTCACAGTCCAAAAGAAGCTAGAATTCTAGGTGCTCTCTGTGTCTGGAACTCAATCTGGATTACCATAAACAGTGTGAGTCCTTGGGAGTGTTTGAGTCCTCCTTTTTTTGGAGAGGATTGCAAAAAGTATATGCAGCAAAAATATCTATGTGTTAACAACTCTTTGGATGGTGGAGCAAGGGAAAGAGATAAAGTCAGAAATAATTATGCTTTTTGTACCTAGAAGAAAAACCCAGGAAGGAACTTAGTTGGCAAGGAGGTAACATATTCTGATTTATACATGGTGAACTTAATGGGTCTCAAAATGCTAGGTTTCTTTCCCCGACCAACCTAAAAGGACCTTCTCACCAGTCTGCTGTCATAAGTGCTGATGCTCTGGCAATAAACATCAGAGAACAGTTATGATTGCTGTCACCAGAGCCTACCAGACGCTGATCACCAGAAAGAGAGAAGCAGTGCTCAGCCTGATGCAGGACATCAGATACCGTCATATTAGCTGCAGTATCTTTAAGCACTCCTTTTGTGAATCATTAAAATTCAAGGCCAATCTACAAAATTAGTTTCTATTACCACATCAAAGTTGCAGTTTCATTAAGTTGGAAATCCTGACAACTGTCTCCTGCCAAAATCTCAGTTCTTAAGAGAAAAATATGAACCTCCAATTTATCATCATTTGTACCATTCACCCAGGTCCTCAAAGATCATTAATATCAACTTCAGGATCTCATTTTCTCTCCAAAACAGTTATCATTTTAACAGGCCTTTCTCCAGCCACCACTGATGCTGATATTTATATAACTCTATTAAAATATTAGGTTGAGGCTTGCGCATTGTCTCTGGATCCACATGGCATCATTTGGCAGAGCAAGTGAACAGGATTGATGAGTAATGTCCTAATTTTAAAAATCAGAATCCTCAGGTTCAGTCGAAACCCAGTGACCCCCACAAGACCACTTACTTGTAGGTGGCATAGCCAGGACTGCAATTGGTTTTCTGATCCACAGACGGATGATTTTTTTCACTTTGCCACTTTTGGACCCAACTCCAAAGCTCAAAAACCATTAAAATTGTAAAGACAAAGACAATCTTCTATCTCTCTGCAAGAAGATGTTCAATTCCCAAATTAACCCAGATACGATGTAGGGAGACTTCCACTTGTCCTAGAGGTGAGGAAGTTTTTACACTTCACCCAGAGAGATTGAAAAACACTAGACTTCACTAACAGCTCTTCATAACTTCTACACAAATCATGTGAGCCTGCTTCTAAGAATACTTACATTTAGCTGTCACACTTGATTTCCTCCTCTCATGAGCAGAGTGGCTTTCTTTTGTAATCCTCAAATCACTTTGCTTCCCACTCTCAGAAGTCATGAGCAGGGAAGTTATAGCCCCATGACCTAACTTATGGTTGAGAGCTACTAGGCAGCAATGTGGTACTTCTTAGAGTTTCATGAATACTGTTCTTGGCCCTGGGAATCTCATTGACCTGGAAATCTCACTTTAGAATAGCTGATAATCTTAATTTAACATCATTCTTCTTGCCCAATTATGGGGGCTTATTGTAACAACAACAAATTCTAGGGACATGCCAATAAGAGGATTTTTATAAAGATGAGTTGTTTTTGACAACTCTTAAACTAGGTTCCTCCCTCCCTCTCATTAAATGAGAATTAGACTAGATATCCTATTAATAATGCATGGACAACCAGAGTACTCCTAATAGTGGAGTCAGAAAAAACGAAAGGGCCTCTGACTGGCCCCTCTTTATCAGCAAATAAGAATAAAAAAGAAATATGTTTTTCCCAGTGGTTAATTTTATTCCTCTGGAGATCAATGTTTTCTTACTAAGGTGATCAGGGCTAGGACTTTTCTAGAGGGCAAGGTTAGATGTCAAAAAGTCATATAGTTACATTCAGAAACTTCTGAGAAAAGCTTGGACATTTGACCTATTGACAATAAGGTCAAAGGTTACTGAGAAATCTTAACTAATCAATATGAGGGGAGGACTATTGGCCCTGACAGACTCATTGCTAAAAAATATTTCAAAGCTGAAATTTGGACCTGTCATTCTTCTCCTATGAACTTTCTATATCTTCATCTTACCTACAGTATAGAACCTATACTCCATAACATCATTTTAATAATCTGGGCTCCACCCATCTGTTCACCTGCATCTGCTGTCATTGCCTTCCTCCAATCTCTCCTGTTTCTAACAATTTATAATTCTCTGACTACCCCTAAATCTCACAGGTATCCCTATGTATTCTTGTGCTATGCCTTCTGCCTGGAATGACCTTCACCTTGGTCAACTGGAAAACACTCACCCTTCTTTCTAAATCCAATTCAAGTGGCATCTGCATTGGGAAGTTTTCTTTGCCTTCCCCAGGTGATGTAGAGGATTCCTTTCCTATTCTTCAATGTATCTTGTACACAACTCTATCCTTTATTATCATCGTCACCATCATCATCATTATCCTGTGTTGGATTTGTCTCTTTCCTGGCTATCTGTATACCAGAAGGCAACGTCCTTGAGAGTAGATATAATGTGAGAGACTAAATGATTGCATTCTAGTCTCAAAATGCTTTAGTATGTATATACTGGTAGCCGATCGCGCAATATCGCATGCAGTAGGCCACCCGCCACTTCCGCAGGAGCTGGTGGGAACCGGGAACCACAGCGCGCTGCCAGGAGCCCTGCAGCTTCTGCAGGAAGCAGAAGTGAGCCACCTGCGCTCACAGGAGCCAGGAGGGAGCCACGCCGCCTTCGCGGGAGGTGGGAGGGAACTGCGCTGCTTCCACGGGAGGCGGGCCCGCCATCTCCTCTCCAGGCTGCGGCCAGCTCCCTGTCCCTGTCCCTTTCCACTCCGCTCCGGGGGGCTGGCCCAAGCTGGGGTGCGGCGGCTTGCCAGCCCCCTGTCTCTGTCTCCGGCTCTGCTCCCGGCCTCACCTGCGCACGCAACCTCCTCATGTCTGGTCGTTACCCATTACTGCGTCCTGGCCTAATTTGCATATGTCATTCATATAGATATAGATATAGATATATAGATATATACTCAAAGGTGGGAGAGTACAGGTAACAAATGAATGTCACAAGCATTTTTTTTTTTAGTAAAAGGTTTTGTGCCTTCAGTAAATCTTTTATTTTTTTAAGTGGGTTTTAAATTGAGATATAATTGAACCCAAAGCAGGTTATGAAATTTGTGAATGTTCTCTTACACGTTATCTCTGCTTCCTATTACACTCCTGTCTCTATTCCTTCCTACCCATGTCAACTCCTCTCCCACGTGAGAACAGTTGAAAGTGCCTTTATAACCTCATTAGCAACACTCAGAACCAGCTAGGGCTTCAGAAATGCGCCCCCCCCCCCCCGCCCAAACAATAAAAAATACAGGTTAGAGCATGTTTATAGCTACTTAGCTCCTCAATGTATTTAAAAAATAATTTTCGTCTTTGTTCCCCTCTCTCTTGCATTTTTGGAATTGACTCAAATTCCTTTTTAGACTACCTTGATCTTTAAGTCCTCAAATACAGCTAAAACTTGTCTTGCTTCAATCTGCTGCAGTTTCCTTTTCCATGACATTACAAGAATCAACCAAATTTTCCAGAGTCCAGAATGTTGCAGCTGAAGAAGCTCTTTCATTTTTGAAGAAAGCAGAATCAAAATTCTTTCCCCATATGCTACCTTTCCAACAGGGCTTTTTTTTACCCTTATAAATTTATAGTGTCAGAATTCCTTAAAGAAGAGTTGAGAATGAAATCCAGAATGATCTTATAACTACATACCAGTGTTATACCTCTTACCCAGATTCACTCTAGGGTCCCTGGATTCCCCTACACCCAATTATGTACCATACTCCTGGGCCAAGCTTAAAACAATCACTGTTCGAAAAGGACACAAATTTCTATTTTCATCCAATTCAACACGTGGTCTGAGATGCAGCTTGGTGAGCAAGTTGTTTTTTTTCTTATGATATTTAAAATTCTCTGATTCCATCTGGAAACAGGTTTCCTTTAACAATGTTAGTCTATCCCCATATTTCTCTAGTTTTTGCTTCCTTTCTATCTATTTTCCAACATTTTTGGTTGTAGCTGGAGAGATACTTATCCCATTGCCCACTTTTATTTGGGAGGCTCTTCCTCGGGCTCCCTGAGGTGGAGGTGGAGGCAAGGGTGGATTTCACCTCCTCAGCAGTCTCCCCACTCACACTCAGAATGACACCTTCTAGCTCTCACCTCCCAGGGTTCTCTTCTTTCTAATTTCCTCTACTGAGGCTCTTTTCCAGTTTGTCCTGGGACCATATCTACTTTCACCTTGATAACTTGAAACTTTTCTGCTTCTTGGGGGGAAAGGGTGGGTGGGAAGCAGCTCCTATTGCTAGCCATGATAACTTTTTACATAATGGCATATCAATAAATGCTTGAATGAGGGAAAGAGTGAATGCCAATTATGATTTTCTTTCTCTGGGATGTTTGCCTCTAACTGTTTCTGTTCCCTGAAAGGAAATACTATGTTTAGACTTGCTTAATTAATTAATTAATTTTGTACTTCTTTTCTAATAAAGTAGCTTTGATTGGAACTCAGGAAAAATTATTTTGTATAAAAGAGGTTCTAATGTAGAAACAAATATATGCAGCCCCAAGTATGCAACCTGAGTGCATACTGAAGCGCTGGGTATCTATAATTTGCTCATTAGGAGATTTTTATCTTCAGGCTGTAATACCTCTAATTAACATAACTTTGAAGTCTTCCTTCTGTGATGCTGCCCAAGTAAGTGATTCGCAGTATTTTCCAGTCATCTTTCAGCTAGGGTGTTGTGAAACTTAGGCATAATTACAAAACTTTTGGTGGGTATAGCAAGGTACTTTGATATTTCTACTTTACTGTCCCAGAGAACGGAGGAAAAATTAGCTCATTATGAGGGTATGAATGTCCATTGCTATTACAAGCTGTTACCACTAATTTTCTCTGAATGTCCCACTCACATGACATTAGAAGTGGTGAGATTAATTTTAAGAAAGTACACCTTTTGAGAGAATCCTATAACTTGTGCATGAGCTTGCCTATCTCTGAATGCAGGGCACAGATATTTGTATACTCCAGTATTTGATCAGGAACCTTGGGCCTCGGGTCAAGTCAGGCCTGGAACTTCTGCTTCTGTTACTGTCTACATGGTTTTAATCCAGAGCACCTGGAGAAAGTGCTCTGTAGTGGTGGCAGTTCATTAGAGGCGGAGAGTTGCAAAGATTTAAAGTAGTTACAGAAACTAAAGCCAGGAATAGCTTCCTTGATTACCTCCTGTTGTCCTTATGGCTAGACCACCTAACCTCAGTGAGAAGTGCAAGATTCCCATCTTGCTAGCCATTGCTGGAACATGGAATACATTTTTACATAGAAGTAAAGTAAAAGAGGTATGTGTATGGTTGGAATTATGCTGTTATTGCTTCTCATCAGGTCTTTGTGGATGAGACAGGGACTCAAACCTTCAATGATTATATGCAAGACTATACTAGGTTAAAAACAAAGGTTGGAAATATCACTCATTTACAAATAAAAATCCAGGTCTGTCAAAACAGAAATGTGCATTCTCAGCTAGTTCTAATTGTTGGTGGTACTGGAATTCCCACCATACAGTTATCTTGTGCCAAACTAACACTTAATGCTTACAACTGGAAATAATTGCCTGAACATTACTCACCAAGGTCAGGGTAAGTTATTATACTCATTTCAATATTTAGTACAAGAGCTAGGTAATAAAATGCTGAAACTTTAGGAGGAAGCAATTAAAATAGGGTTGCAAGAAGGAAGGAGAACTCCCTCGGTGTGGGAAAGTTAGATTTGAAACTCTTCTGCTTATTTCAGCCTCATTCAGCCTCCTTGACAATTTGGTAGACAGTCATAAATTCTTTTCAAACTTGTATCATCTAGTTATCAATAGAGGAAAAGCCAGATTTTTAAGAGTTGTACTCCAAATTATGGAAATAGACAATAGTCTATTGTTTTGCTGTTCCCTGTTGTGGTTTCTATTTACTTTAACCAGTAAATTGGAGGGAGGGAGGGAGGGAGGGAGGAGAGAGAGAGAGAGAGAGAGAGAGAGAGAGAGAGAGAGAGAGAGAGAGAGAGAGAGAAAGATAGAGAAAGAAGAAGAAGGAGAAGGAGAAGGAGAAGAAGAAGAAGAAGAAGAAGAAGAAGAAGAAGAAGAAGAAGAAGAAGAGAAGGAGGAGGAGGAGGAGGAGAAGGGGAGGGGAAGGGAGGGGAGGGGAGGAAGGGGAGGGAAGGGAAAAGTAGCTAGCAAGGATTTTTCAAAATCTGTTTTATACTAGAGAGGTGAAAGAGACAACCTCAGGAAAAGTCCATATACTAGACAGAGAATAGATATATTCATTCACTCTCAATTTACTGAGTGACATCTATGGGCTTGGGATGCAAAGTCAGATGTGGCCCTGCCTATCTATCCCATGGGAGATGTATAATTATAGATTGATACAGATAATAGGCAAGGAAGGCTAACAGTGTTCACAGAGTGAAGGCAGATAGCAGGCGATCTGACAGGGCTTCGGGAGCCAGAAGCTCTGAGGAAACTGGGATATCAAGGAAGGGTAAGAATTAATCAGGAAAAAGAGGTAGAGTGGGAAGAAGTTCCACAGTAAGATCCAAAATGAAGTGTGATGGAGCAGACCCAAAAGAGAGGTTGAAGGAAGGATGAGTGTGCAGAGCATGGAGGAGAGTAGTAGGAAGCAGTACTGACTGCAAAGAGGGCAGGAGACAAACCACGAAGCACTTTCTAAACCTCATTACCGATTTAATCGGTAGGCTGAGGCAAGTGGGGAAGGTTACATGGTGGTGGTTGGTGATCTGATCACTTGCATTTTCAGTGCTATCTGTGACTGGAGTATGGAAAAGAGAGATAGACAAATGCCAGAGAGAGAACATAGTGGTTCTAGAAAGAGATAAAATGGAAAAAATCAATATATACTTGGTAAATACATTCATTGTCAGTAGGGGATAGGTTTAATATGAAGGGCAAAGTGATTCCTAGGGTTTTGGATTTTAAATTTGGGTGGATGGTGGTGCCAGTGGTATAGAAAATAATGTAGTATAGAAAATAATGTAAAAGGCCCCGGTTGGTGGATGGGAATAACAAAGGTGATTCAGATGCATTAAGAACATTTGGCTTCTTTAGTTTTCATAATTGATTCTTTCTTCCTCATAAAATCTGCCCTCACCTGGTAGTAGAGGTGCTGGCATACTTTAACTTGACAGGTAATGGATTTCAGTTTATCTTGTGGTTTGAAATAATTTATTTTCCTCAGTATCTTTGGGGTCAATTCAGTCTTTCAGATTTCTGTTCCCTTCCCTGCATCTCCTAAAAGGATATCTGTGTGTAAAGTTTGGGGGGCATTATGTGAGCCTGCAGCACGGGCAAAGGAACTTTGCACTCACACTGATCTCAGTTCTCAGAGTTGTTGCCTCAGGGTGGTCAATCTGGTCCAGTTCCTAGACTGGTGGCCCATGAAGTGTAACTCCTCTCATCAGCCATTGGGGCTGTGGCACAAGCATCCAGTTCCGACACATTCTCTGACTCTCTCAGTATGAATTGTTTTGTTCTTCCTTTACCATAGCACCTTTAATATTTATTTATTTATTTATTTATTTATTTATTTATTTATTTATTTCAAATATTAGATCATAGTCTGACTTCTTCACATCTCTCCACTGCCAATCAGATAATTTATAAGTGGAGGGATTTTGGTCAATTTCTTCTTTGCATCTGAGCCTTGAGCATAGTAATAGTATCTGGTATACAACTAAGAAAAGACTAATTATTGGATTGAATTGAATGGGATCTCTTACCTCCCAAAGTTTTTGGTACCAGTTCAAAGTACCAACAGTATTTCTACTTGCTATTTCATTTTTTAGACATAAAACCAAGTTTATTTTGTTCTGCTGACTGGTATGAAGAGAAATAGTAGTCTAAATGAAAGAAAAGTTGCTGTGAAATTGGAAACTTTTCCTAAGTCTCCTTCTCAGTGTCATATTGAAATAGTTACTTGCTCTTTTACACATAATAAGTGGCAATCCTCAGCCACTGCTCAGGTTAGAAGAGGCCAGGTTTAAGAGTAGCAATGTCTGAAAGGCCTTACGTGGGCCAGGATGTAGAAAGAAACTGAGTGAAAATGGATCATCACACACACACACACACACACACACACACACACACTTTTCCTGTCTTTGTTTTTTTGCTATATACCTGTGCCTAGATAGTCTCATGCTGCCAATTGCAAAGTTAGAGAAAAGCAACAAAAACATAAAATTATTAAAACAACCCAAACTGTCTCCACCTTACTAGCTGCCACTTCAAGTTCTTACCTCCTGATAAGCTCTGGAAATAATGAAACACTGAGTCTCAGTTCTAGGAAAAAATGTACAGATTATTTCTAGACCATAGATTCTAGAGTCTAGAATTTAGACCAGCGTGTAACAGGGTCCATGCTTTTTCTGCTCACTAAAGTGTCCCAGAACACGAAAATGCTTGGTGCAAAGGGGGCTCCATACATATCTGTTGAATGCATGAATGAAATTTCTATCTTTTCAGATAAGAAAACTTTGGTTGAGAAAGGCAAAGAGATGTGACTAGGGTCACACCAACTGTAAGGGGTGGATCAGGAGGAGGAATCCCTGTCTCCTGACGTCTCATTTGCTGAACTTTATGCTACACGATAATATTTCCTGAAGCTTAAACCACAGAAGCACTCACCCTTGAGTGCTGTAATAGGTTTCTAGAATTTATTTAAACCATAAAAAACAGCAGGACGAATGGTTGTGTTGGCTCACTTAATGGATCAGATATCCAGGAATGCCAAAAGTATATTTATTTACTCACAGGTAGCAAAAACACCCTATAATTCTTTTTGTGGTTGTCCAGTCAATGTAAATTTTTTTTCTGTTCCAGTAAAGTGTTCATTGATTACAAATTATTGTTGAAAAAAGAAGACCACCACTCCAATAGAGAGTCTGAACAAGGCAAGATGTATAAACCCCAAGCACCTGCTATGGTGCTGTGAAAATGTATGTCCTCCTTGATTTAATTCTTTAAAGATTTGCACCACACAGAAATGGAAGCTTGCTGGTGTGGTTATATTAGTGAAATTCAGCTGGTAAATGAGCTAAGAAGAAAGAGGAGGTACATAATCTTAAGTGCCTGAGAAGGTAAGAATCAGACACCATATGTGTGTGGTAAGGAGAGAGAGGACACATTAAAAAATATTAGTGAATAAATCTACCTTTCCTTTTGCTAGCTCCCTTTGCTGTATCCTACTTACTCAATGTGGGCCGTATCATTGATTCAAATTAAAAGCTCTGAGTTAAATGGTGGAATAATTAAGCATTAACATTTCTTTTTATCTAGGTTTACATACATAGAATATTCAGAATGACTCTATTTTAAATTTAGTATTGAATCATCGTTTCTTTGCAAACTGCCTTGACTGCACTTTTTAAAAAAGTGCTCTTCCCTGGGGCTCCCTGGAGGTAAAATCTCCACAAGACTCTATTAAACATACAGGGCCGATCATTGTTGCTCCTGATAGGGGAGAAAGTTTCCTCCAGCAACTAAAAGAATAAAGTTCCAGACTTTTATTAAAACAATCCTAGGGAATGTCTTCAATTCCATCACCATGTTAGGAGACAGCCACTGTGTTATTACTGTCCATATTGCTTCTCTGCATTAGTATGCAGCTTTAAAACCAAGCCGATGGAGATCTCCCTGATCTCTGTGCCAACAATCATGTTGTCAATAAGTGTATTTTGAAGTGAGGTGGAGAAGGCTAAGAAAGAAGGAGGCTCTTGACTATCTATGTTTCTTTCTTAGACAAGTCAGCTCATCATTTAAGAATCCTTGTTAATATCAAAAGAAGCACAGGCTCACTGTAACCATTTGTGCTGCTTTAAATAGCTTTCTGCTATTACACAAGTTCCAATTTTTTTCTAACTCCTGCCACATTTCTGCTATCACCCAGCCAGGAGCACCGCTGCCTTGCAGACACGCCACATGGAGGGAGTAGAGCTGAAATTAGACACAGCACACAGCCTGCTCTCTTTTTCATGGACTCAATAAAAGCACTTCCTCAGAGGAGGTATTATGTTTCCATCTTCAAGTCTGGGAGTTGGGGCACCCAAAAATGATTGTCAGCAGCCCGGTCAGAGCAAATTCAACCTCGCTCTGAACTCTGGTGGGGCTCCAGCGGGACTGTCATGAAAATGTTGACTTTTGGCCCTGAGTCTCCAGCTCTAAAGTAGGGTCTGCGGAGCCAAAGAAAACAGCCCGAGTGAAGGAGTGAGGAGAGAAAGGGGCCAAAAACCTCATCTAAAGGGCCCTCCAGCTCAGCAAGCACAGCAAGAGCCAAAGAGTGAGAAGTAAGGCCTCTCCCTTGTGCTTGGCACCTCTTAGTGCCTCTATTTTTTTTTCCCTGTAAAATGAGCATTGTTGAAATCCTTGCTTCTCAAATTATGGTCCTCCGACTAAGGGCATGGTCCTCAGACTAAGAGCCTGTTAGGAAAGCAGAAACTCTGGCTCTATCCTAGAATTACTGAGTATGGATCTACATTTTAACAGTATTGCCAGGTGATTCCTAAGCACTTAAATCTTGGATATGCTGTTGTACAAAGGGCCCAGGTCCAAATGCCCAATAGCAAATCCATGATAGTAGACCCTTTTTAAAAACAATGAGTGTGGTTCTAATGTGAAGCCTGTCTTTCAGATTAGGAGCACTTCACAGCCTTGACCTGCATAAACCAGACCAGTGATCATTGCTGAGCTCCTACACAGCAAGGGTGCCTACCAGAACAGTCCCCCAGGGGTTTGAAATCTGACGGTGAAGAGATATATATATTCACAAGAATCTAACCTGGGGCACTATTAGAACTGAGTTTGCATATCTATTTATCTATCTCAAGGGGGTGGGCAGTATAACAGAGACTACTTTGAGAGTTCTATTGGCATATGTTCTTGAGTCCTTTGGAGCTCTAAGCAAAGAGGGATTTGGGACTTTTGCCAAATTCCCAGTGCTATAAAATACAGAATTCAGACCCTATCAGAAGGGTACAATTGGCATCCATCCTTTGGGGAAAGAGCCTGGTGGAGACTGGAAATTCACCTGAGCTGTGACACTCAGGTCCTGCCCCAAATTCATCCCAGTGAGAGTAAGGAGCCAGATGTGTGGCACCACATGGACTTTTATCCTCTCTGAATACCACTCTGGGGCCCTCTCATCAGGTCCTTGAGGGGTGATGCCACCTTGTCACTGCTCTTCCAGGGCTCAGCGAGAGCCAGAGGGCTGACAGAAGGAGGAACTTGAGTTTTCCATCTGCCTAGAGGTCTCCAGAGGTGAAGGAGGCACCAGGGAACCCCAGAAGTCAAGGGCAAAGGAGGTGCTGGGCATAGCTGAGTACTGCTGATGTAGCTGCTGAAAGCCCCAGAGAGCCATTTTTTGATAAGATCAGGCTCTTGACAGGTGACATCAGCTATGGGAAATGATGCTGAAAGTCCTTGTGAAAAATCCCTGCTGGTGGAAGTTGCTGCCACCCAAAGCAGATAACACACTACTGTACTACATCAGGCGCTTTATGATATAAGCTCTAAGGGAGGTATTAGTATCTGCGTTTAACATTTGCGACTCAAAGTTGAGACTCAAAGAGGTCAAATTGTTTGTACCTAGGTGACCACAGTCAGATTTTTATTGATTTCAGAGAAGAAGGAAGAGGGAGAGAGAGAGAGAGATAAAAACATCAATGATGAGAGAATCACTGGTCAGCTACCTCTGGCATGCCTCCAATCAGGGATCAAGCCCACAACCTGGGCATGTGCCCTGACCAAGAATCAAAGCATCACCTCCTGGTTCATAGGTTGGCGCTCAACCACTGAGCCACGCCAGCTGGTTCCAGGGTCAGATTTGAATCCAGGTCTCCCTGGCTCCAAAGCTCATGTTCCTTTTATTGGCCTCCCCAGAATCTACCCTGGGGAGAAAGGACTTGCCAACTGGAATCAAGGTAAGGCTTTGCAGGAAATCAATAGTTGCCCAGAACCTTACCCTGTGGGAGATGTAGATAAGAATGCAAGGCTGCCCGGCCAGTGTGGCTCAGTAGTTGAGCATCAACCTATGAACCGAAGGTCATGGTTTGATTTCTGGTTAGCGCACCTGCTGGGTTGGGGGATCAATCCCGTGTGGGGTGTGTAGGAGACAGCTGATCAGTCTTCTCTCTCATGTTCCTATCTCTCTCTCCCTTTCCTTTCCTCTCTGAAATCAACAAAAACTGTATTTAAAAAAACAGATTGGTAGAATTGTCCTGTTCAGAGCTCTGCAGCCCATCCCATGCGGTCTGCAGAAAGCAGTTGGCTTCCCATGGCCATTCATTCTCTCCTACCCTGAAGACATTACAGCTCTTGTGATGGAAGGAATATTAACCTGGCCCAGGAAGTTTGAGGGGCTTCAAGATAATGTCAGCTTCATGGGCAAGCAATCAGTGCAGTCACACAGGGCCCCTCACTCATAAAGGGTCCACACTTGGGTTTTAATTTTCACAACACTGCTGGCTTGAAATTCTTAATAATTTTATATCTGAATTTATGTTGTGTCAGTGAAGTCTGGTGGGACAGTGGAGCATGTGCTTCAGGCTTGAAGCCGTGGCTCATATATAACCCCTCTTCTAGCTTTCTCTTTCCTTCCTACATGGATTGTCTGCTCCCTTCCCTCTGGTCCCCTCAAGCCCTTCCCACCCTCCTATACCCTGGTGCTCTCCACCCAGAGATTCAGGTACACATTGGTTCCTGGGTGGAGACTAGAAGCCCTTGGGGGTTGCCTATATGCCATGGATTGGAACAATGGGCCTATGGGAAGGAGATAATAACTTCCTACCTTTGGCTAGGGCCCTACAGGAGAAAGTCCTGAGCGAAGGCAGTATGTATATGCTGTTGATCCCTGACCAAATACCATATTAATACCATTCTAATAATTCCTATTGCCACCCCAAGTCCAGTGATGAGAGGAGGGGTGAAGATAGAAATTTGTAATTTTTTTTTTTTAAGATGTGATACTTTGTTCTGCTTTTATTTTTTAAATTAATTTTTATTGATTTCAGAGAGGAAGGGAGAAGGAGAAAGAGATAAAAACATCAATGATGAGAGAGAATCACCTATTGGCTGCCTCCTGCACATCCTCTATTGGGGATTGAGCCCACAAACCGGGCATGTGTCCCAACCAGGAATTGAACTGTGACCTCCTGGTTCACAAATCAGTGGTCAACCACTGAGCCATGCTGGCTAGGCAGAAGTTTGTAATCTTTCAGTAAGTTCTCTTTAGTGACAAATGGATACATTTTTCTTTCAAGAACTCTTCAGAGGTCAAGAACATTGCCAAAGGAAGCTTTAACAGCCTTTGGTTATAATCCAACCACAAAATCCCAACATGGTAGCATGAGTGGTTAGGAAGAATTAGGAGATTGTGCAACAATATTCAAGCAAGTCTAATGTCACTTATGACTAACAATCACATTTTTATACAGGTAGCAATTAAAATATAGAACCATAACTCTGGAGACCTTGAAGCAGCATCAGAGATTATACATTTCAAAACACTCAATTTTCAAATTAAGAAACTGATGGTCTAAAACAAGCATGTCAAACTCATGGCCTGCAGGCCACATGTGGCCCACAATGAATATTTTTGTGACCCAGCCAATATATTGGTATGTAAGAAACATTTTAATAAAAATTTTGTAACTTAATTTTTACAATATCCTGTTATACATAACTAGAGGCCCGATGCACGAAACTCGTGCAAGAGTAGGCCTTCCTTCCCCCAGCTACTGGCACCGGCTTCCCTCTGGCACCTGGGTCTGGGGCTTCCCTCTGGCCACCGGCAGGTACCCGGGACCCGAGCTTCCCTTGCAGCCTGGGCTTCATCCGGAAGGTTGTCCAGAAGGACATCCAGACTAATTATCATATTATGCTTTTATTATTATAGATTATTAATACTGAACTACAAGGTTCGCTAATGACAGATTACTATAATCATGTTGCATTCATTTCCCTTATGTGCCTTACACACAGGCACACCACTTTTCTCCACTAATACTGGCAGCAAATATTTTAGCAGCCAATTGCCACGTCATTAGTCTTGTACTGACTTGTTTGGTGTGCACAACAGGAAATATTTCACTTTCGGAGAACAAGAAAAGTAGGTTTGTTTGCATTATGCTTATTAATTTGTGCAGTTATGCAGTGTCTGGTAAGTTAATGTTTAAGAAAAAATATTAATTTTTATTAAAATGTTCTATTATTTTATGTTAACGATTACTTATTTATTTCAGCCCCTTGTATTCAGCATGTGCCTATTGAAATAAACCTATGTTTCTATGAAAATTGAAGCTTTTGGTTCTTTGTGGCCCACATAAACTTAAACCTTATTTATTTGGCCTGTGTTAGCCTTTAAATTTCACATGTTTGGTCTAAGAGGTGGAAAACGTATGTTGTCATTCAGGAAGTCATTGTACTAATTGGTGTTTGAGACCCTAGTCTCCAACAGCTGAGTCCCTATTCTTTCCATTATAATGTATCCATAAAAGTTTATTAAACATTAGAGGCCCAGCGCACAAAAATTTGTGCACTCGGGGGGGTCCCTCAGCCCAGCCTATGCCCTCTTGCAGTCTGGGACACCTAGGATGATGTCCACCTGCTGGTTTAGGCCCACTCCCTGGGGGATTGGGCCCAAGCTGGCAGTCAGACATCCCTCTGGCAGCCCAGCAGCCCTCAGGGGATGTCCACTTGCCAGCGGGGAGCAGACCTAAGCTGCAGTCGGGGAGAAGGCCTAAGCTCCTTAGCACTGCTGAGGAGGTGGGAGAGGCTCCCACCACCACCGCTGTACTGGCAGCCATCAGCCTGGCTTGTGGCTGAGCAGAGCTCCCCCTGTGGGAGCGCACTGACCACCAGGGGGCAGCTCCTGCATTGAGCATCTGCTTCCTGGTGGTTAGTGTGTGTCATAGTGACCAGTCATTCCCAGTCGTTCTGCTGTTAGGGTCAGTTTGCATGCTACCCTTTTATTATATAGGATAGAGGCCTGGTGCATGGGTGGGAGCCAGCTGGTTTGCCCTGAAGGGTGTCCCGGATCAGGGTGGGGGTCCCCACTGTGGTGCCTGGCCAGCCTGGGTGAGGGGCTGATGGCTGTTTGCAGGCTGGTCAAGCCCCACCTCCAGTGGGGACCCTCACCCCATGGAGGTTTGGCCAGCCTGGGCGAGGGGCTGTTTTCAGGCTGGCCACATCCTCTTTAGGGTGGGGGGTCCCCCCTGGGGTGCCTGGCCAGTCTGGGTGAGGGGCTGAGGGCTGTTTTCAGGATGGCCAAGCCCCCAAGGCAACGAAAGCTCCCAGCCTCTTCTTTTTTTCTTTCTTTTTATTCTGGGATTTATTTACCTTCTATAATTGAAACTTTGTAACCTTGAGAGGAGCTTAGAGCCAGCCAGGGTGGGCATGAGGGAAGCTTCCTGCTCACTCCAGTTCCGTGGCCATGGCTGGCTAAAAGCAGGTATCTGGGGCTTATTTACCTTCTATAATTGAAACTTTGTTGCTTAGAGTGGAACTCAGAGCTCACCGTGGCAAGTGGGAAGCTTGGCTTCCTCCATCATTGGGGCAACCAAGCCTCCTGCTTGCTCCAGCTCTGTGGCTGCTGGCCGCCATCTTGGTTGGGTCAATTTGCATATAGTTGCTCTGATTGTCTGGTGGCATGTAAGGCATAGTGAAGGTACGGTCAATTTGCATGTTTGTCTTTTATTAGTGTAGATTGTGGATAATTATATCTAACAAAGGTTAAATTGCGTCTAATGTGAGATGACAATTTCTTATAAACTTTTAAAATTAGGACTAATTTCTAGAGAAAGTATAAATGGAGAACTGTGCATGTGTGCACACATGTGTGTTTGCTCACAGACATGCATATGCCCTGCTTTACTAGGTGAGTACTCTTTATTAATAGGTGGAATGAGGTAGTAAACTTTATGGCAAGGTTTAGGGATTCTGGAAGGACTCTTAATTGCCTCCTTAAAACTACTCACCACAAACTAGAAGATACCTAAAATTTTAAAATTAGAGATTCAGTTCCCTGAACTAAGCAACAGAGAGCTCTTGCCTGGTGAGTGTGATCAATTTCAACATGAGACCCATAGACCTCAGGGTCTGGCAAAAGGACCTTACTGCTTCCTAGTCTAATCTTTGCCTGACACTTGACTTCATTACATCCACCTCTGGAGATTAGTGGCTTATTCTGTGAGAAAATATCCATCTATCCACCCATCCATCCATGAATCTTTTCATTTAATTATTCATTAACTTATTCACTTAACAAATAATTTTTTAGTCCTTATACTCTACCATTATGCCAGGTATTGTCTCTTGTCTCTCAGTAACAAACCCATCCTCATAATTTTGTTTAGAGTCCCCCATTGAGAAACACTTCTGTGAATGTTGGGAGGCAGGAGAGGAAAAGGCATTATTTTCTGGAGCAGGAAGTGCCTGGCACTGGCACATGGCAGAGGGCACTGAGAGGACAGCATTCTCTTGAGGATCATCCATTTCTATGCCACAAGTAGCTGAGATTTGGGGTGGCAACTTTCCTGCATTTCTGGTGCTTTTAGATTTCCCCGAGCCTCTCTGACCTTAGCTTGACAGCTACCCTGTCAGAATACATGCTTCTGCTGCCTCTGAATTTTCCAAGCAATCTCTTCTTTGCCTCCCATCTTCCATGACACTGGATTTCCCGAAGCTCGCTGCATAGCTAAAAACTTCTTTATTGATAATGACTCGGATTCTTTTAGAAGTGAATTTGAAGCTGTCACAGAGCCTCAGTGGTTGTGTCTGGCAGGAAGAGAGGGACACAGTGTGCTGGAGGAGGACTCCTGGGGACAGACTTTGTGTAACTTCCAATTTAGTTACTGTTTACAAAATTTACTGAATAACTGCTACTCCTTGGGCACAATGGTGACCAAGCCTTCATAGAACTTAAGTCTAGTACAACAAAGAGAAGGCTAATAATGTAGGTTAGTTCAATGTTGTAAGCACTGCAGTGTGGCACTGCATATGCCTGGGTAGTGATGGAACCCACAGAGCCACCTTCTGTTGGAAGGTGGATGGGCTATGAAGGGATTGTTTGAGAACCAAAGTGATGTACAAGAGTTCCTCCCATGAAGAGATAAGGGAAAAATGTTCATATCAGTGAGAATAGGATTACTAAAGCCTTTGACGTGTAAAATAGCAAGAGATGTGTTTGAATTCTGTGTCTGTAGGTATCATGTGAACAAGTAATAGTTTGGTGTATGAGAAGCAGAAAATAAAAATGAAGGAATATCCTCTTATCTTAAGGGTTAATTGGGCTTTCATGATCTGTCCTGGAAACCTAACCACCCAAGGTAGTCTTATTAGTCTGGGAAATGCATTTGAATACCCACCAAGTCAATTTCTGGAGGAGGCTGTGATGTAGCAGGTGGGTGGGTAGGGGCTCTCTATGCAGCATTATTTCCCACACATCTCCTGGCAAAGGGCCCTGACAAACAGCAACAATTAAAGCTTCACATCTTTCAATCGATATATAATGGGATAATGTAATTCCACCCATGGATGACTTGAGAATCAATCTGTCTTGCCAAACAAAAGTCTGTGTGTCAGGGAGGCTTGGTAACATGCTCTAGAAGTTGGGGAATCATTGCTATCTTTCTCCCCTCTTGGGTTTAATGAGTGCCAGAGAAATACTCTGATTCCCAGGGCTTTGTAGGAAGGTAAAAACAAACAACCCAGATTTAATGCTATTCTAAGTCTTTAGACACATTTACACATTCTCCATCTGCTTGGGAGGGAAAAAATTCAGATTTCAATAATAAAAATTATTCAGGTCTTCCTTGAGGCGACAGAAAATGCCTGTGATAAAGGAATAGCCATGAAGTGCAAAGGCGCGTTTAGGACTTAGCGCTTGCTGACTGGAGCTGCAAAGAAGATGTGAAGGATGTGTGAAAAATCCTAAATAAAAGAGCATACTGTATGGGTAAGAGAATGTGCTTTAAAAGAAATGCAACTGTCACAAATGAACATGGTGGGTGGAGAAGAAGGGGGGCTGAGGGAGGAGAAGCGTATGACAAGAATGAAGATAAGCAACTGTCTCTTCTTGGAAGCATGGCTCAGAGGAACACTACTCCGTTCTAAAATTATTGGTGTGCATTACATTCATTCAAAATACAATTTAAAATGCAAAAACCCTGAATTCGATCTACTTGTTCTTTCCACCTCGCCACCAATGAGACAGATTTCAATCTTAGAGCAACTGGAACCCATACTCCACTGAAAGGGCGATCGGGCCAGCTGCAAGGTACAGTCCTGAGAGGAGGCTGGAAACCACCCAACCCCGCAGTTCCCTGTCTGGCTGGCACCGGGCATGCTGTGCCAACAGTCACATTCAGGGGATATATTTGATGGGAAGTTTATTAAATGTGTGTTACTGGTCATAAAGACTTTCTGGGATGAAGTACTGGATGTGTTTTGGATTGGTTTACAGCCAACCTGGTGGACTTGTGCAGCACATTGTGAAATGTCACTTTTCTATTTAAACCCTGAAAGGGCATTGGTTTTGCATGTTTACCATTTTCGTGCTATTCTGCATGGTAAAACCATCTGATTTGTAGCATATACCTTGTGTACCAGCTCTATATAGCAGCCCTTAAAGTATGTCTGCCAAAGTGTCTTTAGGATACTAAATAATCTAATGATCTTAAAGACATTTTTAAAGTCTCCCTCCCTCACCTTGGTTAGAGTATAAAATCATTGGCCTGAAGGCTGTAAACAATGACTGCTTACATGTTCCATCATTTTTGGGTGCAGATTGATATGAATTTTAGTAATTCGGATTTATGTCAAACCAGAGAAATGTTCATTAGTCCAACCACTGGCTCAGTGAAACATAGCGGAGCCTGTACAAAATGAATATCTTGGCCAATGCCTGCTCCTGCAGCCAGAAGCCACATCTCACCTCCTTGCGTGATAGGCAGCTCTCTCCAGCTCCCTTGCTCATGATTCCCACCTACTTTCTCCCACTCATCCTAATAGTACCCCCAGCACAAATGAGCTACCTTGTAATTTCCAGTCCTGACATGGTGACTGTTCTTACTTATTTTACAGCTTGTTGATGCCACTGCAGGCAAATTTGGGGGCACACATTCCAGTTGACTTGGAATCCAGGAACTTGTGTAACTGGACACTGTGCACTGGCATTTTCATACTGAGGCATGACTATTATTCCTGAGTAGTTAACAGTGAAGTAGGGAAGGAGATGGGTACAGGTAGCTACAATTCAAAGAATGTTGCTATCAATTCAGTATCCTCAGAGAAAAACCCAACCCCTAATGGAGGCAGCACAGAAAAAGAAACCATCATTTCGGCTGGGGGTAGCACAGAAGTCTTTATGGGAGGCAGCTTTTGGGATAGACCTTGGAGGATGAATGGAATTATAGGAAGAGAAAGTGGTAAGAGTGTGCATTGAGGTAGAAGAATTCAGTAGGCAAGAGCATAAAAACAGGTTATATCTAAGCAACAGCAATTGGGATAGTTTCGTTGGAGCAAAGGATGCACAAAAAAGATAAGAAAGGTAAATCTAAAACATCTTCCTTCAACATGTTGAACCAGGGAGTAACACACAAAGCATGGGTGCTTAACTATTAGTGAAGATTAGTGGTTCTCAACTGGAGGTGTTTTTGCCCTTCAGGGACATTTGTCAAGGTCTGAAGATACATTTGGTTGTCACAACTGGATGGGAAGAGGGAATAGAATCTAGTGAGTAGAGTCTAGGATGCTGCTAAAAGTCCTACAAAGCCTTTACAACAGAGATTGTCATCAGTGCTGAGGCTGAGGAACCCTGAGATGGAATGAAGACTTGACTGCTAAAAGGGGAAACAAGGGTTAAGGTACTATTGAAAGGAAGGAGGATCTCAACAGGGTAGTGGCAGTAAACAGAAAAGGCGAGACAGCTGTACCAAATATTTGAAATAGAATCAGCAATAAATTTGGTAACAAATTGCCCTTGGTGAGGAGAAAGGAAAGAATAAAAAGAGAATCCAAGACTTGGAACTTTTTTTTTTTTTTAGAAGGTTTAGGATTTTTATAGAAATGGAGTCAGCAAGAAGAACTGTCTGGAAGGAAAAGCAATATCTTTTGTCTAAGGACATAGAATTGGAATCATATAAAATTGGGATGAAATCCCAACTTTTCCATTTACTAGTTGTATGGTTTGCACATGTTGCTTTAGTTCCCAGGGGCTATTTACTCATTAGTAAAATAATGAAATACCATCTCCCTAAATAATGAAATACCATGCGTCACCCTAAAAATTAAAATAAAATAAAATCATGTCTATAGAACACATTTCCAAGCATATAGTTTTGCTCCATAAGTGTGGCTATTATTCTGCCACTGCTGTTGCTAAGTCTTATTGCCCAGCTTGGAAAAATTAAAATGCTGATTCAGAAAAATCTTACAGAGCTACCTCTGACTAACACTAATCAACAAAGTCAAAGCCTTTAGCTTCAGTGATTTGGAAGACTTTTTGGCAGATAATTCGGGATACGTGCAAACTCTATATTCTTGGACTTGAGGAATAGCATGGAAGTGTTCTTTAATGTTGTGTCTTTGGCCCCAGGTATAACTATTGGCAACAACAACCCTAACTGAAGAAATAATTACCATGTTGTTGGAGAGACATGTGACTGTACTTGCATGGCCCAATAATGGCAGAGACTAATACATTGGGAGACACATAGCACTCACTAGAGGATTTGCACCACAAATCACAAGGAATAACAATTTAATCATAAATATTTTGTGGTTAATGAGGAGCAAAGACAGCGCTTAAATCATTGGGAAACAAATTGGACTTGAAAATGTAATAGACTTGAAAGTTTTTTTTTATAATATGTTGTTATATTAAATCATTTGTTATTTGAAATATGTGATATATATGACTTTTTGTCTTGCTAGTTGATTATTATTATTTCTCGAGAAAAGTGTGCTCTCATTTTTATTCATACACACTTGTGCTTTCATATATTTAAGAGAAAGAATGCATCTCATGAGAGGAAAGCTACTAGAATCCACCTTTGAGAGTTTTACAGGTGCCCTATCACAATGACCTGTGAGTGGTAGAATCATTTCAAGCAAATATAATGATTAGAGTAACATCTGGACTTCTGATGACCCTTAAAATTTGAATTTGTTGCCTTCACACTGACATTTTATTTCTGCCACCATTCTCTAAGATTTTAGGCATTTATTGGCTATGGAATTATGTCATAGAGTGCCTGTATATTAAGATTTTTAGGTGCTACACGGGAAATGGTTCTTTAGTATAATGAAGCAGAGAAATTATAAACAAGTAAAAGACCAGAGGAAAATAAATAGGCAGGGAAGGACAACAATGAAGGAAAGAAGTGCTAGGTAGATGAAAGGGGAAAGTAAGAGGAAAACAAATAGCTGAATGGTGCCTGGCTGGCATGGCTCAGTGGTTGAGTGTCGACCTATGAACCAGGAGGTCATGGTTCTATTCCTGGTCAGGGCCCATGCCTGGGTTTCAAGCTTGATCCCCAGTAGGGGACGTGCAGGAGGAAGCCAATTGATGATTCTCTCTCATCATTGATGTTTCTCTCTCTCCCCCACTCTCCCTTCCTCTCTGAAATCAATACAAATATATTTTAAAAATATAGCTCAGTGGTTAGGTGCAAGTTAGCAACAGGAGAGACCAGATGGGTTCTGAAGGTGTTGAGGACACTCCACAGATCCTTTCAGTTCTTTTAAGAACTTTGCTTCCCCTTCAACTTCGTCATCTCTTAGTAGTTATTGTGAAGTGTGTGTTGTCCTTCTCTCTCTCTCTCTCTCTCTCTCTCTCTCTCTCTCTCTCTTTCTTTCTCTCTCTCTTTCTGTAACTTTAATTCTTTACAGTTTAATTGAATACAGGGAGTACTTGGAAAGATGGCTTGAAGACATAACTAAATTAGTAGAAGGGTTTTTTTTAATCCTTTTCGCAGTTACATAAAATGTGTAAACAAAAAGAGATAATTTTTTTTAATCCCCATTAACAATTCTTAACCATGGGACTAACACTTGCCAAGGAAGACTGTTAATGAGAATTTAGGAAATATGGTCCAGCCATTTCCTTTTAAATATCTTTTACAGAAGGTGATACATTCTCTTTGTTACAAAACATCATCTCCTTTGCAGTGCGTGTGATGCCAATCAACACCATTCAATGTGGTTGGTACATAATAGGTTTTCAAAAAATATTTTTTAATAAATTATTTCAAAAGTAGGCTTGTAGATTTGTCAAGGCAGGCATCTACCAATATTTTAAGTCCTCATGAAAACAATTTCTGGTTGTATACTCACATATTTGAGAATTTAACTGTACATACATATGCACATTTATGCATATGTATTCCTATAATTATATGCATGCACACACATATTCTGGACTTCGTTTGAAAGGTTTATGTATGATGATACATTGTATATAAAGAGTGTCTTTATGTTGATATCTATTCAAGGCATGTATAGCAACTGTACATATGTTATACCATATGGCAGAACTTCAAACACCGTCTCTCAGCTTTATTCTTAGAGTCACTGAAGAGATTCCTTTTGCGATAAGACAGCCTTAAAATAGGTCACAGGCCTCAGGACTCAATCTTTTCTTTACATTTTTAATTTTCCCTTTTTCTTTTTCTTTATTTTTATTGAATTTATTGGGGTGGCATTGGTTAATAAAACTATAGGTTTCAGGTGTACAATTCTATAATATATCATTTGTATATTGTATTGTGTGATGACCTCCCAAAGTTAAGTTTCCTTCCTTCACCATTTATCCCCTCTTCACCCTCTTCTACCTCCCCCAACCCTCCTTTCCCTCTGGTAATCACCATACTATTGTTTGTGTCTGAGTTTTTTTCCTTGCTTAAGCTCTTCACCTTTTTCACCCAGCCCCTCAAATTCCCTCTCCTCTGACAACTGTCTGTCTGTTCTCTGTATCTATGAGTCTATTTCTATTTTGTTTGTTAGTTAATTTTGTTCATTAGATTCCACATATAAATGAAATCATATGGCATCCGTCTTTGACTGACTTATTTCACTTAGCATAATACTCTCCAGGTCGATCCATGCTGTCCCAAAAGGTAAGATTTCCTTCTTTTTTTATGGCCGAGTAGTATTTCATTGTGTAAATGTACCACAGCTTTTTTTATACACTGATCTATTGATGGACACTTGGGCTGCTTCCAGGTATTTTGCTATCAAAGAACTTTTACATCCTTCATTTGTGATTCTTTGTATATTTTCATCTATTCATCATCTGTTGTAACTTTCATGATTGTTAGAAGATAAAGTTGAAAAACTGTCCTCAAAGACAGAATCAAGAATCTTATAGATGGCCCTAACCAGTTTGGCTCAGCGGATAGAGGGTCAGCCTGTGGACTGAATGAAGGGTCCCAGGTTTGATTCTGGTCAAGGGCATGTACCTTGGTTGCGGGCACATCCCCAGTAGGGGGTGTGCAGGAGGCAGCTGATCGATGTTTCTCTCTCATCGATGTTTCTAGCTCTCTTTCCCTCTCCCTTCCTCTCTGTAAAAAATCAATAAAATATATTTTTTTAAAAAAAGAATCTTATAGATGGAAAAAAGGGAGAGAAAAGATAAAATGAATTGTGAAAATGCCAGCTGGCAGGAATTTTAGAAAGGAAAATTATAGTGGAGATAATTATCCAAAAATTATTCAAAATATGCCCCACAAATGATAAAGATACATTTCTATATTCAACAGACCCATATACATTGATAATGCATTCTAATACATTGATAAAAAACAGAAACAGAAAAGACATAACGAAGCATCATAAAATTTCTGAATATTAAAAAGAAAAATCTGAAAGGCTGCCAGCAATAATAAAATATCACATAGGAAAGACCAGGAATCAGAATAAAGTCATATTATTCAATGATAATTAGAAGTGTAAAGAAAAGGAAGATATGCTTCAAAAAATTCTGAGGGGGGTAATGATTTCTGATCTAAAGTTCTACATGTAAAATTATAAAAGATACATGTGGTAGAATAAAGTAACTTGGAGAATCTATGTGATACCCCAAAAATTACCTTCAATGTGCTTTTTCTAGGCAACCTATTGAAAGGATGGTATAAAGCTATAAAGACATAGGATCCTAGAACAAAAGAATTCAACCTAGGGGAGAGGTACTAGGAAATGTCAGGATGACGGCTGTGTAGCACTTACAGAGAGATTAAAATCTAGATTGAAACAATATCAAAATATCTAGGAGGAATACCTTCAAAATGAATTGATGGATCAGTTGGTGTAGGACCTAAGGTCAACAAACTATGGCCCAGGTCAAACCAGCCCCTTGCTTGTTTTTGTAAGTAAAGTTTTATTAGACCATCCCATACCCACTCATTTATGTTGTCCCAATGTGAGTTGAATAGTTGCAATAGAGACCATATGGCTCACAGTGCCTGAACTCTCCATTCTTTGGCCCTTTACAGAAAAAAACAACGCCCCTAGCCCTATATTAGATTATTGATAGAAGTTTTACATTCTTGGGATATATTAATGATATACATGTGTGTGTGTGTGTGTATATATATATATATATATATATATAGAGAGAGAGAGAGAGAGAGAGAGAGAGAGAGAGACATAGACATAGACATATAAATATGGAAAACCATGAGAAAAAACAAACCAATTATTAAAGCTAGAGAAAATTAAAAGTTGAATAATCAAAGTACTACTTAGGGATATTTGTTTCAAATTATGACATATTTTTAATGAACAGGTGGTGTGTAGGTATGTCTTGGGGTGAATAGGCAAGGAAGCTAAAATATTTAACTTCCACAGTAGGAAATGGAAATATAATGTCTAAAATATAAAAATAACTTAAGACAGTAAGGACATTATTTAGAATCATGGAGGTATATTTCAAGAGAAAATGCTGAAAATGGTTGCCTTTAGAAAAGAAGAACCCAGGGGTAAGAATGCAGTATTATTTGATTACTAGAAGCCCGATGCACGAAATTTGTGCAAGAGTAGGCCTTCCTTGCCCTGGATGTTGGCACCAGCTTCCCTCCAGCACCCAGGACCATGCTTCCCTCGCATAGGGAGGCCCCGCCCACCCACTCCAGCCTGCTGGTTGGTGGCCTGGGCCTCCCTCTGTGGGGTGATGGCCAGGCACCTGACCAATTGCATCGCACCTGCCTTGGCTGGCCTGGCGCCAGTGGGTGTCATAGCATGGTCCCAGACGGCCATCCGAATGGTTGTCCAGATGGTTGTCTGGATGGTCGTTCTGCTGTTCAGCCATTCAGTCAATTTGCATATTACACTTTTATTATATAGGATGTAAATCACACACGTACTACTTGGTAAGCATAGAAATTAATTTTAAAATATAGCAAATAGTATTAGCAAATCATTAAAATGTACTGAGCTTCAACCCTGGTATGCATTTTGTTTTAGCAAACATCTATATTTGAAGGGCCCCTCTGATAAAAAGAAAAAGGACAGAAAGCATTGCTTAAGGTATGGATGAAATGACACATTTAAGTTGAAGAATTCCCATGTTCACAGCACTTAATCCAAGGCAGGCCCAGCTGTACACATGTTCTAACATATGGTAAATTTTCCATCCCTTATCTCTTGATATCAGTTTTCATGCTCAGAGTCACCAAGGGGCTATTTTGTGGAAGGAGAATCTACTGAAATGGGTCATGGACTTGGTAGCTAGAAATCTATCCATTTTTTTAACATGGAAAAAGTATATGATTCAATACTTGTTTGTTCAACAAACAAAATAAATGCAGTCCCCATACTCTGAATATATGAAACAATTATTTAAGTAACTTGTCACTTTTTATATTTTGAGAATATTGCATCTGTATTTTCTTCTGTATCTTTCTATATTTCTTGTTTGTGCAGCTAATATTCTTGGACAGAGAATAGAATAATTCATTTTAGTTTATTTGGTTTTTAAAAATAAAAATGGCTACATTAAAGCATAAATACATTAGTCTCATCACAGGTGAAAATTAGTCACCACTAGCTGTCAGGTTTATGATTTTTTTGCAATGAGCCAGGTCAAATGAAAATCAGGTATAAAGAGCTGTGGATCTTTGTGTGAAGAATGTACATTTAGAAATGTGCGTGTCTGTGTGTGTGTGTGTGTGTGTGTGTGTGTGTGTGTGTGTGTATACACACATTTATACACTCTTCGTGATTCTAAGAACAAGATTTGACTAAGTGGCTACTTTTATGTAATATGGTGCCATCCTTAATTTAACATTTCTATAAAAAAATTTAAGTTTAAGCAATAAATCAATTGGGCAGAAAAATATAACAAAGAAGTGAAATTGGCACTTCTTTTTCTAAACCCCACAGGAAGCTGGTCCACTGCTGTGAGCTTACCAAGTGGAAGAGGAGTCTGGGTTGGAGTCCCCAGAGGACTTTCGAAAGGTCAGAACAATGCCTGGCTTTTCACAGGCGTCGGGCCTGGACTTTGTTCCTCTGGTAAACATGTTTGTAGCACAACAAGCGTCAGCAGTTCATCCTGAAATCTGTAGTGTGATCACAGTGTTGTCCATCAGAGTAAACTCAGGTCTTGCTTCTTATCTCGTTTCACACTTTCAAAGGGCTCATCCAAGCATTGATTTCCGGAGACGATTTGCTCCAGGTTAGCTTTTCTTTTTTTCTTTTTTGACAGAGTGAATCAAAAGAAAGCCCTACATTTAATATCCGATACCCACCCCCCCTCACCCCCCAGCTTGAGGAGGGTCAGCTGTTCGTAAACCGGGGGCCTGTGCGGACTGCTTTGAGAAAACTGCAGCTACCTCTTGTGTATGGATGTGGACAGCAAGCTACAAAGCATTCTCTCTCTCTTTACTCACAATCAGTTGCTGAGAACAGTTTTTGTTTTTGTTATTGTGGCAAAAATCCCTGAAGTCTTCTGTGTTCTTTGCTGTCGATGTTCAGGTGCTACCATGAAGTAAATGTGTCACCTAATAAGTGCGTGCGTAAAGGTGCGTAAAGGCGTCGTGAACTCAGAGACGGGCAATGAACAGGCAGGCGGGATGGCGCTGCTGCCTTGTCATAGGGAGACTGGTTCAAAGTGGGAGGAAAGTATTTGCTAATATAATCTACACTTTCAAATATCCGTCGTTTACTTGAACTTTGTAGGCATATGCTCAATGGAGGGCATAGAAAAGGCATTTACAGAGCTCATTGAAAGCTGGCTTTAGGCAGCTCTTGCTACAGTAACAGTAGCATATTAATCACATTGCTGATCACAAAGCTTCCTGCCCAGGGACAGTGCATGGGCTTGACAGAATGCAGGGTAAACAGTAGGACATATTAAGTGTGCTGGAGCTTTAGCTGCAAGCTGTTTCCTGCTCCACTGTAGGAGTTTCAGGGTCCAACCTGAAGCTTTGTTTACCTGGGGCACTTAATTGAAAATTCCAGTTCAATGACTTATTGATTCAGTAAAGCAACAGACCTGACATTCTAATCAAGCAATTATTTATTGGGCATTCATAGAATGTGAGTACGTATGACTGTAGAGTAGATGGAAACAGACCTGTGGTATAAATGTTTAAGTCTGTTGGACCTTACAGCAACCAGACCTTGAAATAGAAGTTATGTCCACCCAAGGCAGGTGTTCCACCTTAAGAATATATGTATTTTTTAAATTTGGAAATTTAGGGGAGAAGCAAAAGGCCACATGTATAATGAAGCCTGCATTATGAAATTATCTAGGTACACTTTCTAAAGGGAAACTTTCAGGTTATACACAATGTGGGTCATGTTAACTGAGAATGAGCTATATTAGGGAGCTGGAAAGCTCTTATGCCAGGATGATGAGCAAATGTGTGGTGCTGGTGCCCATCCAGTTTGGTCTAAACCCACCTCTTTTTCATCCTAATTCCTTATGGCTGTGCCTTAACCACTTTACCTGCTCTGTGTCATGGTATTTGACACAGGGCCATCAGCAAAGTTAATAAGATGCTTACTCCCTCTGTCAGCAACTACTCAAAGCAAAAAGCTTTCTGCCTTAGTTACACCATGCTCTACAACTATATTTCTGTGGCAATCTCTAGTTTTGTTCCTGAGAATCCATGTAAAATAGAAAAAACAAAAGTGGCTTATACTTTCAAATGCCAAGAATTCTTACTGTTCTTATAATGAGAACTAGAGGCCTGGTGCACAAAAATTTGTGCATGGCGGGGGGGGGGGGTCCCCTCAGCCTGGCCTACGACCTCTTGCAGTCTGGGACCCCTCGGATGATGTCCACCTGCTGGCTTCGCCCGCTCCCTGGGGGATTGGGCCCAAGCTGGCAGTCAGACATCCCTCTGGCAGCCCAGCAGCCCTCAGGGGATGTCCACTTGCCAGCGGGGAGCAGACCTAAGCTGCAGTCGGGGAGCAGGCCTAAGCTCCTTAGCACTGCTGAGGAGGCGAGAGAGGCTCCCACCACCACCGCTGTACTGGCAGCCATCAGCCTGGCTTGTGGCTGAGCAGAGCTCCCCCTGTGGGAGCGCACTGACCACCAGGGGGCAGCTCCTGTATTGAGCGTCTGCCCCCTGGTGGTCAGTGTGTGTCATAGTGACCAGTCATTCCCAGTCCTTCTGCTGTTAGGGTCAGTTTGCATACTACCCTTTTATTATATAGGATAGAGGCCTGGTGCATGGGTGGGAGCTGGCTGGTTTGCCCTGAAGGGTGTCCCGAAACAGGGAGGGTGTCCCGCTGTGGTGCCTGGCCAGCCTGGGTGAGGGGCTGATGGCTGTTTGCAGCTGGCCACACCTCCCCCCCCAAGTGGGGACCCTCACCCCATGGAGGTTTGGCCAGCCTGGGCGAGGGGCTGATGGCTGTTTTCAGGCTGGCCACACCCCCTTTAGGGTTGGAGGTCCCCACTGGGGTGCCTGACCAGTCTGGGTGAGGGGCTGAGGGCCGTTTTCAGGCTGGCCAAGCCCCCCAGCAACGGAAGCTCCCAGTATCTCTCTCTTTTTTTTTAAATTCTGGGATTTATTTACCTGCTATAATTGAAACTTTGTAGCCTTGAGAGGAGCTCAGAGCCAGCCAGGGTGGGCGGGAGGGAAGCTTGGCTTCCTCCATCGCCAGGGGCAACCCACTCCTGCTTGCTCCAGCTCCGTGGCCATGGCTGGCTGAAAGCAGGTATCTGGGGTTTATTTACCTTCTATAATTGAAACTTTGTTGCTTTGAGTGGATCTCAGAGCTGCTGCGGCAGGTGGGAAGCTTGGCTTACTCCATCATTGGGGCAACCAAACCTCCTGCTTGCTCCAGCTCCGTGGCTGCCGGCTGCCATCTTGGTTGGGTTAATTTGCACATAGTCGCTCTGATTGGCTGGTGGGCATGGCTTAAGGCATAGTGGAGGTACAGTCAATTTGCATGTTTGTCTTTTATTAGTATAGATATTACCTGTTTTTTGTTTGTTTGGTGTGTGTGTGTGTGTCTGTGTTGTGGTATTGAATGCCTCTGGCTTATTACACATGCTTATTAATTCTTTGGTGAATGATTGAATGTTGCTTAGATGATAACTCATTTCCCAGTTTGATATTTTTTGTTTCACTTTAGAAATCTATGTTTTCTAAGATTGAGACAAAAGGCCTCATCCTGGGGCTGCCTGTTTCTCTTAGAACTCTACTATTTATACATTCTCACTTCTTTTAGTTATATATACACACTAGAGGCCCGGTGCACGAAATTCGTGCACTGTGTGTGGGGGTGGGGAGTGTCCCTCAGCCCAGCCTGCCCCCTCTCACATACTGGGAGCCCCCAGGCGTTGACCCCCATCACCCTCAAATCGCAGGATCGGCCCCTTGCCCAGGCCTGACGCCTCTGACAGAGGTGTCAGCCCTGGGCAGGGGACCCTCATTTCCCCCCATCACTGGTTCTGCCCCAAGCCCAGGATTGATGCCTCTGGCCCAGGTGTCAGGCCTGGGCAGGGGACCCCCAGACCCCTCTGATTGCTGGCTCTGCCCCTTGCCCAGGCCTGATGCCTCAGCCAGAGGCGTAGACCCCCATCACCCTCCGATCGCCTGATCGGCCCCTTGCCCAGGCCTGACGCCTCCGCCAGAGGTGTCAGGCTTAGACAGGGGACCCCCCATCTCCCCCCGATCACTGGCTCTGGCCCCTGCCCAGGCCTGAGGCCTCTGGCCCAGGAATCATGCCTGGGCAGGGGACCCCCATCTCCCTCTGATCGCTTGCTCCACCCCCCGCCCAAGCCTGACGCCTCTGACCCAGGCTTCAGGCCTGGGCAAGGGGACCATCATATCCCCCCAATCCCCAGCTCCGCCCCCCACCCAGGCCTGATGCCTTGGCCAGAGGAGTTGACCCTCATCACCCTCCGATCACCAATCACCGGATCGGCCCCTTGACCAGGCCTGAAGCCTCCGGCAGAGGTGTCAGGCCTGGGCAGGGGACCCCCAGCTCCCCGCGGTTGCAGGCTCCGCCCCTGCCCAGGCCTAACGCCTCTGGCTGAGGCGTCCGGCTTGGGCAGCAGGGACCCGCAGCTGCAGCGGCCCTGCGATCGTGGGCTCCACTTTAGGCCCAGGCAAGGGACCCCTAGCTCCTGGGACTGCCAGCTTCGACTGTGCCCAGCTCCCATCGCTGGCTCCACCCCTACTTCCTGCTATCACTGGCCAGGGCGGAAAAGGCACCTGATTCTCCGATCATGGCTGGGGGGCAGGGCAAAGGCGGCCCCAGGGCCGCCTTTGCCCTGCCCCCCAGCTCTTAGCTCCCCCCTGGGTTTCTGATCACTGTCAGTGGCAGGGGGCTTCTTCCTGCTTTCCCTTTCGCCTCCCTGCATTGTGCCTACATATGCAAATTAACCGCCATCTTGTTGGCAGTTAACTGCCAATCTTAGTTGTCATTTAACTGCGAATCTTAGTTGGCAGTTAACTGCCAATCATAGTTGGCAGTTAATTTGCATATAGCCCTGATTAGCCAATGAAAAGGGTATCATCGTACGCCAATTACCATTTTTCTCTTTTATTAGTGTTGATTGTACTAGATAATTAGAATGGTTAGAAGAAAAAGTCTACACCATGACCTTGTCAGTATTTAATATATTTAAAAGATGTCATGTAAGTACACTTTACATGACAAAGCAATTAGAAACAAAGCTAGAAGCATCACACTTCTTGATTTAAAGCTATATTACAAAACTATAGTAATCAAAACAGTATGGCATTGGCATTAAAAACAGGCTCATAGACTGATGGAACAGAATAGAGAGCCCAACTATAAACTCATGAATATATGATCAACTAATTTTTGACAAGGATACCAAGAACACACAATGCAGATAGGATAGTCTCTTTAATAAATGATATTTGGAAAACTGAATATCTACATGCAAAAAACAAACAAACAAACCAAAGAACTTGGGCCCATATCTTACACCACTCACAAAAAAATTACTAGAAATGCAATACCTATAACCGTAAAACTCTTATAAAAAAGGAAAGGGGAAAAGCTCATTGAAGCACAGGCAACAAAAGAAAATACAAACAAACAAATGGAACTACATCAAACTAAAAATCTTCTGCACAGAAGAGGAAATAGCCAATGAAATGAAAAACCAACGAACAGAAGGGGAGAAAATATTTGCAAGTCATCTATCTGATGAGGAGTATTCAAAGTATATAAGAAACTTGATAGCAAAAAAAACAAAAACAAAAAACAAAAGAAATCACGCAAAACTATCTGGTTGAAAAACAAATAATTTGATTTTTTTTAAAAAAGAGCAAAGGACCTCAACAGAGTTTTTTTAAAAATTAATAGATACATGAAAAGGTGCTCATCATGACTAATCATTAGGGAAATGCAAAACAGAACCACTATGAGATTTCACCTCACATCTGCAAGGGCCCGATTATAAAAAAGACAAGAAATAAGATAACAAATACAGTGGGGCCTTGACTTACGAGTGTCCCGACTAGTGAGTTTTTTGAGATACCAACTGTCTCTCGGCCGATTTTTTGCATTGAGTTGATAGAGTAATTTGAGTTAACGAGCTCCTTAATGAGCTCCTTAAAGAGCTCGGTCTCAGAACGAATTAAACTTGTAAGTCAAGGCCCCACTGTACTGGCAAGGATGTGGAGAAAAAGGGACCCTGTACATGGTTGTGTTAATCATTTCACAATGTAAATGTATATCAAATTACCACGTTCTATACTTTAAATATTTGCAATTTTATTTGTCAGTTATTCCTCAAAAAATTGGGGGGTGGGGATTCCAAGGAGCAAGGCCTTGGCATAGCTAGAATAAGAATTAAAGTACAATTTGTGAGGTTTGGGTAATTCAGGGAACGCCACATGACATTAAATAAGGGTGTTGTTATGTGGGTTGGATTTGAGTAAGCAAACTGGAGAATAAAAAGCTGTTCATGGTAGGAAATAGCATGGAAATGCCTTCCAGGAAATAGGTATTGCTCAGTCACCCTTGCAAAGACTTCAACCTCCTCCTTTTCCAAGCTCTTCACCTCCCAAGTTGAAACTATGGGTATATCCATAGCTTTCTGTACATGTGTCTGTAATAGCATTTACACATCATATCCTCTTTCTTGACTTAAGTTCTTCACATTTTATACCCAGTACCTGGATCAGTATCTAGCATATAATAGGTAGTCAATAGACTTTGTGACTGAATGAAGGAAAGATTGAATAATGAATGGGAGATAAAAAAAAAAACAAAGAAACAAACAAACAAAAACAAAGGGCTTGTGATGAGATAAAAATATAGAGATGAAACTTCATGAATGGAAAGCTTATAGTAACTTCTCCCCTATACAGAGTAAAACAGAAAGGCCTTTCCATTGACTGCAAGGATGTATAGGATAGTAATATAGGCTCCTTCTCTAAATTTGCTTTCTTCCTTCTATTTGGTGCTCACTCTGTTCCAGCCACAATGGCCTCCTGGATGTCTCTCACCTGGCATCCCCCTATCTGGGGCTTTTCCTATTCCTCTGTCTAGAACAGGGGTGGGCAAACTTTTTGACTCGAGGACCACAATGGGTTCTTAAACTGGACCGGAGGGCGGAACAAAAGCATGGATGGAGTGTTTGTGTGAACTAATATAAATTCAAAGTAAACATCATTACATAAAAGGGTACG
Source organism: Myotis daubentonii (assembly GCF_963259705.1). NCBI lineage: Eukaryota > Metazoa > Chordata > Mammalia > Chiroptera > Vespertilionidae > Myotis > Myotis daubentonii. The sequence continues at coordinate 47,458,598 of NC_081850.1, forward strand.
GTCTTTTTTTTTTTTTTTTTTTTAGTTTTATTCATTTCAAACGGGCCGGATCCGGCCCGCGGGCCATAGTTTGCCCACGGCTGGTCTAGAATGTTCTCTCGGTTATCTGCATGGCTGCACCTTCACTTCAGTCAGTAATGTGTGCATGTCCCCTAATCAGAGAGCCCTTCTCTGACCACCCTATCTGAAAGAGCATCCACAGACCTGTTCCCTTGTCATGCTGGACATTTTTCACTTATTTTTCTTTTTATTGTCTTTCTCCTCTCCCTAAAATATAACTCCTATGACAGCAGAGTCTTGGAGCCTAGCACATAGTTGGCACTCAATATATATTTCTTGAATGAATAAATAAGTGAGTGATAAAGATACAGGGCTAGATTTCATAGGTGATTTCTTCAGCATGAGAGCATCTTCATGAAAAGTGGTAATTTCTAAAGGCTTATCTTGCAGCAGCATGTAGAGTGAACTGAATGGAGAGCTTCACAGAGCAGGAAGCTCATTAGGTGGTGTCAGCTGAGCAGGCCTGGCTTGGGAGGGGAGCTTTGGAACAGCAAGGGAAAGCTTGGTCCATTCAGGCAGGTCACCACCAGTAGGTCTGATTCTCTTGGCATTTTGGAGATATTCCTTCTCAACCTTTTTTCCTACTTAAAGAGGTCAGTGACTTTTCAATAATCCCAGGTTGTCTGAGGTAGTTCCCTCTCCTTCAGTGTTTTTATGCAGCATAGGGCTACAGAATTGTTCCATTAAATGCCTATCTCTAATCATGAAATTTGCATGCAGAAAGCACTTAGCTCATCTGGAAGGAACTCTGAGGGCTAGAGTGAGCACTTAGCAGGTTAGGCAATTGCGAGCTTAAAGAATTATGTTCAGTTGCACTAGGCAGATTTGAGTGCACTTCTGGAAAATAATTTAAATCTTCACCGTCCCCCTCCCTCGACTAAGACATACCCTCCTCAAACCTTATGCCTAGCAAGCAGTCTCAGATCTGATAATAAGCTAAAGCACCTGACAGTTAGTCAGTCAGAGGATGTGGAAGGAAGTGCTGAAAATGTTCTCTTCCTAATTCAGATACTTTAAGGCAGCTCACCACGCAGCCCTTCTGACCACTGGGCCTAAAGAGAGATTTTGAGTCTGTTATACTGTAATTCCAGTTTGGCCTTATAAAACGCTTTGTTTTAAGCCTGCTTGGAAGCAGTGCTGTGCAAGCAGATTATTCATTTGCCATCTCTCCCTCACAGAATTTTATTTTTTTAAAGTCCTGGTTTGGACTCCTGTGGGGTGTTTCTTTTTCCATAAATAAAAGGCACAAGGAAAGAAATGTGAGTACCTGACAGTGTGAAAAGCACCCCAACTGGATTCTGCAGATGAGCTAGAAATGACAGGTGAACACGGTGTCTTAAAGGCGCCCCAGGGGATTCTCTCTCTGATGTGAAGGGAACAGCAGGGTCCATCCTTTCTGATTTAGTCTTTGACGGGCTGCTTTTCTGACAGTGGCTGCAATGTACTAAGTGCTGGATTGGGAGAAGGATACAGCTAAAGGGCACCGGTTGCCAATGGCAGGGGAAAGATGGGCATCCGCGGAGCTCCGGAGATGAAATCTGAGAGGTGGAAATTAGAAAAACCTCTCCGAAAGCAGGCTTGTATTTAATTTGCAAATGTCAGATCCTTCACCTTGATGATAGTGTTTCAGGAATGAATGAAGAGATGACAGATAATGCATCTCTTTTTAGATGTAGTTTTAGTTGAGAACTAATGCACTCTCACAGATATGAACTTGGGGGATTTAAAAATGGGAATTACCACGTCTCTCACTGGTTGACAGATAGCAGTATTTATTTACCAAATGCATTTTTTTTAACTCTTTCATTCTGTCTGTGGAGAAATAAGATGGTAAGAATCAAGATTTTTCCTCCAACTTATCAGGGGAGACCATGGCTTACACCAAGAAAATATAGGAATGTAATTTTACAGAGTTGCTAGAAACACATGTACATAGACTACTTATATAATAAAAAATCTCAAAAGGACAAAATTATCAATGATACAGTAGCAATAGAACAATAGATATAATTCTAATTTGTATCTAATTTCTTTTCAAGTTCAATCTAGAGATATCAAACGTATAGATTTGCCCCTTTGATGGTCAGGTCAAGATTTTGAGATATAGCTCCCATTTTATTTCTTTTGTATAGCTATAAAAGTATTTTTTCTTCAAACTCGGTTACTTTGACACCTTGAATAAATGTATGTCTCCCAGGGTGTACAATTTGTTCTTAGAAAACAGTGTACTTAGGTTTCTTCAACATAGCTATTAGCTAACTATTTTATTGATATATATATATATATTTTTTTACCCCATAGTTTTCCTTCAAATGGGAATCAGTGAACTACATGATATATTTAAGTGCAAAGCCAGCAGATGGTCAGGCTGAGATGAGAACATATGGTTGAATATATTGTTTGGTTCAATCTTCCATTGGCACAGAAGGCATATTCATCTTAATAGTCCCCTTAGCACCTGAGTAAAGAGGGTAAGAGATTACCATCATTCTGGGAAATATCTATGGGCATCATTGGAAGAACTTTACCATTCTACATCTGAAAAAGATTTGAGTTGGGCATTTTTTTAAAAAGCGAACTACAAGAAAAGCCTAGCATAAAGATTTTTTTCCTTCTCTTAAAAATAAATTTTATTGAGGTGTGCTTCACACCTCAGTAAAATTTAGTAAGTTTATTTCAATTACAGTGAATTTTGACAAATATGTGTGTGTGTGTGTGTGTGTATATATATACTAGTGGCCCGGTGCACAAAAGTTTGTGCACTCGGGGGGCATCCCTCAGCCCAGCCTGCCCCCTCTAACAGTCTGGGAGCCCTCACAGGATGTCCTACTGATGTCCCTGTGAGGAGCAGGCCTAAGCCGAAGTCTGGCCTCCCTCTGTGGAAGGCAACTGGCCGATCAGGTATATAGATACTTTCTGAAGGCAGCACAGACTCCTTCCTTATTTCTTTCCTCTGCGGTTGGAGAATAGGGGACTAAAAGGTGGACACAGAACTGTGGCCGGGCCTGGGGCTCTTGTAGGCAGCAGAAAGAAGGAGGGGGCTGGGGAAAGTCTAGACATGGTTTTCTTCAATTGTCCTCCCTTCCTCCGGGCCCCTCGCTTGGTTCTCCCCTTGCCGTGGTGGACGCTTGGGCCTTGGACTGACAGGAGCCCAGCGACGGTGGAGTTCAGCCCCCTCACTTCTCAGCTGAACATGCAACCACCTCACATTCCAAGTGGAGCTGTTTTCAAGTGGCTAAAGTGCTGGCAATTCATGCCTCCCAGCCTTTCCCCTCTCGGGTTTCCTCCTGGGGTCAGTTGCAAACTTCACCGAGACACCGAAGCCACTTGTGCCCTGGTACTTCTGCACCAGCCCCTGCCAGGACCCACACCAGGAGGATACCAGCTGAGGTCCCCTCCCTGCACCCAGTGCTCTCCTCCCTGTTCTACCACTGGGGGAAGGGAACAGCTCACCTGCTGTGGACCCTGCCAACCTGGCAGGCTGAGGCACAGGCCAGGCGGTGCAGCCTAGGGTGCTGGTGGCTGCGAGCCTTCTCCCCATCCCTGAAGTGTGGGGTGGGGTTGCAGCAGCTCACAGCCGCCCCTGGGCACCATGCATGGAGATACCACTCCCAACTGAGCCACCGTCTGCCCAGGACCTGTGGGGGTTGGGGTGGCCTTGGGCTCCCTCTGGCCCCACTGTAGCCAGACTCGGCTTGGCCAGCCACCCCCACTGCCGGAGGGCTGTGCATGCCCCATGGGCCTCATCGCCCTCATGAATCCCCGTGGTCTGGCCATCCCATCCCAGGAAGTGGCCATCCTGATTGCCATAGCTCACTCTCCGGTGCAGTTGGGCCTGCCCAGCAAGCATGTAGGCAGGAGCTGGGCCTCTGAGGGGAAGGAGGAGAGATGTGGGCCAGGGCAGAAGTGGGGAACTTGGTGGTGTAAACACAACCCCCACACACACACCTGGTGCTGGCCCCTCACTGTGCTGCATTCCCGAACCACTGGGTGCTCTGCCCAGCACTGTGCTCTCGGGCCTGGGGTGGGGATGAGGGACCTGGAGCTGCAGCCTGAAGGCAGCCCTCGCTGGCCTGAATCACAGTGGTTGATCAGGGAGGGATGCGGGGTGCCAAATTCTCATTCATTCTCTCTCTCTCTCTCTCTCTCTCTCTCTCTCTCTCTCTCTCTCTCTCTCCCTCTCTCTCAGAGGGCCCAGTGTCCGGGCGGGCGGGCGGGTGGGGCTCAGGCCCCACTCATCATTGTATTGCTGCCCGCTCTGTTGCTGCTGAGGCGGCGGCGGGGGCTGCTGACCTGGCCCAGGCCCCTGGCCAGCCTCCTGTGCCTGGACCCCAAGCAGCAGCGGAACTTCCAGCAGCCAAAGCAGCAACAGTAGCCAGCTGGCGGGCGGCGATGGTGGTGGCCAGAGTCCCAGCTCCCCTCTGCCATGGGCCGGGAGCGCCCGGCACAAAGTTCCCAGCTCCCAGCGCCAGCAGCTGGGGACTTCTTAGGTGCTTCCTCCAACCCACCGCCCTGGCTTCATGAATCGCGAGTTTCCCCAGAGGCAGCGGCTCCAAGACGCAGAGCAGGAGACAGGGGAGCAGGCTGAGTGCAGCTCAGGCTGGACAGAGGGCACCAGGGCAGAGGAGATCTCCCTGGCAGCAGGGGTAGTTGCTGCCCCCTGGAGAGATCTCCTCCGCGCACGCCAGTGTCCTCCATCAAGCCTGAGCCAGAGCCGTGCTTGGCCCACTCCCCTGTCTCCCGCTCTGGGTCCTGCAGCCATCGCCTCCGCGGAAAATTGGGATTCATGAAGCGCTCCAGGGTCGCCTCCTGCCTTCCTGGCCCTGTGCTGGATGGCTCCCGGCGGGTGGGGCTCATGCTAAGGCAAGCAATGCCACCGCAGATCCCCCGCCCACCTCCGGGTCGCACACAGGAATGGGCCCCGTGTCTCTGGTAGGTCGGCGAAGCGATCGCTACCGTTTGCCTTGTCCCCAGCCCCCGCTCACCAGCCTATCGCACATGGAGTGGGCCCCAGTGTCTCTCATAGGTGGGCGAAGCGATTGCCACCGCTTGCCTTGGCCCCAGACCCCGCCCGCCTGCGGATCGCACAGGGGAGTGGGCCCATGTCTCCGGTGGGCTGGGGAGGGCTCCGGTGTAGTGATCAGCACCACTTGCCTTAGCCCAAGCTCCCCCCCCCCCCCCCATGGCACACAGGGGCCTGGATGGTGGCTTGCGCTGTCCTACCCTGCCTTCAGTATGCAAATTAGCTGCCATCTTTGTTAGCGGTTAACTGCCAATCTTAGTTGGCAGTTAATTTGCATATAGCCCTGATTAGCCAATGAAAAGGGTATCGTCGTACGCCAATTACCATTTTTCTCTTTTATTAGATAGGATATATATATATATATATATAGTTACATAACCACCACTAATGTTAAGATATGGAACAGTTCTGCCCTAGCTGGTTTGGCTCAGTGGATAGAGCATCAGCATGTGAACTGAAGGGTTCCAGGTTCGATTCCGGTCAAGAGCACATGCCCAGGTTGCGGGGTTGGAATGTGTAGGAGCAGCTGATCAATGGTTTTCTCTCATCGTTGATGTCTCTATCTCTCTCTATCCTTCTCCCTTCCTCTCTGAAATCAATAAAAATATATTTTAAAAAATATATGGAATGGTTCTGTCATTTTAAGTTCTCTTATTCCCCTTTTTGGTGAATCTCTTTCCATCACCTTAGCCTATCAACCAGTGAAGTACTTTCTGTCACCATAGTTTTGCCTTTTCTAGAATTTTATATCAGTAGAACTATACCATATGTACATAGGCTTTTGAATCTGGCTTCTTTCACAAATAAAAATATTTTGTTGTCTATATCTTCTTTTCTTGCTGAGTAATTTTCCATTGTGTGGATATACTTACTTTCTTACTTTTTAGATGCAGTTTATATATTCACTTGTTGATATACATTTTGGTTGTTTCAGTTTGGAGCTGTAATGTAAAAAGCTGCCATGAGCATTCATGTACAAGTAGTAATGACATATATATATATATATATATATATATATATATATATATATATATATATCTTATATTTATGACTATATATATATATATATCTTGGGCAAATACTTAGAAGTGGACTTGCTAGGTTGTATCAAATGTCTTTTTTTCTTTTGGTCTGGAGGGCTTCTTTTAAATTGAGGTGAAATGCCCATGTCACAAAATTAACGATTCTAAAGTAAATAATTCAGTAGTATTTAGCACAGTGGTTCTCAACCTGTGGGTCGCGACCCCTTTGAAGGTCGAATGACCCTTTCACAGGGGTCACCTAAGACCATCAGAAAACACATATATAATTACATATTGTTTTTGTGATTAATCACTATGCTTTAATTATGTTCAATTTTTAACAATGAAATTGGGGGTCACCACAACATGAGCAACTGTATTAAAGGGTTGCAGCATTAGGAAGGTTGAGAACCTTTCTAATATGATTTAGCATATTTGTAATATCATGGAACCACCAGCTCCAACCAGTTCCAAAATATTTTAATCACTCCAAAAGAAATCCCCATACCACTCATCAGTTACTCCATATTAACCACTATCCCCAACTCTGGCAACCACCAATTTGCTTTCTGAAGCTATGGATTTACCTAATTTGGCCATTTCATATAATTGGTGTCATTAAATATGTGACCTTTAGTGGCTGGTTTCTTAGCATGATTTTGAGACGCATCAATGTTGTGAATTTATATCATTCCTTTTTATGCCTGAATAATATTCAATTATATGTGTATACGACAATTTATTTATCCATTCATCTGTTGCTGGGCATTTAGGTTATTTACAGTCATGTTGCCATTAACATTTGTACAAATATTTGTTTGTGTATCTGCTTTCAGTTCCTTTGGGTGTATACCCAAAAGTTGAAATACTGGGTTATATGGGAATTCTATGTTTAAATTTTTGAGGATCCACCAAACTTTCAATAGTAGGGTTTCAATTTCTTCACATCGTTTTCTATTTTTTAAAAATCATAATCTTCCTAGTAAGTTGATGTGGTATCTCATTGTGGTTTTGATTTGCATTCTGCCAATGTTGCTTCACATATTTTGTATCATATTGTGCATACATATTCACAATTTTATAACTTCTTCATGTATTAACCCTTTTGTCAGTATATAATACTTTCTAAGTATTATTTTTATCTTAAAGTCTGTTTTATCTGGTATTAGTATAGTCACACCAGTTTTCTTTTGGTTACCACTTATATGGAATATCTTTTCCATTCTTTCACATTTAAACTATTTATGTCTTTGGACCTAAATTGTATCTTTGTATCCATTTTGCCAGCCTCTATCTTTTAATTGATAGATTTAATTCATTTACATTTAAAGTGATTACTGCTAAGGAAGGACTTAATTCTGCCATTTTGTTGTTTTATATGTGAGAACTTTATTTGTTCTGCAGTTCTTCCAATACTACCTTCTTTTGTGTTTGGTTAAATTTCTCTAGTCTGCCATTTTTATTCTTTCTTTGGTTCCTTTCATGTATAGATGATAGTTATTTTCTTAGTGATTACATAGATTAAAACCATTGGGATTAAGATCAACAAGCTCCGCAAAGACCCAGCTCATCTGTAGAAAGATCCACAAGAGATTTAAAAAAAAAAAATGTTTGTTTTTATAAGCCACTGTGTGGTATAAAATGAAATGAAATGAAATGAAATGAATAAAATAAAATAAAATAAAATAAAATAAAATAAAATAAAATAAAATAATAAAATAAACATTTGGTCTTTGCCCTCAGCTCCTGGCACATAACTCCTAAAACTTTTAGAATTTTTTATCTTTTGTATGCCAATGATATGATTTATAGGAGGGCCCAGGAGAGGGGCTGGTCAGGAGAAAAGCCACCATGAGATTAAAGAGTTAGAACTTCCATCCCCTCCAACCCCCAACCTCTAGGGAGGAGAGAGAAGATGGAAAATGAATCCAATAGTCTACAGCCAGTAATTTAATCAATTATGCTTATGTAACAAAACGTCCATAAAACCTCTTCAACAATGAGATTTGGAGACTTTCCAGACTGGTGAACACATTGATGTGTTGGGAGGGTGACATGCCCAGAAAGAGCTCAGAAGCTTTGCTCTCCCCTGTACCCCATACCTTACCCTGTACATCTCTTCCATTTAACTGTTCCAGAGTTGTATCCTTATAATAAACTGGTAATCACAGGTAAAGTACTTTCCTGATTTTTGAGTTGTTTTAGTGAATTATTAAACTTAAGGAGGGAGGTTGTAGGAACACCCACATTTGTAATCTTCTGGGCAAAAGTGCATGTAGCCTGGGCATGTCAGTTGTGGCTGGCATATGAAGTGAGGGCAGTCAGGTGGGATGGAGCCCTTAACCTGCAGGATCTGCAGTAGCTCTGGAAATCAGTGTTTGAATTTAATTGAGTTGCTGGACACCCAGTTGGTATCATAGAATTGATGTGGGAAACAACATGTATTTGGGTAATGTTTGTTACGTAGTATTATTGCAATATAAACCTGACAACTACAAAAACTATTTCCTCACAAAATTTAAAAAGAAAGTTAAATATTGAAATAAAACATTTGGTTAATTAACCATAAATTTAGCTGTACATTTCCAGTTTTTTTAATGTGATCTTGATGTACATAGATGTATGCAAGGCTAGCTTAATGCTTAAGTCAAAAAAATGCAAAATTACAGGAGCTCCTAGGAAGCTTTATTTCATTAATCAACTAAGATTCAGTGACATAAATATTTTATAGGGATAATGAATTAATACTTAAAACTATTTTTGTCATTTATATCTTCCAGTGACTAAACTTATGAGTCTTGTTAAAGACTTTTATTTTTTTAAAGAAAATAAGGGAGATTATTTACTTTTGTTTCCAGAAACAAGTTTCTATCTCAAACACTTTAAGGGTGAAGGCCAAAGAGAGCCTCTTCTCTCTCTTGAATCTCAGTCTCTGCTGCATCTACCCCCTTGTGAGCAAAAGGGAGCTGCAGGGTCTTTGCCTGGTGTCTATCTCAACAGCAGTTTTCTCCATCTGCTGTGAGATACAGCCAGGATATCAGAAGTGCGGCAAAACCCAGCTAGTGTTGCCAAATTTTAAGCATGGGAGAGGTGACTTTTTACCTTTAAAAAGTTTTAACTTTATAGTATAAAACTGGCATTCCGTCTGCATGGCTGGAGGCTACTTTATTCCTCTGACATAGATGACTGAGAAGCCTTGGAACATAAATATATGCAATAAGCCAATAATTCTGCCTGCCTTTCTGCTGCTCCTACAGGGTATCTCAGTGCTGGCAAACAGAAGGGTAATGGGAATTAGAAGGAGGGGAAAAACAGCAATAAAAATATAAATCAGAGAAAGAAGGAAATCCATTTGCTCCTTGGCAGCAGAGACAGTGCTCGGCTAATCCATGCTGAGTGCAATCCAATACTCCTTTATATAATCCTGTGCTGGTGGAAGAAAATTAAAGTTTAATGCAATAACGGCTGACACAAATCACTTTTGTTGCCCAGAAGCAGATTAAAGAATAGTTAAAATCATACAAATCTAATTTATTTTTTTGGGTTGTTGTTGCTTTATTCTGTAACATCTCGATGCTTTAATCCCTAGCATTGGTTTTTTATTAAACATGTATTACCAACATAAGAGAGACTGTAGAAAAAACAGTGACAGCTAGGAAATGATTTGTGCTCAAATGGTACATGTTAAAGCTCTTTCAAAATCCATAAATTTTTCATAGGTTCATAGAGGTTCGTGCCTTTAATCAATCTGTGTCAAGGGAATTTTAAAATAAGCATAAAAGTAATGGAATGCTATCAAATATAATTGGAGCTGAAAAGAACCATCGCGGTCCATCAGCTATCACACTTGCATTGTGTGTGTGTGTGTGTGTGTGTGCACGCACGCACATATGTGTGTTGGCATGGTGAATTTTCATTCTCTATTTTGATTACTGCCCTCAGTGGGACAATTTGAAAACCGTATATAAAGAGAGACATGAATTTTAAAAAATCATAATGTTTTCAATTTCCCCCTTTGTCTACTCCCTCTACAGGAATTACTGTCTTTGAAAAGATAGTGACTTGCCTCATCTATGAAATAGACTTGCTTCATGAGAATAGAGGCATTGAAAATAAAATAAAATAAAATAAAATAAAATAAAATAAAAATAGTGCCATCCCCACCCCATTAACCTATATAAAATGTCCCTTTCTGAATACAAATGCTGTAAGAGGTTTAGAACTTCCCTGCTCTACCCAAAGACTCAGGACCAACAAATGAAGTGAAGACTCATGCACATTTCTTCCTAACAACACTTTAATGAAGCAGAGAAGCTTCTGCAGAAATTCTTGCTGGAATTAAGTAAAACCTCTGCTGTGACGCCACAGGTTTCCAGCAATGCTCCTGGTGATCCTGTGGATGGCTCTGAAACAAGCTCTGTTCCATTCCAGGGGAACGTTGTGGTTAATAGACATTATCCACATTTAGCTCATGATGTCAGCAAGGGATTTCCAAGGAAAGCATTCTAGATGCATACTTCATGTGTCCTGTCAGTAGTTTTTTTTCTCCCTTTAAATTTAATCTTTGTGTGTGTGTGTGTGTGTGTGTGTGTGTGTGTGTGTGTTTTAACTTTTAGGATAGAAAGTTTCAAACACAAAAGCAGAAAGTATAATATTACCCAACATGAGTAATTATCCACTAATGTCCAATTTTGTTCACCCATACTTTTACCTATTCTTCTCCAGCCCTGGTTATTTTTAAGCAAGTCTCTGATATCATATAATTTAATCCATAAATTCTTCATCAATATAGCTCTACAGATAAAGGATTTTTTTTTCAAAATATAGCTAGAAACACTAGGTCAACTTAGAAATTAGCAATAATTTCTAAATATCATTAAATACCCTCTGTTCAGGTTTCCATTATTATCTCAAAATGTTAATTTTTTAAAAGTTTATTTGCTCTAATAAGGATTGCAATAATGTTTCCAATTGCAATTGGTTAATACATCTCAAATAATTTTTATCTATAAGCTTCTCCTTTCTCCTATCTCAATCTCTCTCTGCCTCTTTTCTTTGTAATTGTACAAACTTCTATATATAATTTCCCATTATCTGAATTAACCGAATCCCTCTAGTGTCAGTTAATACATACCTTTCCTTGGTATTTCTCATCTCTTGGTAATTCCAGAGATGTGTTCCACAACATAGGCTCCATGTGTTCTAGAATGTGTCCTCCTGGCTTAGTGCTCGTGTTCAAATATTGACAGTGTTTGATGGAAAATACTCAAGCTTGGGTTCAGACATAACCATTCAGTCACCATACCAAAATTAATTATAAAAGTTGGAAGCTTTTTTTAAAAAAATATATTTTATTGATTTTTTACAGAGAGGAAGGGAGAGAGATAGTGAGAAACATCGATGAGAGAGAAACACCGATCAGCTGCCTCCTGCACATCTCCTACTGAAGATGTGCCCGCAACCCAGGTACATGCCCTTGGCCAGAATCGAACCTGGGACCTTTCAGTCCACAGGCCAACGCTCTATCCACTGAGCCAAACCGGTTTCGGCAAAAGTTGGAAGCTTTGTATGGCAGTTTGTTTCTGAAGAGTTCAGGCCTTCCAGGTTTCAGTACTCAGTGGTTGGCACACATTATTTCCTTTCTTGCTCAACTTACCTCAGGGCACTATCAGAACATTTGTTAGTGGATTTATAGTTTTAGAATTTTGGATCTGGATATGATTATACAAATTCTAATCTGTACTACTAAATATTTATGTTCAAAAAGAAACTGAGGCCAAGAAAGAATATATAATTTGTTCAAAGTTGTATGACTTCTAACACAAGCTGACTCTAGAATTGTCATATTTACTGAATCCCAAGTTTGGCTTTAGTTCTATGGAGTTAGCATCTTCTCTGTTTTGTGTGACTCCAATAGGGAAAAACTACCATTCAGGGTGCCCTACAATTTAATATTCATTCTCCTATAGGAATGTTGTTGGAACAAGATTCATAGTATTCCCTAATGGATTGGGTTATACAAATTAGATTTATATGATCGAAGCTGAAAAACAGAGAAACCAAGATGGCGGCATAGGTAAACACCAGAAATTGCTGCCTCGCACAACCACTTCAAGAATACAACTAAAAGACAAAACAGACATCATCCAGAACCACAGGAAGGCTGGCTGAGTGGAAATTCTACAACTAGAAGGAAAGAGAAAAGCACACTGAGATTCAGAGGAGGTGCGGAAGTAAAGTGCCGAGGTACGGAGGCACACGTGGAAAGGGCTGGAAACTGAGGATACAGTTGTCTTTTTCAATCGGGAGGGAGTCTCAATCTCCTGACGGCTCTGAACTCCAGTTCTGGGCGAGTCTCTGGGGACCCAGACTTATACAGGGAGAAACTGGACTGACTGGCATTGGTCGGAACTTGAGGGTGGCTTTCTCTCAGAGGTACTTGTAGCGATTACTGGGACACTGAGAAGTGGGGCCTCTTAGGGTAGGACTGAGGATCAGCCATAGCTGCTTGCTCCGCGCTGGTGATCCCCAGAGACCCAGCCTCACCCAAGCTGTGTGCAGAGGCTTTTGAATATGAAAGGCCTGGCCCTTTGCAATCTGAAAATTACCTAACAAACTGCAGCTGGGTCAGAAAAACCCAGAACTTCCAAAAGAAGGCCCAAGGCCCCACAGCAGCTTGCATTGTTTCACAGCTGGACTCCTGCTGGGTGGCCTCAGGTAGAGGCTAAATTAGCACCTCCTTAGAGATCCAAGAACCAGTGTACCCAGTGGTCAGAGTGGGACCATCCAGATTACAACTCCTCAGATCCATAAGGGACACACTCAGGGGGCAGACTCAGTGAGCACCAAAGCCCCACTGAAGCAAGTCTTGCCCCAGAATGGTGTCTCCAGCACAGAAGTTCTCTCACTGCAGAGACAGCTGATTCTCATAGCCAATTGGCCTGGAAGTCAATTCCTCTCAGTGATGCCTACAACAATCAAGGTTTAACTACAACAGGACTGTGCACAAAACCAACAAAGGGGTGCACCAAGAGTGTCCACCTCAGGTAATTGGGGAGGCTGAGCCACTGGGCCCTATAGGACACCTAGCACAGAAAGCCACTCTATCAACACAGGGAAGCATAAAAAAATGCAGAGACAAAGAAACAGGTCACAAATGACAGAAATGGAGGAAAGCAAACTACTGTATATAGAGTTCAAAACCACACTTTTAAGGTTTTTCAAGAATTCTCTAGAAACCGCCAATAAACTTAGTGAGACCCTCAATAAATCTAGTGAGACCCTCGAGGTTATGAAAAAGGACCAACTAGAAATTAAACATACACTGACTGAAATAAAGAATATTATACAGAGTTCCAACAGCAGACTAGAAGATCACAAGAATCAAGTCAAAGATTTGAAATATGAAGGAGCAAAAAACACCCAACCAGAAAAGCAAAAAGAAAAAAGAATCCAAAAATATGAAGATAGTATAAGGAGCCTCTGGGACAGCTTCAAGCATACCAACATCCAAATTATAGGGGTGCCAGAAGAAGAGAGAGAGCAAGATATTGAAAACCTACTTGAAGAAATAATGACAGAAAACTTCCCCTACCTGGTGAAAGAAATAGACTTACAAGTCCAGGAAGTGCAGAGAACCCCAAACAAAAGGAATCCAAAGAGGACCACACCAAGACACATCATAATTAAAATGCCAAGAGCAAAAGATAAAGAGAGAATCTTAAAAACAGCAAGAGAAAGTAACTCAGTTACCTACAAGGGCATACCCATACGACTGTCAGCTGATTTCTCAACAGAAACTTTGCAGGCCAGAAGGGAGTGGCAAGAAATATTCAAAGTGATGAATACCAAGAACCTACAACCAAGATTACTTTATCCAGCAAAGCTATCATTCAGAATTGAAGGTCAGATAAAGAGCTTCACAGATAAGGAAAAGCTAAAGGAGTTCATCACCACCAAACCAGGATTATATGAAATGCTGAAAGGTATCCTTTAAGAAGAGGAAGAAGAAGAAAAAAGTAAAGATACAAACTATGAGCAACAAATACACATCTATCAACAAGTGAATCTAAAAGTCAAGTGAATAGTTAATCTGATGAACAGAATAAACTGGTGAATATAATAGAATCAGGGACATAGAAAGGGAGTGGACTGACTATTCTTGGGGGGTGGGGGGAAAGGAGTGTGGGGGGTGCGGGAAGAGACCGGACAAAAATCGTACACCTATGGATGAGGATAGTGGGGGGGGAGGGGTAAGGGCAGAGGGTGGTGTAGGAACCAGTTGGAGGGAAGCTATGGGGGGAAAAAAGAGGAACAACTGTAATAATCTGAACAATAAAGATTTAATTTAAAAAAAAAGGAAAATAAAAAGCTGAAAAACAAATTCTGTAAGCAGATCTGTATGGTCAAAATTTTATTTGTTAAAAGATTACTTCAGTATCAGTAGGCTTTGAAAATTAATGTTTTTATTGCGTCATGCAGAAACTAATTTAGCCTTGTGATTTACTGTATTTAAAACTAAAACACAATTTTATGTTTTTACCATCTGTCTCTGGATGCCTTGAGTTTAGAGCTTTGAGAGCAAGCCATTTCTGGTGGTAATGCTGGTAATTTGTCTTCAGCCAGCTTGTTATATGCCATGCACTGTACCAGATTCCTTACACAATTGGTTTAAATTAACACATATAGTGATACTAAGAAGTATGTTGTTGTTATTTTATCTATGAAGAATTGAGCTGCTCAGAGTTTAGGCAAAGTTTCTCAAGCTTGCACATTTTAATAAATGAAAATGCTGAGATTTAACCAGAGTTGTCTCCATCTAAATTACATGGTCCTTCTGCTCTGATATGTTATCTCTGTGATGGTAGGACTTGGAATCAAAAGATCGTGACTTTGCCTCTATCTGTGATAAAACTCTGAAAATCACTTGGCCTTAGGTTTATCATTCCTAAATATCCTACATAATAAAAGGCTAATATGCAAATTGTCCCCTAGGGAGTTTGACCAAGAGACCAAGTGTTCGATCACTTGCTATGACGTGTACTGACCACCAGGAGGAAGCACGGAACATGGCGGGTGACCAGCGGCAGCAGTGGCTGAGGGAGCAAGGAAAGGAGGAGGTGGGGAGGCCGGGAGGTGGGGAACTGCATGTGGTGGTGGCTGCGGTGAGCATGGGCAGTGAGGGAAGGAGGAGGCAGGGAGGCTGGGAGGTGGGGAACCTGATCGGCCCTGATCGCTGGCCAGGCCTAGGGGCTCTACCTGTGCACGAATTTCATGCACTTGGCCTCTAGTGTATTATAAAAATAAATTTGTCATTAGAGTCAAAGGCTGATGTATGTAAATAATACTTTATAAATGGTAATGTGTTGTACGCATGCTTCTCATTCTTTTTTTAATTTTTTTTTATTTTTTTAAATTAAATCTTTATTGTTCAGATTATTACATTTGTTCCTTTTTTTCCCCCTCCCATAACTCCCCTCATCCCAGTTCCCACCCCACCCTCCGCCCTCACTCCCCACCCACTGTCCTCATCCATAGGTGCACGATTTTTGTCCAGTCTCTTCCCACATCTCCCACACCCCTTTCCCCCCCAAGAATAGTCAGTCCATTCCCTTTCTATGTCCCTGATTCTATTATAATCAACAGTTCATTCTGTTCATCAGATTATTTATTCACTTGATTCTTAGATTCACTTGTTGATAGATGCATATTTGTTGTTCATAATTTGTATCTTTATCTTTTTCTTCCTCTTCCTCTTCTTAAAGGATACCTTTCAGCATTTCATATAATCCTGGTTTGGTGGTGATGAACTCCTTTAGCTTTTCCTTATCTGTGAAGCTCTTTATCTGACCTTCAATTCTGAATGATAGCTTTGCTGGATAAAGTAATCTTGGTTGTAGGTTCTTGGTATTCATCACTTTGAATATTTCTTGCCACTCCCTTCTGGCCTGCAAAGTTTCTGTTGAGAAATCAGCTGACAGTCGTATGGGTATGCCCTTGTAGGTAACTGAGTTACTTTCTCTTGCTGTTTTAAGATTCTCTCTTTATCTTTTGCTCTTGGCATTTTAATTATGATGTGTCTTGGTGTGGTCCTCTTTGGATTCCTTTTGTTTGGGGTTCTCCGCGCTTCTTGGACCTGTAAGTCCATTTCTTTCACCAGGTGGGGGGAAGTTTTCTGTCATTATTTCTTCAAATAGGTTTTCAATATCTTGCTCTCTCTCATCTTCTGGCACCCCTATAATTCTGATGTTGGTACGCTTGAAGCTGTCCCAGAGGGCTCCTTACACTATCCTCGCATTTTTGATTCTTTTTTCATTTTGCTTTTCCGGTTGGATGTTTTTTGCTTCCTCGCATTTCAAATCATTGACTTGATTCTTGCGCTCCTCTGGTCTGCTGTCGGGCGTCTGTATAATATTCGTTATTTCAGTCCGTGTGTGCTTACTTTCTAGTTGGTTCCCCAATATAAGATCGAGGGTCTTATTAGTTTTCGTATAGATCTCATTAAGTTTATCGGCAGCTTCTAAACAGTTCTTGAGAGACCTTAAAAGTGTGGTTCTGAACTCTATTTCTTCCATTGACAATTTTGTCCTGTTTCTTTGTCTCCGCATTTTGTTATGCTTCCTTGGTGCACCCCCTAGTGGTCTTTGTTCGCAGTCTTATAGATAAATCTTGATTGTTGTAGCTAATTCCAGGGAGGGTTTGACCTCCAGGCCAAGTGGCTATGAGAATCAGCTGTGTCAGCAGTGAGAGAACTTCTGTCCTCTAGGGAGGTGCTAATCTAGCCTTTGCCTGAGGCTATCTGGCAAATGCCTCTGTGCAGGGCTTGGGCGGGGCGGGTCGCACAGGATCAACAGGGTGGGCCGGAGAGAGCAGTTATGGCGGCTTTCAGTCCTGTCCCAAGGGGCTCTGCCTCTCTGAGTCCCAGCACCCGCTGCAAAGCTCGGAGAGAAAGCTGCCCTCGCTCTGACCGAAGCCAGACAGTCCCGCTTCTCCCGTTTGAGTCTGGGTCCCTAGAGACTCGCCCGGATCTGGAGCTCAGAGTCTGCGACTCCCTCCCGATTGAAAACAACAACCGCGCCCTCCACCGCCAGCCCGCTCTGCGCACTCCGCACCTCAGAATTTGACTTCGGCACTGCGCCTCCTCTGAGTGTCCGTATGCATTTCTCTTTCCTCCTAGTTGTAGGACTTCCACTCAGCCAGCGTTCCTGTGGTTCTGGGTGATGTCCCTTCCGTTTTTTGGTTTCACTTTTGAAGTAGTTGTTCAAAGCAGCAAACTCCGGCGTTAACCTATGCCGCCATCTTGGTTCTCTCTCATTCTTATCTTGTAC